>NC_138384.1:16044072-16076701 GCF_054177405.1 Leptonychotes weddellii | reverse complement strand
CCAGGACCCTGAGATCATGACCTGAGTCAAAGGCAGCCACTTCGGGGCACCTGGGTGGCTCAGGCATTAAGGGTCTGCCTTCAGCTCAGGTCGTGATCCCAGGTCCTGGGATCGAGCCCCACATCGGGCTTCCTGCTCTGCAGGAAGCCTGCTTCTCCCTCTTCCACTCCCCCTGCTTGTGTTCCCTCTCTCGCTATATCTCTCTCTGTCAAAAAATAAATCTTTAAAAAAAACAAAGGCAGCCACTTCCCCGACTGAGCCACCCAAGCACCCACCAAACATAAAAATTAAAAAAATAAATAAATAAAAGGAGTGTGGGCTGGGGATGTTAAGGCAGAGGCTCTGAGTGAGCTTAAGACCTAAAGAGGGAGATGGACACAAATATGCATTAGAGTTAGACTCTCCTGAGCTCTACTTAGAGTAAGGAACTAAAAGTCAAGGGAGCAGCTAATTCTGACTCTCCCAGGATAATATGGAAGGCTTTGCAGAGGAAATGCTTGGAAGAGTTTATCAGATTCAGGGAAGGGTGGGATGGGAAGGAAAGACACCCAGGTAGGGGAACAGCACAAGCAAAGGAGAGGCAACAGGAGAGCCTATGTTCTGGAAGAGTGAATTGTCCAGTGTGGCCTATGGGGCCTGTACCTGGGGAGAGGTTATGGGTGGGCAAGAATTACAGCTGGAAGGTCAATTTAGGCCAGGGTTTTTGGAGGGCTTCACATGACAGCCTACTTGGACTTCATCTAGTAGGTCATGGGAACGGAACAGAAGTGCTTAAGCAAAGAAGGGACATGATGAGATCTATGTTCTGGAAAGGTCACTCTGGCACAGATGGGGGGAGGGGTAGTTCTTGGGAGGCAGCAAAACTCAAAAGCCACTGTAATTGTCTAAGCAAGAAATCTGGTGGGCACAGAGAGACGGGCAGGGTGTCTGTAAGCAGCCGTTTGAAACACTTGAAATTAAAAACCTCAAGTTATTCCCTGGCGGCTCATGAGTCAAGATGTCTAATACCCCTGGAGAAATAAACTTGCTCCTGACCCCAGCCAGCAGGAGCAAGAGCAACCTGATATACTTGTTGATTAGGATTAGGGGAACTTTTCCTCTTTAATTGAGGGTAAACTGAATTACTAGGGGAAATAAAAAGAGAGTGACACCTAAGAATGAAATGACTTGATTTTATTGTTTTTTCCTTAATGGAAATACACGAGATCCACATTTAAAATATTTCTCAAGGATCATAAAGTGCATTCCACCAGAAACAATCTTGACTTCATTTCCATTGAGACATAGAGAGGGAAGGAGCATAGAACGGAAGGGTGGAGAAGTATCAGGAGGGAAGGGTGGCGGACACTGGCCAGGAGCCAACAGCAGAGGGGGAGAGAAATGCCAGGGAAGGGAGGATGATGCATTGGGCCCAGAAGTGGACTGCATAAGGACCTTGGGATTAGGAAATCCTGAGTTCAAATCTCTGCTGTTTTCCTACCTTTCTTATCCCCATTTTTTTTTCTTATTTATTTTTTAAAAGATTTTATTTTATTTATTTTATTTTTTTTTTAAGATTTTTTATTTATTTTGACAGAGATAGATACAGCGAGAGAGGGAACACAAGCAGCGGGAGTGGGAGAGGGAGAAGCAGGCTTCCCGCTGAGCAGGGAGCCCGATGCGGGGCTCGATCCCAGGACCCTGGAACCATGACCTGAGCCAAAGGCAGACGCTTAACGACTGAGCCACCCAGGCGCCCCAAAAGATTTTATTTTTAAGTAATCTCTGCCCCCAACGTGGGCTTGAACTCACAACCCCAAGATCAAGAGTCACATACTTCACTGACTGAGCCAGCTGAGCACCCCTCCCCATTCTCTTACCTGTCAAATGGAGGTCATAATACCCTTATCCTATAGTACAATGAATGTTATTGGATCTGTGTCTTTAAAGATTTTATTTATTTGAGAGAGAGCACAAACGAGCAAGCAAGAGAGCACGAGCAGGGGGAACCACAGAGAGAGAGGGAGAAGCAGACTCCCCACTGGGCAGGGAGTCTGATGTGGGGCTTGATCCCAGGACCCTGAGATCATGACCTGAGCCAAAGGCAGACGCTGACGACTGAACCACCCAGGCGTCCCAGATCTGTATCTTAAAGAGATTAGATTGCTCTGGCCACCTGCTTGGAGTGGGATAAAAGGAAAAAGAAAGTACACTGCAGATTACCTGGTTTTTCCAAGTTTTCTTAAGCTCTTGGGACAAGGGGATTATTATTATTACTCTCATAGCTGTACTTATTATCATTTCCTTTTGAAGTTCTCATTGGCTACTTGTAATTGAGCTTTTCAGCTGCTCTTGTTGAAACTTTCACAGACTCATTGATTTGTGGAGTGATGCAGGATGGAGGTGCTCTCTTAGATTTTCACCACAGGGGTTGGGCCACTGACATCTTACTTTCCCGTCCCCACGTTTTCTCACTGCCGGGCCCACGAGGAACCACCAGGGCTAGACAGGGTATCTTATTCCTCTTACTCCCCCTGCCTCCCAACTGTCTGGAAACTCATGAAATGACACAGCTGGGTCCCTGAAGCTTCTCCTCCATGCCCTGTACTCAGGCCTCACCCCTCTGCTTTTACTTCTCTCCCCAGGAAACCAGTCCACAGAGATGGGAACTATGAAGTAAAATGCTTGAAGGGGCCACCACTTCTCCTTTATTCTTCCTCTCCAACCAGTGGCAACTTCCTTCTTCCATCTCTAGTGGGAAGCAGGATGATATGGGAAGCTAACACGGATGTCCCTCCCTTTAGGGTCCTCATGCCTGTGTGCAGCCCAGACCTCTCCCACAGCCTGATTCCCTACGACTTCACTGCACCTGAGCCTCGGCATTCATTCACATGTCCCACAGGCACCTCAAAATGTTCAAAATACAAGCACATCCAAAACCAAAGTCATCATTGCTCTTCTCCAACCTGTCCTCTTTTTATTTTCTTCATTTCAGAAAATGGCACCATTATCAGTTGCTTAGGCCAGAAACTTGAACATCTAGTCTGTAAGTTCTTATTTACTTATTTATTATTATTATTATTTTTAAATAAAATCTTACCCCAATGTGGGGCTTGAACTGACAACCCCAAGATCGAGAGTCACATGCTCTACAGAATGAACCAGCCAGGTGCCCTTCTAACTCCATCCTTGCACTCACTGATCAACCCACATCTGATCAGCCATCCAATCCCCCCAAATATTCCTGAATCTACCCACTTCGGTCTACACCCTTGTCCCACCCATCATCACCCCTGCTTGGGTGACAGCATTGTCTTCTGAGCTGGTAAATTCCCCTTTCCACATGTGGCTTTTTAAAGTTCATTCATTCATTCATTCATTTATAAGTAATCATTCATTCACTTATAAGTAATCTCTTTCCCCAACGTGAGTCTGGAATCCATGACCCCAAGATCAAGAGTTGCATGCTTTTCCAACTGAGCCAGTCAGGCGTCCCTCCACATGTGGCTATTTAGATTTAAATTTCATAATTAAGTTAAATGAAAGAAAATTCAGTTCCTCAGTCACACTAGTCACATTATAAGTGCCAAGTGTGGCTAGTGGCTACACTGTTGGTCAGCACAAATATAGAACATTTCTATCATCACAGAAAATTCTACTGGATGGCTATTCTAGTCTATCCTTGAGTTTCTCTCTGCATGTTTAAATAAAAAAAAATTCATAGTCTCCTTTTCCTTTTTTTTTGTTTTTTACACAAAAAGTAGCACACTTTACACATTGTCCTCCAACTTGCTTTTTCACTTGGCAAGATACCTTAGAAATCTTTCCACATCAGTGCATAAAGAGCTTCCTCCTTTGCTTTCAGTTGCAGAATATCATAGCTTTACCATGCCATGAATGTGCAAGAGTTTATTTAAGCAGGCCCCCCGCGGATAGATGAAGGCTTGCGAAGGATTGTTACCAATCTCTTGCTCTTACAGACAATGGAACAACTACAAGGGTAAGTGGCCTTGTCCATCTGGAATTTTGCATATATGCAAGTATATCTAGGACACATGCTAGAGGGATCATTCTAGAGCAACAATTTGGTCATGCCCCCTCCCCCTGTTGAGCACATGCTGTTCCTCCTGATCTCCTTCTTCAGCCCCTGACAAACTACAACCCTCAAGTATCAGCTTGGGTGTTGCCTCTTTTTTTTTTTTTTAAGATTTTATTTATTTATTTGTCGGCGGGGTGGGGGGGAGAGCGCATAAGGAGGGGTATCGGCAGGCAGAGGGAGAAGCAGGCTCCCTGCTGAGCAAGGAACCCTACCTGGGACTCCACCCCAGAACCCTGGGATCCCAACCCGAGCCAAAGCAGACACTTAACCGACTGAGGCACCCAGGCGTCCCATGGGTATTGCCTCTTCTGGGAAGCCCTCCCTGACTCCACACCAGGTCAGGCTAAGATCAGCCTGCATTGTAATTGCCTGTTTCCTCCTGGTCTTTTCCTGCAGTCTAGAGCTTTACGAAGGAGGCATGGGGTGGGGTTGTCTTGTTTTTCCATATATCCCTGGGGCCTGGCACTCAGTAGAGGTTCAAAAAACATTTGCTGAATGATGAGGCAGGCACCGAGTTTTAGTGGGTGTTCTTTCCAGTGCTCCGTGGGCTCCCACACCTCATAGAGCTGGAAAGGAGAACCCCCCGGAGAGCAGGTGATTCAAATGGGAAACTGAGGCACAGAGGTGGCAGTCTTTTGATCAGCATCCTTGACTCCAACCTCTTCTTTTTTTTCTAGCCCACCCTAGAGTTAATAGCAAAAAGTATACGGATTAATATTTATTGAGTTTTTGCTATGTGCAAAGTGTGTTACATCCGTTAACTAATTTCATTGTTGTAGCAACTGTGAGGACTATACTCTCATTATCCCCTTCTTAATGAACAGAGGAATTGATAACTTGTCCTGAATGGCAGAGAGTAACTTGAACCCAGGCAGTGGGGCTTCAGAGCTCATGCTCATAGGCACTCTGCCTAGCAGTCTGCGGTTCTTGGGGGCTTCTCCCCTTTTCCAAAGCCCACTGGGGCTCCTTACTGTCTCAAGCCCAAAACTTCTTCTTTTGTCATCTCTTCCCCACCCCCATTGCCACCCTGGTCCTTGTTGTTCCCCCCTTACCCTGCTACCCTGGTCCCACCCCTCTTGGCTTAGCTTGGTTTATTTTCTACTTCATTGGGTTCCCTCAAGACCCAAGTCAGACTGGGCTCCCTATCTCTTGCTATAGCTACTGTCTGAGTGTCAGTTTTCTTATCTGCACAACAGGTTGATGGCAAGTGAAAGAATGGGATACTTCTTTCTTTCAGCCCTTATCTAACTCCTATACATCCTTTAAGGCCAACTCAAAGGGCTTCCTCCTTCAGGAAGACTTCCTGGATTTCTCCAACCCCTAAAGTTCCCTCCTACTCTCCCTTGCACTGTAGGCGACTTTTTTTTTTTTTTTTTAGATTTTATTTATTTATTTGACAGAGAGAGACACAGCGAGAGAGGGAACACAAGCAGGGGGAGTGGGAGAGGGAGAAGCAGGCTTCCTGATGAGCAGGGAGCCTGATGCGGGGCTCAATCCCAGGACCCTGGGACCATGACCCGAGCCGAAGGCAGACGCCTAACGACTGAGCCACCCAGGCGCCCCAGGCAACTTTTAACACCCAGATTAGAAATAATTTTTCTTTTACTTTCTGGATGTAAATTGCCACCACCTCCAAAGAAAGTGAATACTCTTCGAAAGAACATGTAAAATGTACAGCATGGATTTCAATTTTACAGCTTCATTCTTTGAAATACCACCTCCACTGTTTATGGCATCCCTGAGTTCTAACTTTACTAATCTTTACTTTTGTTTCTTTAAATGGGTTTAGTATTTAAAACTTAAGGAAATTATTTATTTTTAAAAATTTTTTAATTAAAAAATTTTTAGGAAATATATTTTAAATGAAAAACATTAAAAAAAGAAAGAAAAACATTACAATAGTGTAACTGAAAAACGAGCATCATTTGCCACACCTAGAGAGTAAATATAAATAAAATGACAGAACAATGTTGTTCTAGGCTTTCTTTCTCTGGTTAAGAGAGAGAACTGTAAGTCTTAAGTCCTTAGACTTGCTAAGCACAAAAAGGACTCTCCTTGATGCAAGAAGAACTGAAAGAAAATTGAATATGGAATACCTTTCTTTCTGTGTGATTTAGGATCATTTAATACTTCAATACCTGCCTCATGTATCACCTAACATCAGCCCACCTTCCAGGAAACAACGGCTTGGTCAGAACAGACAGAACCAACTTCCTCTCCCATCTGTGCCCCACTCCAGACTCAGTTTGCTCCTCTGTAAAATGGGCTGATCATTACTGTTCCAGGCTGTCAGGGTTAAATGAGATGTCACACATGCTATTTCTGGATTCTCTCAGCTCTGCTGCCTACCACCTGCACATGACCACAGGTGACTTGCCCTGCCTCCCTGGGCCTCAATTTCCTCATTTCCAAAAAGGAATGTATAAAACCTGCCCTGGAGAGTTGTAAAGCTCCTTTATTTAATAAATATTTCCCGACTACCTACTATGTTCCAGTGACTATTCTGTGGGTTGAGGATGTAGGAGTGATGATGAAGAGGGACAAAAATCCCTCTTCTCATGGAGCTAATCTTCAAAGGGTGGGGGGAGGAGAAAAACGAAATAGGACAATAGATAAAATATATAGTACAGTAAGGTAGGAAATAATAAAAGCTATAGAAAAATAAGGCAGGGTGGGAGGGGCAGGGTTGCCAATTCTAAAGAGGATAAATCCAGGGATAGAATATCTGACAGGTTGACATTTGGATGACGCCTGAAGGAGGTGAGAGAGCCCTGAGATATCTGGGGGGGAACAGCATGTCAGGCAGAGGGCACAGCAAATGCAAAGGCCCGGAGGTGGGAGCCGGCCTAGGCTAGTTCCGAAGAAGCAGGAGGCCGAAGAAGCAGGAGGCTGAAGACAAAGAGCAGCAGGGGGTGAGGTCCCAGAGGCAAAGGGGTTGGGTCCTGTGGACATTTTATAACTCTGGTTTTGCTTTGGAGAGGAATCTAGCATATCGCCTGGTACCTGGTAGGTGCCTAATTCATTGGAGCTCTAATGATAACAATTCCTGGCATCACTTAGCATTGTTTCCCCACAGCGCCTCTGTTGTCAGGCTCTAGGGTGACACAGAGTGACACACACACCCACTGGCCCGGCTTTACCGGAAGGCAGCGGGGACGGAATGGAGGGAAGCCAGCCCCAGCATTCCTGACGCACCCATTCCCTCTCGGACTCCTCGCCAGGCCTGCCACACCCCTGCGGCCAGCTGGGCAGTGGGCACAGGAATGCTGGGGCAGCCGCGGGCCGGGCCGACCTTGGAGGAGGCCTAAGGACAAGCAGTGGAGCGAGGCCTGCACTCCCGGGCCGAGCGCAGAGTGCCTTCCAAGTGTTCCCTCCCAGCCCTTGGAGAGAGGGGCTGTCTTAGGAAACCGAGGCTTGGAGAGGTCACTCCCTCAGGTGAGTCACAACCATTCTGCCACCCCTAGGGGTTGCACTCTTCACCAGGACTCTGCCCCACCGGACTCTGGGGACCCTTTCCCACCAGGCTCCCCTCCTGAGAGAAAAGAATCTTGCAGCTCCTGCCTGCCAGCTTTGCAGCTGCCGCAGGCCTGGACAGGTCCTGGCTGGTGCCTCCTCAGTGGCTGAGGATGGAGCAGGGGGGAATCAGGTTTTGCCAGCTCTGGGATAGAACCCAGGTTGCTGAGTCAGGCCTTTTCCCAGGACTTCTTGGACTCAGCCGCCAGCCCTGGAGTGGAGGCGGGGGCCCAGGACTGGGCCCCCCCAGGCCCCCCCTCCTTACCTGTCTAATTTCATCTCAGGGCACTCTTGCTCTTTCTCTGCTCCAACCACACTGGCCTCCCTGCTGAATCCCACCAAGCACACTCCTGCCTCAGGGCCTTTGCACTTGTTCCTCTTATTCAAACATACTTGCTCTCTAGTATCCTCCAGTCTTTACTCAAATGCCACCTTCTCAGTGAGGCCCTCCCTGACTACTAGAACTGAGCCCCACCCCCAGCCTGTCCTTCCTGCCCCCCTTCCCAACTTGATCTTCCTCTGTAGCTTCACCTTTCACTGTTCCATGTATTTTACTGATTTGTCTTGTTTATGGTCTCTCTCCCACTGAATGTTAGCTGGATCGCCCTTAGACTGGCCTAGAAGGGCCTCTGCACTGTGCTTCAGAAGGCCCTGCTCTGGCCCTCCCGTCCTTCCAGGAAGCCAAGTTGAGACTGCTAGAACCTGGGTCCACCTCCCTGCCCTCTAGACCATTCCCTGCCCAAATGGTCCCAGGCCCTTCCCAGGGCTGTCCAAAGGGCAGCCAACATAGCCCAGGTGTATATTCCTAGGCCCAGCGGATGGAAGGCTGTCTATGGGGATCAGTGGACAAAGCTTGGATGCGTGGGCTGGGGTGTACACACAGGAACCTCATGGTATGGGATAGAGCCTGGTGGGGGTGTAGAAAAGTGGATTGACCATTGCTCCTGGGCTGAGGGCTAACTCTGCCTGTGCAGTCACATTCTGGACCAGTACTCCAGATGTGTGAAGATCCAGATTGCTGTGAAGACATGCTTGTTCCAGTAGGAAGACAGACTACCTTTAACAGTTCAGTCAACTCATATGGTATGTGGGCCCTACACACTATTAGGGCTGGGATTTTGAATATTTTCTGCATTTCTCTATCTCCAGCACCTAGACCAGTGCCCGGCACAGAACACATGCTCGGCAAATAGTTGTTAAATGAATGAACAAAAACGCACTGGGGCAACGCCCCCACATATTCTTGGGGGCCCCAGAAGTGGTTGGAAGTGCTGTGGCTTTTGTGTGTCAGAGCCTCAGAGTCTCAAGGTCTGGGTGGGGGGGGCAACTCTGCCTTGCATAGGGGGCCCTATGCCCTATATGAAGACCCTCTCCCACAGCCTGCCTGCTCCCACACCCCATTATAGCTGCAATCTCTGCTCAGAGAGACCGATGTGGGGCTCGATCCCAGGACCCGGGTATGATGACCTCAGCCAAAGGCATACGTTAACTGACTGAGCCACCCAGGCGCCCCTATTCTTCTTCTTTTTTAAAGACTTTATTTTTAAGTAATCTCTACACCATGGTTGGCATGGATCTCACAACCCAAGATCAAGAGTCTCAGGCTCCACCAACTGAGCCAGCCAGGCGTCCCTGGAGTTTTTATTCTTAATAGTAAAAAGAGCTCATACTTGGGAATCAAGGAGACTTGGACCCCAAAACTGTCTCTATCACTTCCTGTCTGTGTATGGCCTTTACTCTCTTTATCCTCAATTTCCTTTTACAAAGGGAAGCATGAAAACTCTCCCCGGGATGTTGGTGGGAGAATGTAGGTAACTGATTCTGGGGACATGGAGGGCATGACCAGTCATCGCCCAATGTTGACTGCCGCCCACCGCCACCACTCTTCCCACCAGACCGTACACGGCAGTTGATGACACACCTCGGACTCCCGCGCCAGGCGCGGGCCAGCTGGCGGGACGGCTCCGCCCTCAGACGCCCTTCCGGTGGACCTTGCCCCCGGGTCTCCAGGCTGGAAGGCGCGCGGCCGTCCCAAGGTTCGGGTGAAGAGTGCCCTCTGCTGGGCACGTGGGGAAGGGCTTACGGGGAAATCACGGCCGCCCTGACGCCTGAAGCGGCTTTGTGCAGACAGGAAATGTGTCCCTCGGGTTGGGACGTGCAGTTTCCACTCAGAGGAGATAAAGAAGCAGTAACCGGCCCTGTCAGTGTGTCAGCAATCACACAGGAGAGATAACACTGAGGCAGCTTTGTATGCTAGGCATCCTTGTAAACACTTTACAGATACCAACTCATTTACTCCTCCATTTTACAGATGAGAAGAGTGAGGCACAGAGGTTAAGAGATTTGTCTAAGGTGTCATACACTGGAAGTGCTGGGATTTGAACCTGTGCCCTGAACCATGCCTCCTTAGTGGAAAGTAGCTCTACCTTTAGCCAAAAAGGAGTTGGCTTTGTGGAGTTCCCCAGTGAGTTTGGAACTGGACATACAGGGTGTGTGGGCTGAAAAGGGGGCTTTCCATAGTGACTGCCCCCACCCGCTCAACGGCAGGCCAGCCACCAAGCTGACCTCAGGGCCCCCTCCTGACTGGCCATCCCTCAGCATTTCCCTGCCCAGATCCTCTTGCAGCATTGCTGTGTGGGCGGGGGTGGGGCTGGGGGTGTTAAGGAAAGTCTATGCCTAGCACAAGAGGCCATGAATCTGAGGCCTCAGCTACTTGCCCACCTTCCAAGAATGATAGTCATTTCCCTCAGGCCCCCTCAAGTTGCCTGGACAAAGCTCACCTGGGGAGATGGGGCCTATCTGCATACCGTCTGCTCAGGTAGGCAGGAAGGGAAAATGCGAGAAGGGAGGCCTGGGCTCTGCCCATCTCAGCCCTGCTGGTCGATCGGCTTTTGGAAACTCTTATCTTTTCCCATCTGAAAAATGACAGGGGTGGATTAGTGGCAATTTCCAAAGTGCTCTGGATTTGGGGGTTAAGGAGAATCACTGGGAAGATGAGGCCAAAAGGCAGGTCTCTCAGCTACCTGACCCCTTCTTCCAACAAGTTCATTTAAAAAATTATTTTTAAGTAATCTCTACACCGAATGTGGGGCTTGAACTCCAGACCCTAAGATCAAGAGTCTCAGGCTCCACCGACTGAGTCAGCCAGGCGCCCCTACAATTTCACTTTTTCACTGGACTAGGGATCTGTGACTTTAGCTTTACGTCTTGGGGGGAATCACTTAACAGAATGAGCCTGAGGGGGTCTTTTCAGCAGCAAGCTGTCATCCTGGACTGACCCCACCACTTGGAAGTGGGCAGCCTTGATCCCAAACAGGGCCACAGGGACTCTTCTCCCCCATCCCTAGCCATTGGAGGATTGGCTTTGAAGCATTTGCAGAGCTGGATGCTCCAGGGAATTTCAACATTGTTAAGGAAAAGACTGGAATCATTAATGTCCACGGTTGGTGGTGGGATTAAATAAATGCTAACCCATCCCAACTGGATTATGTCGCAGACAGTAAGGCAGCCTCCTAGGCCCCGTTATGAAAGCTGTAATGCAAAATGCATGTGAAACGTGGGAGGGAGAGGTTGGAAGGATGCATACCAAATTGTTGCACCACAAAATATGAAGGATCAACATTCCAGGTATGTAATGTCAAACATCCAGGCCGTCCCCACTGGTATGGCCAGCGAGATTGATTAATTATGGGTGCTACTCTTGAGTGATTAGCATTGGTAACTTACCATATTTTGACTTTTTATGTCAGCCCTAAAGACCAGAGTGCTAAAATCCCATTTTGCAGAGGAGAAGCAGGGCCAGAGTGAGAGAGGGATGTAACATCCATACCCATCACAGAGCCCAGGTTTGTTTTTTTCCCAAATCACTCAGAGGGTGGTGACTAGTTCCATTGCCAGGGGAATCTAGATCCATCCACAGAGCTCAGGCTTTGGTAGAAAAGGCCACTCTTCCTCAACACCCTCCAAAAATCCCAGGGGAGGAAGGCCAGCCTGCACAGTGGCTGTTTGGTTTTATTATTAGTCTCAACTGTAGATAGGGTTTCAGGCTTTATTCGGGCATTTGAGAGAGGAGTTTAAGATAAGGGGCAGCAGGTGTTTGCTGGCCGAGACACCTAATCCTCTCACCTTATCGGCACGAGCAGCAGGGCCGTGGTGGAGGGAGATGGAGGCCAGCAGAGCCAGAGGCTGCGGCTGGACAGAGAGGCAGGTGGTGGCCTTGACCTGCAGGCTAAGGTGCTGTGAACCAGGGAGCAGTGGGAAGGTTTCTCACCCAACTGAGTTCCCCTCTGATTTCCCATCTAGGGCCTGAGGCTTCAGGACACCCTCCGTCTCCTCCTTCAGAGCCTGGGTCCCAAACTTGACTGTGCATCAGAATTGCCTGGAAGTCCTGTTAAGTCACATTTCGGGGGCCCACCTGCAGCGTCTGATTCAGCCGCTCATGCTGCTGCTGCCCGTCCAGGAACTGCATTTTGAGTGCCATTGCTTTAAAGAATTAGTCACTGTTGGGGGACGAAAACTTTTATTTCAAGTTCAGCAATCCCTTTTGGCTTCACTTCACATTCTTTTCTCTTGGTTCATTGAACATAAGTTAAACTTCGCTTTAACAAAGGCCCATGTGGAATTGTTCTTTCCCTGCTGTCTCTTCATCCCCATTCCTGCATCCCCGTATTGTTAGGAATGTTCCAATTTCACGTACATCCTGGTAAGTTCTCTAATTTTCTGTCTGGCTTGATTCTGATGATGATCAGGTGTCATTTAAAAAAAAAAATACAATGAAGCCATTCTTTAAAGGAGGAAAATCCCCTCAGAGGGCAATTGTGAGGATTTGTTTAAAGGAAATAATGAAAGTTATGTGGCCCTAAAAAGTATTAATAAATGGTAGCTGTTACCAGTGAACACAAATAGCACTCAGCGTGCCAGATATGAAGTCATTTAATCTCCATAAAAACTCCCCATTTGATACATGAAAAATGTAGTAAGGCAAGTCAAAGTTAAATGTGACTTGCTAGGAAGTAGCAGAATCGGACCCCTCCCTGCCTTTTGATACAGAGCCCACCACACGGAAGAGGAACTCTTCCCATACTGCATTACCCGAGAGCAGCCACTGTTCCAGAAAAGATGTTGCCTGTAGCTCTGGTGGGGCTCAGCCCAGGGGTAAGGGGATTAATGGTTCTCCCACACAGGAGAGCAGCTCAGAATTTGTAGAGAGAGGGGCGCCTGGCTGGCTCAGTCAGAAGAGCATGTGACTCTTGATCTCAGGGTTGTGAGTTCGAGCATCACGTTGGGTGTAGATTACTTAAAAAAAAAAAAAATTGTAGAGAGGATAGATTTACCTTCATCAGGCCCAACTGGACATGTATACACATCCTGAGCTTCCTTTCCCTTCGGGAGGAAGCTGGGTGAGGCCAGCAGAGTTAAAAGTGCTCACTCCCCGTACACAACTCTGACAATTCTAAAAGCCACTGAATTGGACACTGAAGTGGGTGTATGGTGTGGTATGTGACTCACAGAGCAATAAAACTCTAATAAAAAGAAATTCACTCCCCAGGCACCTCTGGGAAAAATTCCTTTAATAAAAAAGTTGTAGTACATTTACACGATTGTCATCACCCTTTATCTACAGTACTCAGTAGGGAAAATAAAAAATAAATGACAACATAGTCGCGCTCAGTATAAAAACGCAGGAATTCATTCCAACAGGAGGCCTTGATGTCTGGAGAGGAGAGAGAAGTGCACGAGGGCACATGAGCTGAGCAGCTCAGGCTTGGGCTTCTGGAGCAACGCTGAGGACCCGCCTCTAACTTTCTGAAGACAGTATTTAAAAAAAAAAAAAAAAAAAAGTCCAGGGTGCAGTAAGAGGCCTCATCTAAGGAGCAGGGTCCATTCCAGAGAGATCATCATCACCGGGAGGCGCGGGGTATTGGGGGGTGGTCAGAGTCGGTCTGGGCATTTATGGCAGGTTATAGACTCCCAGAAATTTGGCCTCGGAGGCAACCCTGGCCTAGTCTGAGAGGTTTCCAGAGGTGAAATCAAATTGCCCATGTCCCTCCATTCTGGAAGGCTTAGAAACCAACCCTTAATGTCAGACTTGAGGACCTCTCTCCTCCAAGTTGCTAAGACCACTTCTTGACAAGCTCCCAAGTCCTTCGCTGAGGGGAGGAATCAGACTCCTTGGAGATGCCCCTGCGGCCCAACCTTTAGTCCCTGGGACTGCTGGCAGGTGGCCTAGTCGTCCTGGCCACTGCCATACATGTCGGCCAGCTTCTTGAAGCGGCTGCCCCACTCGTTCAGATAGTCATAGTCTTGGTCCTGGTCAGAGGCTGAGGAGGTGAGGGAGCTCAGGGAGGCAGCATCAGAGCCGCGGCCCTCATAGTCAAACACCAACAGGGAGTCGTAGGGCGGGGCCGTGGGGTCTGTGTTAGCTGCCTTCAGGTTCTGGGGCGACAAGAGCGGGTGGTTAGGAGCAGCGGGCAGACCCCAGCAGCTGTGAGAGCTCGGGCACGTTGAGATCCCCCTGCTGAGCCTGCCTCTCCTTGTCTGTGAGGACATCTCTTCCCTCCATTTAAGGTGTGTTTGTATTTTTAAAGATTTTATTTATTTATTTGAGAGAGAGAGCACAGAGGGAGAGTGAGAAGGAGAAGCAGATGCCCCGCTAAGTGGAGAGCCTGATGCGGGGCTCAATCCCAGAACCCCGAAACCACGACCCGAGCCAAAGGCAGACGCCCAATGGACTGAGCCATCCAAGCACCCCTCCATTAAGGTTTTTTTTTTTTCTTTTATTCGACGGAGAGAGACACAGCGAGAGAGGAAACACAAGCAGGGAGAGTGGGAGAGGGAGAAGCAGGCTTCCCATGGAGCAGGGAGCCTGATGTGGGGTTCAATCCCAGGACCCTGGGATCATGACCCGAGCCGAAGGCAGGCGCCCAACAACTAAGCCTCCCAGGCGCTCCTCCATTAAGGTTTTGAAAGGCGAAATGAAATAATGCACATAAATATTGAGCACCGAGCCTAGCATACAGCAACTGCTTGGTGGGACAGGCCAGTGGTCAGAACTCTGACATCACACCCTAGTTTTGTGACCTTGGACAAACCCCTTAACCTCTACATGCTGTTTTTGTCTTGTCTCTAAAATGGGAGACTTCATATCGTTTTAGAGGAATAAATTAATACATGTAAATATATGTTAAGTGCTTATTAGAATAGTACCTGGCACATAGTTGAACATTATTTCCTCATTTGTAAAATGAGGCTAACAAGAGGATTCCCTCCCCACAGTTGATGTGGGGATTGAATGAGATCATGTTTGCAAACTATCTAAATGTCTGTCCAGAGACATTCTAGAAATGGTCTTCACCGAACTGGAGGGAAAAGTTCCAGGTATTTAACTCCAAGGCATTTTCTCAAACCATCTGCTCTGAGCAACTTTCCCCAGATGCTTTTGTTTTTGCACAGCAAATATGCTCATGCTAAAGAACAGAGTCCAACCACCAGGCTACTTCCAGAAGGCAAGAAAGGTAAGCAGAAAGGTTCAAGCCAGGGTAAGGTATTTTGACTGCCCACCAAGCCCTCTGCCTATTGCTACTTCCTCACACTCTCTAAGATGCATCAATCTATCTTTTCTCCCTCCCTCCTAGCCTTCCTTCCTCGTATTTAGGACCTCCACTAATGGAGCACCTGGCTGACTCAGTTGGTAGAGCATGAGACTCATGATCTCAGGGTCTGTGTTCAAGGCCCATGTTGGGTGTAGAGCTTACTTAAGGAAAAAAAAAAAGAAAAAAGAAAAACCTCCATTTACTGCTAATGAGGTACCAGGCTGTGATAGGCGCCTATCATCTATCTCCCATGTAACTAGTTCAGTGGTTCTCACAACCCTGGCTGTATATTTAATTTTAAGCTTGGGGAGCTTTAAAAAAAATCAGCCTAAAAAACAAATGAATCCCTGCATTCCAGGCTTTGCTGTTTTTCAAAGTCCCTCAGATAAATCAAACATGTGACCACAGTTAAAAACACTGGAGATACTCAGCTATTATCAATAATAACTATCATTACCCAGTAAAGGCTACATGCCAAGCAAGTGGTTCTTAGACTTAAATTACTTGGGATTTTTTTTTTTTAAGTTTTTATTTATTTATTTGAGAAAGAGAGCACGCGTGCGCATCCCCCCCCACACGCACACGTGGGGGAGTGGGAGACGGAGAAGCAGGCTCCCCGCAGAGCAGGGAGCCCAATATGGAGCTCGATCCCAGGACCCTGAGATCATGACCTGAGCCAAAGGCAGCCACTCAACTGACTGAGCCACCCAGGCACCCCTACTTGGGAATTTTTAAGAAATTCTGAAGCCCAGGCCACATTCAGATCAATTACATCACAATCTCTGTAAGGAGTCAGAGACATCAGTAGTTTTTGAAGTTTCCCAGGAGATTCCAACGTTTGGGAACCACCGTTTCAGGTGCTTGCTCATCCGATCCTTAAAGCAACCTGTAAAAGGGTGGCTCCAACGGTTAAGCACCCGACTTTGGCTCAGGTCCTGATCTCAGGGTCCTGGGATCAGGCCACTTAGGGCTCTGTGCTCAGCAGCGAATCTGCTTCTCCCTCTCCCTCTGCCTCTCCCCCCTGCTCATGCGCTCTCTTTCAAGTTAAAAAGAAAATGCAACCTATAACAGAGGGTCCCCAAATCTGGTCCACACTGGGATCACCTGGGACCTTTAAAAATTCAAACCCAGGTAGTCTGGCTTCACAGTTTTCTAACAACTGCTATATTTGTTGAATAAATGAATAAATAATTCATAACCTATTGTTTAACCACTCTGCAACTTAGGATTTCATGGAGGAGAAAACAGAAGCCTAGAAGTCACTCAAATATGCCAGAGGTCACACAGCTGGTTGGTGAGGGAGACAAGATTTGAACCCGGGGTCAAGACTCCAAGCCCATGCTCTCTCTCTCATGCTGCTGGTGCTTGAATAAAGGGCTGCCCTCAGCTGGCCCCCTAGGCCTTACCTCAATGATGAAGTTCCCAATCTCATCTGGGTTGGCTGGACGTGGACGGTACATGGGTGTGGGGATGAAGGTTGGCGCCACATCATTGCGGAGAACCACCTCAGGCCGGACCTCCAGACCCCGGTGGAGTTGGGTGATGTCATAGTCCTTCATGGATGTGAAGGAGAACATGGGATTGAGAAGGCAGCTCCCCACCATTTATGTTTCAGCCCACTCCCCTGCCATGTGGGTGTTCTGGTTCACGGGTAGCACTTAGAAGCCCTTGTTTCCAACAGCCCCTCCACCCAAATTAAGCACAGGCTCAAGGCCACCTTGGCTGGGGTCAAAGGGACTACAGCTACGGACCAGACACCCTCTCAGAAGAGAAGAGTTGGTGGTCAATCCTACATGAAGACTGATGTGTTAGGTCAGAGTCTGGTCAATGCAGCTAATGTGGATAGTTGCTTGACCCAACCATCCCTGCCAGTGGCCCTGGAGGCATCCATCTCCCAACCCCCTAGACCTCCCAATGCCTCACCTGGTCCTCCTCACCACCTCCCTCTTCACCGTAGTAGAAGACATTGTCACGGGTGTCATCTTCTGGGAGTAGAAGAGGCTCCTTCACCTTCCTCTTCTTCCTCACCAGCAAGAGGAGCACCAGCAGAAGGACTGCAAGAGTTAGGGAGGGTAAATATTCACCCCCCACAATCACACAGCTGTGGCCGATACCCTACTCTCAGAGCCCCACCTAATTTTAGACCCCTTTCCTCGGTAGCCAGGCTCCCCTGCACGTAGGAAAACCCCGAACTCCTTATCAAAGTGTACAGGATTGGCCCCTACCTGTCTCCATACATATATACCCCTGTGTGGGTCTAATAATCTTAGTGGCCTCCTTGGAGTGCCTCAAGTACACCCAGCAGTCTCCCGCTTTAGGACCGTCGCCTGGGCATTCCTCACCTGGAACACTCTGCACGCACACGGACGGCTCTCACCCTTCAGGCCTCAACCTAATATCACCCCCTCCTAGCAGCAATCTGATCTCATCCCCCCCACCCCCATAATTGTCAGTCTTCCCTTATTGGTAATACCGGTCCTTAAGGGACTCTCCCAGCGGATGTTACTTTTCAACAGGACACTTTTTCAGTCCCCAGGTGACCCCTCAATTAGCCACAAACTTTAAGTTAAAAGCAAGACAGTGCAAGTCTATGTGGTGTAGTAATTTGAATGTAGGTGCAAATACTATGTTGGTATTTCAAGAGGACTGGCTTTTAGTGATATGGTTGGAAGGGCTGGCAGGCTATTTGGACTTTGCGATACTGGCCAGCTAATGCCTGGCTGTTCTCCCTAATGCCACGACCACCTCCAGTTAATCCCATATAAAGAAGCAACCCCAGGGCCCTCTCTGTGGCTCTTCAGTGTGAGAGGATACGGCCACTATTTACCTTTATCACTTCTTTGGCCTGTTGACAGAACTGATGTCCATCTCTGGCCCAACAGAACAAATCTAGCCTTCTTGGGGAGTCTATGGGTTCTCAAGATGCACACCCATGTGGACCAAACTGCGTTCTTTCCCTCCTCTTTTCCTGCCCATTGAGTCTGGGGAAAGGCAGGAGCTGAAGTGGACTTTTCACCTGCACCAAAGCTTATATATCTGCCTACTGATATCTCCATTTGGACTGCCTGGCAATTCTCTTCCCATGATCTTTTCCAAACTGGTTAATGGAAAGTCCAGTTTCTACTTGTCTGGGTCTTAGAAACATGGATGGTTCTTTTCCTCATATCACATAAGAATCTGAACTGATTCTGCCTTGAAATAGGACCATCTCTCATCATCTCACCCCTAAATTACGGCAATAGCTCTTTAATGGTCTCCCTGTCTCCACCCTTACCCCTGCACAGTCTGTTTAGTAGGAATCCTGTAAAACTCCAGTCAAATCACATCATTGCTTTGCTTTAAACCCTCTGATGACTTCACATTTCATCCAGATCCTTGCAATAGGCTTCAAGGCCACAGCCATCACCTCTCTGATTTCACCCCTTACTTTTTTCCCTTTTGCTTTTTCCACTCCAGCCATCTGTTGTTTCCACACACCAAGCACAGTGCTGCCTCAGGACCTTTGCACTTGCTGTTCCCGAGATATCTGCATCATTTGCTTCCTCACCCCTTTCGGGTCTTTACTCAAATATCCCTTCTCAGCAAAGCCTTTCTTGTCCATCCTACCTGAGATGGCAGACCTCCTCCCCCTGCTTGCTTTTTCTCCATACCAACACTGATTTCTCTGCCAGGTCATTTACTGTCTATTCTCTGCACTGGAAATTAATCTCCATGAGGGCAGAAAGTAGTCTGTTTTATAAAGCGCTGCACCCCAGCGCCAGGAACAGTGCTGGCTGTGCAGTATGTGGATTAAAGCTTGCCCTTGTTGAATTCATATCGGACTGAATGTGTTTCGGTATAAGGACCAATTCAGAGAGTGGATAAAGACAATGTGAAAGGTTCCACCTTTAGAGTAAAGAATTTAGTTTGTAACTAAACACGTCTGCCCCGTAAACCAGTGACTCTCAAACCCTAGCATGCATCAGAACCCCTGGAGGCTTGTGAAAATACAGATTACTGGGTCTTAGCCTTAAGTTTCCGAATCAGTAGGTCAGGAGTGGGCCTGAGAACTGGCCTTTTTAACAAGTTCCTGGCGCTGCGGATGCTGTTGGTCTGGAGATCGCACGTTCAGAATGACTTGCTCTAGCCTCTAGATGACATCACAGCAGGGCTCAGTCTGTCTGTTCCCCATGGTCTCCCCAAAGCCTGGCACATTCCAGAAGCTCCATAAACATCTACCCACTGAATGACACTCCTAGAATTAAGAGTATCAGGAACAGATGGACAATGTTGGGGACACCTTAGTCCCAGCAGTTCAGGGAAGAATTGGGTCTTCAAACTACCCCATCCTCAGAGGGGAGAGAGCAGGGGTACTTACGCAGCAGAGCCAGGACAGCCCCCAGGATTGGGAGGAGGAAGCCCCACTTCCAGCGTTCGGGGCAGGTCTCCACATGGCCATGGCAGTCACACACGGTGGCCTTGATCACGGTCAGCTGTTCCTTGTTGCCACGGTCAGCCAGAGAAAGGTGCACATCATACGTGTCTTGCTTCAGGAACTTCTTCAAGGACAAGGCCACTGTGTTTCCTGGAGGAGACAGATAGCGTTTACCACAAGGAGGCCACAAGTGGAATGCAGTGTATCACGCTGGAGATTAAGGAGACCGCCTCTACATCTGGCCAACAGGGAGAAATACCCCAAAAGCACACTTACGCCAAGTGTTAAAAAAAAAATTGGTATTTGGCCAAAGCCAAATTCACCAACACGGAAAGGATTATTGGGATAGCAAAATAAATTCATCATCTTTTTTTTTTTTTTTTAAAGATTTTATTTATTTATTTGAGACAGAGAGAATGAGAGACAGAGAGCATGAGAGGGAGGAGGGTCAGAGGGAGCAGCAGACTCCCTGCCGAGCAGGGAGCCCGATGCGGGACTCGATCCCGGGACTCCAGGATCATGACCTGAGCCGAAGGTAGTCGCTTAACCAACTGAGCCACCCAGGCGCCCCATAAATTCATCATCTTATTTTTTTTTTTTTAAGATTTGTTTATTTATTTGACAGAGAAAGAGATAGCGAGAGCAGGAACACAAGCAGGGGGAGTGGGAGAGGGAGAAGCAGGCTTCCCGCCAAGCAGGGAGCCCGATGTGGGACTTGATCCCAGGACCCTGGGATCATGACCTGAGCTGAAGGCAGACGCTTAACGACTGAGCCACCCAGGCGCCCCATCATCTTATTTTCTTAAAGTCAAATCGACAGTCACAGTATTTTTAAAATGAAGTTCTTAAAAGTTTATTTATTTTATTTATTTGAGAGAGCGTGCGTGCACAAGTGGGGGGAGGGGCAGAGGGAGAGGGAGAAGCAGGCTCTCCGCCAAGCAGGGAGCCCAATGCGGGGCTCGATCCCAGGACCCCAAGATCATGACCTGAGCTGAAGGCAGATGCTTAATTGACTGAGCCACTGAGGCACCCCAAAATAATGAAATTTTTTAAAAATCATGTCATGCAGGGCCAATAATTTCTCAGCACCGCTAGCTGCTTGGCTGTTCTCCTCAAAAAGAACACACTGAAATACATTCTTCCTGAGATTACTAACCCCATCTTATAATATTCACATTGACTGACCACCTGTTTTCCTATTTGAAAGTTCACTACCATTATTACAGCATTTTTGCCCTTACAATAGTAAATATGTTTATGCCTTAACTATCCGATAGAATTTCAGTATCTGAAATACTGATAGTTCTGCGAAAGCATTAATTATTTTTTTCAAAGATTTATTTATTTGAGAGAGAGTGTGCAAGGGTGCAGGGGGAGGGGGAGAGGTAGAGAGTCTTAAGCAGGCTCCACACTGAGCGTGGAGCCCAGCACGGGGCTCGATCTCAGGACCCCGAGATCATGGCCTGAGCCAAAATCAAGGGTCTGACGCTCAACCCACTGCGCCATCTAGGCGCCCCAAGAGCATCAGTTACTAATAAATGCAAATGCACATGGCCTGGAGATATAAGGGACATTGTGGAGCAGGTCAGAGAGGCTGCCGGCCAGCACGGTCAGCATTAGTGACACACACAGGTTCGGGGCTGCTGTGAGGCTGCTGCGGGCACTGTGCTAACCGGCCTTCAAAGGCCCAGCGTGGGTGGCAGGTTAACCTCGAAGCAGAAGCCGAGCTTCAGTGGGGCTGCACAAGGGGTCCCACTCCGGGGAGACTGTGTGGCGATCCTAGAATGGAGAAGAGGGCTCTGTTTATGGGTGAGAAATACAGGGTCAGGGGCTTCTCTGAAGAAAGGCCTTCAGTTTAGACTCGTTTCTCAAGAAGGAGCTATTAGCCAGGGTAGCATGACTTCTCATCATGCAGGACTTTCCCAAGCATTACAGATCCTCACCGTTAAATGCCAGCAGTGTCCCCCAGTCATCGGGGCAACCAAACACCACCCCACGATTCTAGCTCGCCCACCCTCAGGCCTGCCGGCTTATTTCAGCACTGACCTCAAGCCACTTTTTGTTCAAAGGTTCTGCATACTCACTGGGCTCCTCTTAGTAAGAAAGCCAGAAGGCAGGCTTCGCCCTGTTCCCATGCGGCAATGGCAGGCAGACAGGGAGCTCTGCAGGCCGAATATTTGGTCTACCACATCGTGGAGGCCAAGGTGGGGTATTTCACTGAAACATCCCTACCACCATGCTGTCCCCGTGCCGGAGGGTGGATTTCTCAGGTGACGCTGACGATGGTGGTGCTGGTGACTAAGTGGAAACTGACTGGGAGTGAGGCTCTACTCTCATCTTCACCACCGCTTTAAGAGGAGGTCACTATTAGCCTACTTTACAAATGCAGAAATTGAAGCTTAAGGAGGTTAAGTAACCAGACCGAGGTCGCACAGGGGTAGGGTTTGGATGAACTCCCCTGACAACAAGGACATGGTCAGAGAGAAAAACTAAATTAAAACCAAGAACCAGGGCGCCTGGGTGGCTCAGATGGTTAAGCGTCTGCCTTCGGCTCAGGTCATGATCCCAGGGTCCTGGGATCGAGTCCCACATCGGGCTCCCGACTCAGTGGGGAGCCTGCTTCTCCCTCTGACCCTTGCCCCTCTCATGCTGTTTCTCTCTCGCTCTCTAAAAAATAAATAAAATCTTAAAAAAAAACAAACAAACCAAGAACCAGGGGCGCCTGGGTGGCTCAATCTGTTGTTACCCATCTGACTTTGGCTCAGGTCATGATCCCAGGATCCTGGGATTGAGCCCTGAGTCGGCTTGTTCCTCTTCCTCTGCCCTACCCCCCACCCCGGCTTGTTCTCTCTCTCGAATAAATAAAACAAAACAAACCCCAAGAACCAGGTCTCAATACTATCATCGGGTGTTTGTATCATTGGGCTTCGGCCATAACGCTCACACCCGACTGAGCCAGATCTGTGATTGCTGCCTGGGAAGAATGCTCGAAAGGTGGCCGCTCACATCTACTGAGCACTGATGTACCAGACAAGAGGCCTCTCGTGGAATCACCTACTTCATCTTCACGGTATCTGGATGGAAGTAGGACAATTATTGGCACCATTCTACAGGTAGGGATAACTGAGGAACAGTGAGGTTCAGTAACTTGTCCATAATCACAAAGCTAATAAATGGAGGAACTGGGTGTTGAGCCAAAGCATTCTGGTTCCAGAGTCCATGCTCCATAAATGCTAAGACCAGGGAGGGGAAAAAACGGCTTCTAGGCCACAAGGGGGTGACAGGAGACCAATGTGGGTTCCTCAAAGGGAAGGTGCAGGACATACATACCCAAATCACAGGAATCATAAAATTGAGACAATGTGGGTATGTGAAGCAGATCTCCTGAGTCCTTTCTGGGCTGGGCTCAGCAGCAGTCATAGACACTGGGCACTTGGTTCCTTTGGGGCTGAACCTGTGTGTACTGGTTCCCTATTTCCCTCCTGGGGAACCTTCCTAGCCCCAGGAGGAAGGCGGAGACATTTTAAACCAAAGTGAACAGTGTTTCTCCAGGGGCCTTACTGGCTCTTGGGGCTGGATCCTTCTCACACACCCCGGGTCCTCACTCACTTGATGCCAGTTAGACCCTTTCCCAGGCCAGTGACAACTGAAAAGCCATGGAAGACTGAGAAGCTCCGGGAGGATGGGAAAGAGAAAGGACAGGGAGGTGGATAGGAGCGGGTGTGTGGGGGACAAGGACTGTGGCTTCAACTTGCTCACACACTCTGTGCCCTTGGGCACGCTACTTAACCTCTCTGAGCCTCACTGTCATCTGTAAATGGGGATAAAAATACTGACCACAGAGGGTGGTAGAAATATTAAATAAGGAAAGAAAAAGCATCTTGCCTATCATCAGGGTTCAATAAATGGTGGGAATGTGTACAGGGTCCTAGCATGGGGCACACACCCACCTACCACCATCACTCACTCACCTTTCTCGTTGACCTCTGCTGTCCAGTAGATGTCCGAGTCGTGTGTGAGCTGGGCCTGGAAAGGGGAGGTGTGGGGGGACAGGTCCTTGTCCGTGATGTTCAGCACTTGGGGCACAGGGCTTTGGTTGCAGATGGTGATCTGACGGGGCTCAGGGACCGGGCCGTGGTCGTTGACGTCCATAAGTGTTAGCAGGAGGGTCCCAGTGCCAGTGGTGGGAGGGCTTCCTGTTCACAATTACACACAGGAGCCCTTTTTAGCATCTGCCCTTGGTTGGGGTAATGGATGAATGTTAAGCTCTCTGACCTACCCAGTCAGCCTCAGAGAGGTTCCTGTTTATTGCCCAGCTGTAACTTTTCAAGCCCCTCCCTGTCCTGCCCTAGTCTCATCATAGATCAAACCAGTGATGGCAGATCCATGACAATCATGCCTTCATTCTCAGCAGATTTTCCTAACTGATCTTAGCAGTTAACAGCCACTACCAATCTACCCCAAAGAGAAACCTACTGGCCACCTCAGGGCTGATGCACTTTAGGGATGGCTCCCTTCACAGTCCTGCCATGACTTCTCGCCTGCTTCCAGGCCTTGCTTTGCTGTGTCAAGCAGAGATGTCAAATCACATCACAACCCCCAGCTCTGTCATGGTGTGACATCACTAATCAATCATGCCATCTTCCAGGCAGCCCCTTCTAATCCAATCACAAGGGGAAACCAACAGGCCAATCTAGGGGTCAGTGAACCACACACTTGGGCTGAAATAAGTCTTTCTCCTAACACTTGGGTCTTAGGGAAACCAGAGCCAGCCAATCCTAGTCTTTAGAAGTCTCCTCTGCAAGTTTCCCTTGACCCTCTAGATTGGTTTGCTGATAACCCTCTCTGACACCATACCCTGTCTGGGGAGGGGATGTGCTATGCCTTGGGCTCCAAAGGTACCCAAGTGGAGGGGTTGGAAGGAAGCTCTCACCCTCATCTGTGGCCAAGACCATGACTTCGTAGACGTTGTTCTTCACAAACTGTTCATCCTCACGGTCTAAGATCCCCGTGGCAGTGACCTGCCCACTGTCTGGGTCCATCGCTAGCCACCCTGCTGGGTCTCTCAGGATGTGGTAGCTGGGATGGAAAAGTTGAGAGGAATCATACCCAGAATACTTAGAATTCTGGTTGTCATTCAAAGCCTCCTCATTCCAACTGGCAGATGGTGTCATGGGACTTGGGGCTCCTAAGCAGGATCACATGAAAAATGCATCCCACCCCTAAATGGGAGCCCAGCAGGGACACATGAGAGAGAGTGGCTGTACCTGCTCCCCTGGATCTCAGAGTCCTTAGCCTTGGGAAGGGTAGGAAGGGAAGGCCCTGTGCAAGGGTGATGTTCAAAATATGTAGCAGTCTTTATGGTAATTAGAACAAACACCGACCATAATAAATAGCCCATCCAATACTACTAGTGCTTTTGGATGCATCTGAGCCCAGCTCCTGGTTACCTGATCTTCTGACTCCCCTTGTCAGGATCCTGTGCAGTGTAGGTGCAGACAGCCTCCCCAGTAGAGATGCCCTCCTGGACCTCGATGACTTTAGAGGGTGGGACGAACACAGGTGCCTCGTTCACGTCATCCACGTGGACCACTACAGTGGCTGTGGAGGTTGGGAGCTTCACTACAAAGGGAGCCTCATTGGTCACTTCAACATACAGAACGTGCTGGTTTTTGGCCTCGAAGTCCAAGCCCTGAGAGAGAAGAGGAAGGAGGACCTGAGCCGCTGATATGTGAGGAGGACTTATGCAGTGCTGTGATGTCAGAAAGAAAGGGCCCACGGTGAGGGGCTGGAGGCTCCCAGCATCAACAATGCTATCCTTCCCGGGGTGCCTGGAGGGGGGTGCAGTTGGTTAAACAGCACCCAACTCTTGGTTTTGTCTCCAGATGTGATCTCAGGGTTGTGAAATCAAGCCCCATGTGGAGACTCACATTGAGCTCTGTGCTTGGTGCTCGGTCTGCTTGAGTTTCTCTCTCTCCCTCTGCCCCACCTCTCTCTCTAAAATAAATAAATCTTTAAAAAAAGAAATGCTGTCCTTTCCATAAAACCTCTTGCACTTTTTTTTTTTTTTTGAGGGGGTGGAGAGGGAGCGGGAGAGAGAGAATCTTAAGCAGGCTCCATGCCCAGTGCCGAGTTTGATGTGGGACTCGATCTCACAATCCTGAGATCATGACCTGAGCTGAAATCTAGAGTTGGATGCTTAACCATCTGAGCCACCCAGGCTCCCCATCCTCCTGCCCTTTCTGAGTCTCTGGTAGGGCCTCTCAGGCCACCCCTAGACCAGTTAAGCCTTAGAGATGGTTCCCAATGGAGTGGTGGTCCCCTAGGGGGTGTTGTAGAAACTTGTGGAGGCCTTTCTGGTTGTCATAATGATTGGGGATGATGTTGGCATTTATAGGCTGGGGCAGGGACACAAAGAACTGTCCCTAAGGCCATGTGACTTGCCAACAGCCCCTTGGACGTTCATGTATTCATGGGTGTGAAAAATCTGTTTATAATTACTTGTTTTACATATAAACTAAGTTTTTGGTGTTGTTTTAATATATACTGACTTTTCCAGGAATGTAACTTCTGAGGGGAGCTTGTAATTTGATTTGTCCAGGCCTTTCCTAAAAGTCGTGTATTTGCTATTGTATAAAGACATCGGTATGACTCGTGGTATACATGAGCTGCCTGAGTGACATGCAGTATCCACTGCATTTGGACGATTCCACAAAGAGACCAGATAACTGACCACCTCATTATGTTTTCTAGTATGCGCCCCAAAGCTTACATATAGAAACATCTTATTATCAGCAACTCTTCCTGTAAAATTCTTCTTTATTTCACAGTTAGGACATTCTATTTTTCCAGAAATTGTGTAAGTTATAACTTATTATAAATGAAATTCATTTCACAATATAAAAAGGGCATTACAAAGTTTTTGTTGCAAGGAGATAGTCGTTAAAGTATTATATAAAACCCTGCTTCTCAAACTAGGCCATTCTTTTTTTTTTTTTTTTAAGATTTTATTTCAGAGAGAGAGAGAAAGCACAAGCAGGGGGACCGGCAGGCTCCCTGCTGAGCTGGGAGCTCAATGCAGGGCTTAATCCCAGGGACCTGAGCCAAAGGCAGCTGCTTAACCAACTGAGTCACCTAGGTGCCCCTGGCCACTTTTCATAATAAACCAGGAGGTAAAAGAAATTAAAAAAACATTAGGCCCATCTTCTTAAAGCATCAATTTTATTCAAAGACTTTGTGAGAGGCAGGCATCTAACTACTAAGTAACTTAGAACATTTTACTATGCAAAAACCTAGATATGTATTATGGATTAAATGCAAAACTAGCAAGAATTCCAATAAAACAGAGACCCTGTGTGTGAGAAGACTAACTGGGGGCAGCCACCGGACACCAGGATCTGGGAGGAGGGGCTCCACTCCCCTGCCTCCATCAGATCAGTGACTCTCCCCGGTATTATGAATTGAGTCCCTTGGTAAGATTTACTTTGAACAAATTCATTCCCCAACACGAGGGATGGGTAAGTGTCAGAAGCCACGGGCCTGGTGCACTCCCTGGTGAATGTTCCAAAGCAGGTGTCCCAAGGCTGGTGTTCCACCACCCTGTCCTGGAGGCTGTACACTTGACTGCCCCAGGGGTGACCCCTGTCTAAAGCCCAAACGGACTCACCTTTCTGGTCATCAGGATGCCCTGGTTGCTCTCGGGGTGGGTGGTGATGGTAAAATGGTCCCCGTCATCACCTTCCAAGATGCGGTAGGTGGCGCGCCATGCCGGTGAGTTGGGGGCATCCAGGTCAGTCACTGTCAGCCTCTGCACCTCATGGCCCACCGTGTTCTCGGGTACACGGGCCTCGTACTGTCAGTGCGGGAAGCACAGCATCGTCAGAGTAGAGACTGATCGCCCATCCTGAGACTGTTCCACTCTTTGCCAGCTGTGGATCCTCCATGCAACCACTCTTCCTGGGACCACCCAACCCACACACCAGGGTTTCAGGGCACACACAGATGCAGAATGTCCTCACAGCTGCTGGGACAGACCACAGGGATCGTGGGCCGGCTTTTCCTAGATCCAGGGCCAAAATATTCCAGGAATCTCACCGGGTCTGGGTGCCCTAACCCTGCCACATGTGGCCATCTAGCTGAGATCAGAAAGGTATGAAGAGGGTGGCAAGAAGGACCAGGGGCCTGATTGCTGTACCGCACAGATCAGGAACATTTTTGGAAATTCTGGAACAGGTGGCAAACACTGGGAACTCAGCTGCTCAGAGCAAATTTTTAATCAAGCCTAAATAATGTTCGGTAGCCAGAGTTATCTAAAGATGGAAGGGGGGTGGGTGTCATCTTGATTGGCCCTGAGTCCTCTGTCGCTGGAGGTGACCCAGAGCATTCACGGGGTGAAGGTGGGCACATACAGGTGTGAGGCAAATTCTAAGTGTTCATGGGGCGCCTGGGTGGCTCAGATGGTTGAGCGTCTGCCTTCGGCTCAGGTCATGATCCCAGCGTCCTGGGATCGAGTCCCGCATCGGGCTCCCTGCTCCTTGGGAGCCTGCTTCTCCCTCTGCCTCTCTCTCTCTCTCGCTCTCTGTCTCTCATGAATAAATAAATAAAATCTTTAAAAAAAAAAAAAATTCTAATTGTTCATATCAACAAGGATTTTCTTTCTCTCCTTTTTTTCTGTAAACTCTAACACTAAGGAGGGGCTTGAACTCATGACACCAAGAGTCACATGTTCCACCGACCGAGCCAGCCAGGCGCGCCTCAGTGAGGATTTTCATATTGAGCACTTATGTACCAGGGATTGTGTTATGAACTGTACAGAGATTATGCCTTTTAAAACTCAGAACAATGCAGCAGGTACTATTATTACCTCCATTTCACAGATTCGGAAATGGGGCACAAAGAGGTTAGGTAATTTGTCTCTGGTCACACAGCTAGTAAGTGGTGGGGTGGGACCGAAGCAACGTGAGCTGGTTCCAGAGTTCCATTAGAAAGGAAAACCTGAGTCCTTCATCATCTGCGGAGGGAAGGAGGATTGAAAGGGCGCTTACCTTCGGAGGCTCAAACACAGGAGCGTTGTCATTGGCATCGAGGAGTTCTACTACGGCCACTGCGGTGGTGGTAGAACCATCCCCGTCCATATCTGTCGCCTGGATGGTCAGTGTGTACTCGGGGACTCTCTGGGGAGGAAAGGAGAGTTCAGGCTGAGGGGCCCCTCAGCCTGGGCTCCCAGAGGCACAGCCCTGGATGTATGTGGAGGGAAGGGGAATGTGTCCCCTTCTCACAGTGTTCTCTTGAATCCCCGTCCCACTGCTCACCCAACATAGGGAAGAACAGAGGCAAATAGGGGAGGCAGAGGGGAAATGCAGACCCCCAACGGTTCTCTTGGGCCAACCGGCGGTCGAGTCTGGGCATTGCCCCCTGACCCTGGGCTGATGCAGAATGGGAGCTCTGAGTGGGGATTTGGGCAAAGGTATTAATTAGGAAACAGTAGGCAACTCCAATATCCATGGAGCTAACTCTACTTTGTAGCACACAAGGGACAAATCTGGGCAACGTGCATGCTACGTGAGTCATTCCGAGAGGAAATGAGAAAATCTACAGAAAGTATCAAACGCCTGCATTTTACAGCTGCCTCCTCAGCCTTAACAAGACCATCTGACACCATGCGGCTGGCTCCAGAGAGCTGTGGGACATCAACATGGGAACACAGCAGCGGCCATGGACAGGGGCTCCTGCTCTCGAGCGCCAGGCCCCAGCCTGAGCAAGCCTGGGTAGGAGCCACTCACCTCCCGGTCCAGGCCACTGGAGATCACGCTGATGGTGCCCGTGCTCCGGTGGACGGTGAACATGAGGTCATGCGGGTCCTTTGGCTCTTGGCTATGGATAGAGTAAGCAACCACCCCATTGTACGTGTTGACGGCATCGTCCTCATCTGTGGCTGTCACCTGCATCACAGAAGTGCCTAGAGGGCAGAAGGACTGGGTGAGCATCCTTCCCTCCCTGCTCCAGTCCCAGCCTTGCCACTTCTGGAACTCTGAGAGGCTCCACCCTGCTCGTCAGCTTGGACTCGTATTCCACTTTGTGGCAGATTACTAGATGGTGTCCGTTTTCCATTCTCCGCCTCTTTCTTAGAAACAAAATCCTCAATCATTTTAAGCTGAGCACAGGCCTGCCTGGAACAAAGACTATTTCCCATCCCTTCTTGCCACTATGGTCTTGAAACTAAATTTTGACAAATGGGATATATAACTTCGGCGGAAGTGCTTTTCTGAGGATGGGGCTTACTCTCCACACCCCCACCCCTTCCCGGTGTAACAGCTGGAGTTCTAGCAGCAACCACGGGGCAATCTTGGAAATAAAGCCTAAATAGCAGAGCAACGAGAGAAAAGGGGCCTAGGTCTCCCACGTTTTAAAGTACCATTCCAGCCTTGATTGTCCACCTCCAGGCTTCTTGAATATAAGGAGAAAATAAGGTTCCATCTCATTTAAGGTACTGTTGTTCTTTGGGGGATATCTGTATTGGCAACCTAACCAACTCACACTTCTCGAATTCTCACAACTCAGAGAGGAAGGGAAGAGGAGAACACCACCCCACCAGCATCTGTCTTTGAGGTTGTTATATCTAATCTTCACAATTCTTTAGAGGAGGCATTGTTCCTATTTTCTTTCTTCCTTCTTTTCTTTCTTTTCTTTCAAGATTTTATTTATTTGAGAGAGAGAGCAAGCAGGGGGAGGAGCAGAGGGAGAAAGACAAGCAGACACCGTGCCAAGCACAAAGCCTGATGAGGGGCCCAATCCCAGGACCCTGAGATCACGACCTGAGCTGAAATCAAGGGTTGGACACTCAACCGACTGAGCGACCCAGGTGTCCCCTTTGTTCCCATTTTCAGATGTGAAGTTTGAGGCTCAGAAGTCAAGAACTTGCCCAGGGTCACAGGTAAAGAGGCAAATCAAGATTCAAATCTATATCTTTGTAGCTCTAAAACTCGTGGTTCCCAAACCTGGCTGATCATCTGAAGCTTCTGGGAAATCTTTAAATATACAGATTCCAGGCTGTACTCTAGGATCACTCTTATTCAGGGACCTTGGGATGGAGTGGGAGAATCTAAATTTTTAAGATGATCCCAAGTAATCTGATGCACAGCTGAGGAAATCAGGGATGGAGGGTTTTTCTAGCATTTAGGGGTCTGGTCTGACCTCCAGATGGTTCTAGAAGTTGACCCAAGGCTAGGTCTGGGCCCAGCAGACCTCTCCATCTATAACCGCCCCCACCACAGTCCTCTTACCAGGTAGTACCCCTTCCAAGACGCTCCCTCTGAAAACATCCTGGGTGAACTTGGGTTTGTGGTCGTTCTGGTCTGTGACAATGATGGAGATGTTCATGGGGTCTTCCACTGAGGCACCGTTCTCTGATACAGCATGACCAAAGAGCTGTGGGTGCACAGGTGTGGGGTCAGCCTGGCCCCCTCCCCACCTGGCCCCGGGGCCCTGCTTCTTGTTGGATGCTACAGGTTACTTGCCTCATACTTTGCAATCTTCTCCCGGTCCAGTGGCTTATTCAACAACAACCAGCCTGTTTCCTTCTCTATGGTGAAGACACCCTCAGGGGGACTGTCTGCTCCAGGCCCTGTGATGCTGTAGAAAATCTTGGTGCCTCTGTCCTTATTAGATTTGAGCTGGAAGCAAAAGAAAATGGCAGCTGACAAAGTCGCAACTATCTCAGGACCGCAACAAAGGTGGGGAGGGGTGTAGAGGCACTGCCTTATCAGAACCCACTCCCGTTAGAGAGGCTTCCAGGAGCAAGAAACCTCATTGGCAGGCCTTTGGATGAGGGTCCCTGCAGCCACCAATGACTCCAGGGAGGAGGCGCAGTCATACCTGATTCAGCCTCTGGGGGAAGGGGCCCTTGCCATTCTCAGCGACAGATATTGGTGGAACCACCCATTCTCTCTTGCGTCTTCGCAAGATACGGTTGGATGGGGAGATCTTCAATGCTTTCTTTTCCTGCAAGGAGAGAAGACCCCTTAACCGGACATGCGAACAGCTGGAAACCACCCAACATCCCTTCACTTACAGAAGTTATTAAAGGGTAAGTAGAAAGACCTAAATGGCTACTGCAAAAGGCAAATTGAAAATAATCCTAAGTGTTCATTTAGAGAGAACCAACTAAATACACATTATAATACTTCTATCTAGTGGAACTGCTATACAGCTCTAAAAATAAGGAAGTCTATGTGCGGACAGGAAAGATCTTTGATATATGCTGTTAAATGAAAAAGAACAAGGTATACTAAACTATAATGTAGTTTAGTATCACTTAACAACTTAACATAGTTAATATGTATCATCTTTTGTATGAAAGGGTAGGAAAATAGGACTGTATTCATAGTGGCTCACACATAAACAAAGTATGGGGGCAGATACAAAAGAAACGAATGACAGGGTTATCTGTGAGAAGGGGACAGGCAGTATACTGATCTATTTTTAAGTGCAGAAAGAAGGTGCAGACGTGAATAGTATGCTAGCTTTTGCATAAAAGAGGAGGAAAAAGAGTCTGTGTATCTGTATACGTATATAAAATATAAAACATATATGTTTAATATAAATAAATATAGAATATATAAAGAAACTTTAGAAGGAAAAAACTGGTAACAGTGGTTATCTGTGTCTTTTTTTTTTTTTTAAAGATTTTACTTATTTATTTATTTGAGAGAGAATGAGAGAGAGAGAGCACATGACGGGCGGAGGGTCAGAGGGAGAAGCGGACTCCCTGCTGAGTAGGGAGCCCGACGTGGGACTCGATCCCAGGACTCCAGGATCATGACCTGAGCTGAAGGCAGTCACTTAACCAACTGAGCCACCCAGGTACCCGGTTATCTGTGTCTTGGACAGGGCATTAGATAGATGCATAGAAACAAAGGGAGGTTATTCATTGTGTAACTTTTTAATATTTAAAAAAAAATTTTTTTTTTTTTAAAGATTTTATTTATTTGACAGAGAGAGACACAGCGAGAGAGGGAACACAAGCAGGGGGAG
>NC_138384.1:16007194-16043572 GCF_054177405.1 Leptonychotes weddellii | reverse complement strand
GAGTAGGGAGCCCGACGTGGGACTCGATCCCAGGACTCCAGGATCATGACCTGAGCTGAAGGCAGTCACTTAACCAACTGAGCCACCCAGGTACCCGGTTATCTGTGTCTTGGACAGGGCATTAGATAGATGCATAGAAACAAAGGGAGGTTATTCATTGTGTAACTTTTTAATATTTAAAAAAAAATTTTTTTTTTTTAAAGATTTTATTTATTTGACAGAGAGAGACACAGCGAGAGAGGGAACACAAGCAGGGGGAGTGGGAGAGGGAGAAGCAGGCTTCCCGTGGAGCAGGGAGCCCGATGCAGGGCTCGATCCCAGGACCCTGGGATCATGACCTGAGCCGAAGGCAGACGCTTAAAGACTGAGCCACCCAGGCACCCCAATATTTTTAAATTTTTGAACCATGTGGATACATTAGCTCTTCAACAAATTCTAAGAAAGAAATGTGGCTGAGTTCCTCAGGTCTATCTTCCCAGAGGCTCATGGGATTGGCAGCCCAGTGTTGGAATCACCTTCCCTTGGGGTTTAGCCCAAGAAGGAAAAGAAGGAAAGAGAGGTGGGAAAGGGAATCCCAGGGGCAAACGGCACTGGGCCGTGGCTCACAGGGCAATTCTTTGCCCCAAGAGCCTGACTCTCTGGCGCCCCTAGTGGGAGGTTGTAAGCCATAGGCAACTGAGGGCCCGCAGCAAGCTGGGTATGCATGGAGAACATCGTGGTGTTTTACCTGGACTGTTCTATCATTCAGCACAGTGAAATCACCATCAGTGCTAAGCAGGGCTGACTCTTGCTCGGAGCAGTCTATGCAAATCACTGTGGGGAAGGAAGAAAGAGAATATTAGGAAGGAGGGGACTTCTGGAGGCTACTCTGGGGAAGCAACACCTGACAACAGCCCTCTGACTAGATCAAGGACTGTTCCAAGCCAGAAGGAGACCTGGTTTTGGTCTCCATCGTTATCAAGTAAATACGAATTTCAGATGGGGCTTCCAACTTTGTGGTTTGTGGGCCAAGCCCCTTTCTTTGTTTATGACACCAAAGAATCAAGATCATAGGCATTCAGCCCATCAGCCCCAGATGGCCTCATGAGACACGAGGTAAACCCAAGGTCATAGCTGGAGGCAGAAGATTTTCAGCATTTCAGAAGACCATGAGTCTACCTACATGCAATAGGCATCCTGCTACCTGGTTACCCACACAAATCATTCTTGACAACCTCTAGCTGTTTCAGTTTATCATGCTCCCTCTGGATCCCCCCCTGCTTAGCCAACCTTTAAATAAGCACTCTGAGGTGCTAACTACCATTCACCAAGCCAAAGACTGGGCCCATTTCATCCCTACAACTACCTTAACCACCAAGGTAGGTATTAGCTTCTTTTCAAAGATAAGAAAACTGAGGTTCAGAAGCCACATCAGCCTGACTCCAAGGTATTCACTAGAGAGTGTTGTTACCCACTCTTCCTTGTGGCCAAAGCATGAAAAGAGGCCACCTGAGGGCACACCTGGGTCCCTCAGCACCATGCTCTGGCCCCGTGGTTCCCTGATGCTGGCCAAGACACCAGTAGGCTGCAGCAGGACAAGGCTCACAGGGACAGGGCTGTGCCACAGAAATGCCAGCGTGAGGCCTCCCAACTGTCCTTTTTTGAAAAATTGTCCTTTAGTCTCAGATGATGATAATTGGTTTATTTTCTCCCCCTGTTGCCGCCACTCCTTTCCTCCTCTATGATGATGATTGTTTAAAAAAGTTCTTCCTTGGGGCACCTGGCTGCCTCAGTCGGCAGAGCATGCAACTCCTGATCTCAGGGTTGTGAGTTTGAGCCCCATGTTGGGTGCAGAGATTACTTAAAAAAAAAAACAAAATCCTGGGCACCTGGGTGACTCAGTTGGTTAAGCAACTGCCTTTGACTCAGGTCATGATCCTGGAGTCCCAGGACTGAGTCCCGCGTCAGGCTCTCTGCTCAACAGGGAGTCTGACCCTCCCCCCTCTCATGCTCTCTCTCTCAAATAAATAAATTTTTTTTTTTAAGATTTTATTTATTTGACAGAGAGAAAGACAGCCAGAGAGGGAACACAAGCAGGGGGAGTGGAAGAGGGAGAAGCAGGCTTCTCACGGAGCAGGGAGCCCGATGTGGGACTCGATCCCAAGACCCTGGGATTACAACCTGAGCTGAAGGCAGATGCTTAACGACTGAGCCACCCAGGCGCCCCAATAAATAAAAATCTTAAAAAAAAAAAAAAATCCTTCCTCCAAATAAGGAAGAATAACAGATGACTTTTTTTTTTTAAGATTTTATTTTTAAGTAACCTTTACACCCAACGTGGGGCTCAAATTCACAACCCTAAGACCAAGGGTCGCGTGCTCTACCGACTGAGCCAGCCAGGCGTCCCAACAGATGAGTTTTTTTTTTTAACTACAAAAGTAATGTGAACATGACAAAGTATTCAAACAGCATATGAGTATAATATTAAAAAGTAGAGTTCTATTTTTTTTTAAAGTAGGCTCCATGCCCAGCGTGGAGCCCAATGCAAGGCTTGAACTCACAACCCTGAGATCATGACCTGAGTCAAAACCAAGAGTTGGACACTTAACAACTGAGCCATCCAGGCACCCCTACACAAAAGTAGAATTCTAAATGATAAATATCCAGAATATAAAAACAACTCCTAAAATTCAACATCAAAAAACAAAGGACCTGAAAAGACATTTGTCCAAAGAAGATACACAAATGGCCAATAAGCCTATGAAAAGATGCTCAGAACCAATGAGCTATTAGGGAAATGCAAATCAAAAGCACAATGTGATACCACTTCACAGCCACTAGGAAAACTGTTTTTAAAAGGGTGGGGGGATAACAAGTGCTGGCCAGATGGGAAGAAACTGGAACCCTCTGGCATTGGGAAGGCAAAATGGTGCGGCTGCCGTGTCAAACAGTTTGGTGGCTCCTCAAAAGGTAAACATAGCACTGCTGTATGATCCAGCAGCTCTATTTCCAGATGTATACTCCAAAGAACTGAAAGCAGGAACACAAACAGATACCCATACACACTAATTTCCATAGTATCATTCTTCACAGTAGCTGAAAGGTGCCAACAACCCAAGGTCATCAAGAGATCAACGGATAAGCAAAATGAGGTATATCCATGCAACAGAACACTATTCAGCTTGCAAAAGTAATACCATTCGGACACATGCTACAATATGGACGAACCTTGCAAACATCATGGTAAGTGAAATAAGCCAGTCACAAAAGGACAAATACTGTAGGATTCCGCATATATGAGGTACCTAGAAGAGTTGAGAAGGTAGACTAGGGGCGCCTGGTTGGCTCAGTTGTTAAGTGTCTGCCTTCAGCTCAGGTCATGATCCCAGAGTCCTGGGATCAGGCCCCACGTTGGGCTCTCTGCTCAGCAGGAAGCCTGCTTCTCCCTCTCCCACTCCCCTGCCTGTGTTCCCTCTCTCTCTGTGTGTCTCTGTGTGTCAAATAAATAAATAAAATCTTTAAAAAAAAAGAGAGAGAGAGGGAAGGTAGACTAGAGGTTACCAGGGGCTGAAGAGAGGGGCAAATGTGGAGTTAACTGTCCAATGGGTACAGAGCTTCTGTTCAGGATGATGAAAAAGTCCTGGAGATGGATTATGATGCTGGTTGCACAACACTGTGAATGTGCTTTAACACCACTGATTTATTTACTTTAAAATGGTTAAAATGGTCAACTTTATGTTATGCATCTTTTATCGCAATAAGAAAAAACAGCAGAAGTCTGATGTGGGAGTGTAAAACAGAACAGTCATTTTAGAAAACTGTTGGGTAGTATTTACCAAAGCTAAATATACACATTCCCCGAGACCCAGCAATTCCACTTTGCGGTAGAGACCAAACACACACACACACTCACCTGAAGGCATATGTTTTAGTGTTCACAGCAGCACTGTTTCTAATAGTGAAAAACTGGAAACAGCCCAAAGGTCCATCAAGGCAGAACGGACAGAAACACCATGGTATATTCACATAATGAAATTAATCAACCACAAGGACAGGGCGCCTGGGTGGCTCAGTTGGTTAAGCGACTGCCTTCGGTTCAGGTCATGATCCTGGAGTCCCTGGATCGAGTCCCGCATCGGGCTCCCTGCTCGGCAGGGAGCCTGCTTCTGCCTCTGACCCTCCCCCCTCTCATGTGCTCTCTCTCTCTCATTCTCTGTCTCAAATGAATAAATAAAATCTTTAAAAAAAAAAAAAAATCAACCACAAGGACAGATGATGATGTGGATGAATCTTACAAACATACTGCTGAATAACGGAGGCTAGATGTAAGAGAGGACCTAGGTATGACCGCATCGACATGAGGTTCAAGAACAGGCACAACTAACCTAAGTGAATCAAGTTAAGACATGGGTCATCTTTGCAAAGAGGGGTCAGTGAATGGAAGGGGGAAGAAGGGAGGCTTGGCCAGTAGGAGAGGAAGGAGGGATCTAGGCCTGAGTCCACTCCAGAGGGCCCTGGAGGCAAGCGAGACTCGCAAGGGTCGAGGCAAGCGAGACTCGCAAGGTGACCCTTTGCATCCTGTACACAGCTGTAAAGACCCATCTTCTGAGGATTGTGGCTTTGCCCGAGGGCTAAAAGGACCAGGAATGATATATGGCAAAGGTTAAATCACCTTAATATAGAGCAACAGTTAAATAATCTATGGAACGCTTACTCCATAGGTTATTTATCCCACTATGCAAAATGATATTTATAGTAGAGTTTTTAAGTTATCTAGGAAAATTCTTATGCTATGAAGTGAAAGAAAGTTAGCAAAATGTAGAAAGGCCTATGTAATATATGCAACTATGCACATTTCAAAAGACTAAAAGGAAATGAAAATTTCCAATGACTGGGGTTACCAGCAATTTCTTTTTTAAATTTTTCTGTCAGATTTTTCTCTTAATATGAATTGTGTCGTTCTCCCCACCAAACTCATATGAAGTCCTAACCCCCAGTACCTCCAAATGTGACTGTACGTGGAGACAGAGGCTTTAAAGAGGTTACTAAGTTGTGGTGCCTGGGTTGCTCAGTGGTTAAGCGTCTGCCTTCGGCTCAGGTCATGATCCCAGGTCCTGGATTGAGCCCCGCATCGGGCTCCCTGCTCGGCAGGAAGCCTGCTTCTCCCTCTCCCACTCCTCCTGCTTGTGTTCCCTCTCTCTGTCAAATAAACAAACAAAATCTTAAAAAAAAAAAAAAAAAGAGGTGACTAAGTTAAAATGATGTCATTGGGGTGGGGCCCAAGCCAATATGACTAGTGTCCTTATAAGAGGAGGGAATCTGGACACAGTTACAGAGGGAAGAGAGAAGACAGCCATCTACAAGCTAAGGAGAGAGGCCTCAAACAAAATCAAACCTGCTAATGCATTACTTTTTGTTGCTTAAGCCCCTGAGTCTGGGTTACTTTGTTACAGAAGCCCTAGCAAACTAATACAACCTGCACCATTCTCAGGAGTCAGGAATCTCTTCCCCCCTCCTGAATTCCTATTAACAGCTGACTTTTTTTTTTTAAAGATTTTATTTATTTATTTATTTATTTATTTATTTATTTGTCAGAGAGAGAGAGAGAGTGCACAAGCAGGGGGAATGACAGGCAGAGGGAGAAGCAGGCTCCCCGCTGAGCAGGGAGCCCAATGTGGGACTTGATCCCAGGACCCCAGGATCATGACCCGAGCTGAAGACAGACACTTAACCAACTGAGCCAACCAGGCATCCCAACAGCTGACATTTTTTTTTTTTTTTAAAGATTTTATTTATTTATTTGAGAGAGAGAATGAGAGAGAGCACATGAGAGGGGGAAGGGTCAGAGGGAGAAGCAGACTCCCTGCAGAGCAGGGAGCCCGATGCGGGACTCAATCCAGGGACTCCAGGATCATGACCTGAGCTGAAGGCAGTCGCTTAACCAACTGAGCCACCCAGGAGCCCCAACAGCTGACATTTAAATACTTTCTTATTTAATCTTCACCAAGCACCCTATGAAGTAGATTTAAAGTTCATTTTCTACAATGCAAGAAACAGGTTAAATGAATTCACTGAAGCTACATAGCTAGGAAACAGAGGAGCTAGAAAATGGTACCCAGACCTTCATGGCCTGAATCTTTGTCTTAAACACTATGGTTATTTTGTCTCTCTGATACACCCAAGAGTTTGTTTTCTTAGCTCTCCCTCACCTCCCATTACCTGTTCTCCTTCTCCATCTATTGAAATGGCAGAGTCTGTTTTAGATGCCCAGTGAGGCACTGTGATATTTGGAGGAAAGCGCTAGACTTCAGGAAAATAACAGTACCACTCTCACAGGGTTGATGTGAGGATTAAATGAGAATATAAGTAAAGGGGGTGCCTGGGTGGCTCAGTCGTTAAGCGTCTGCCTTCAGCTCAGGTCATGATCCCAGGGTCCTGGGATCGAGCCCCGCATCGGGCTCTCTGCTCCGCGAGAAGCCTGCTTCTCCCTCTCCCACTCCCCCTGCTTGTGTTCCTGCTCTCACTGTGTCTGTCTCTGTCAATAAAAAATCTTAAAAAAAAAAAGAATATAAGTAAAGGACTAATGAATAGAATGCATGTCAGGGTCTGCCTTTGATGCAGTTAATGAACAAGAAGACCCTTGTAGGCACTGACATTAACTTGCTTAGTGATCCTGGGTAAGGCACTTGAATTCTCTGGGTCTCAGAATCGATTGTTTCCTCAAGTTTTGTGCCTGAGGCCTGCTTTCCCTTGGTTTAAAAGGAGAGATGCATGCTATTAGAGTAATTCAAGAGTAGTAGGACCAAACACACTTGCTCCTTGATGTAGTAAGAATAAGAAAAGCTTAAAGGGAATACCTAAAACTCCTTAGATGACTCAGCATATCCTAAAGATGTGTTAAGGATGCATACAAAGGTCCCTCAACGCTGTTAGTTAGAAACATCAATATGCTGATGCAGAAATTGAACCAATTATTAGGAATTTAGGTTTTCTCAAATGGAAGATGGAAATTAGACTTCACAGAGCCATCTTGAACATCAAATAAGATAAAACCCCAAACCACAAATTTGTGAACCCCAGAAGCTTACACAGACTCTTATAAACACACCAGGAAGCTGAGGTTCAGAGATGAGGATAGCCCAAGGTCATACAGCTAGTGAGCGTAAGGTGGAGAAAGAACCCAGGGTATTCAGATTCTAAAGCCAGGTTCCTCAACATAGTGGTTGATTCAAGGGCTACTTGAGTGCTTCCTAAGTGCCCAACATTCTTCTAGAAACTAGGTATGCATCAGGGAACAAGTGTCTATCCTCAAGTACCTTTAAATTTGTACAAGATACTGCCTCTTTTCCAAAATCATTTTTCTACTAAACTATTCAACGATGCATTGATTGTAATAGCAAAGCCCCAGACAATCCCAATGTCTATCAATAAGAGATGAACTTCGTATTATGACACCATCTATACAAGAGAACACTATGCAGCCACACACACAAAGCTGAAATGATGAGGAAGCTCCTATGTATTGATATGGAAAGATCTCTAAGACATACAATTAATTTAAATGAGATAAAGATTAATATAGTCTATGTTAATATGCTAACATTTGTATTTTTAATTGTATTTGAAAAATACCTCTGGAGGCGCCTGGATGGCTCAGTCGTTAAGCGTCTGCCTTTGGCTCAGGTCATGGTCCCGGGGTCCTGTGTTCGAGCCCCACATCAGGCTCCCTGCTCACTGGGAAGCCTGCTTCTCCCTCTCCCACTCCCCCTGCTTGTGTCCCCTGTCTGTCAAATAAACAAAATCTTAAAAAAAAAAAACAAACCTCTGGAAGGTGACCCAAAAAACTAGGCTTACAGGGGAACAGGGATGAGATTTTTTTTTGTTTTAATTAATTTATTGTGAGAGAGAGAGAGCACAAGCAGGGGGAGTGACAGGCAGAGGGAGAAGCAGACTCCCCATTGAGCAAGGAGCCCAATGCGGGACTCAATCCCAGGACCCTGGGATCATGACCTGAGCTGAAGGCAGACGCTTAACCGAGTGAGCCACCCAGGTGTCCCAGGGATGAGATTTTTTTTACTGAATACCTTTTTAAATTCTGACCTGCATGAATGCATTAGCTTCAAATACTGATAAAAAATTAACAGGCCGGGGCACCTGGGTGGTGGAGTCGGTAAGGGTCTGGCTCTTGGTTTCAGCTCAGGTGGTGATCTCAGGGTTGTGACACTGAACCCCGCATGGGGCTCCGCGTTCAGCTTGGAGTCGGCTTGAGAGTCTCTTTCCCTCTCCCTTTGCCCCTCCCACTTGTGCTCTAAAATAAATAAATAAATCTTTAAAAAAAATTAACAGTCCTGTTTCCCTTTCTCAAAACAGTCTTCTTCCTAAGGGAAGGTCTTCAGCTAGCAGAGGGGTGGCCAGATAAGTTTGTTAGTTGTTTCCCTTAACAAGAGACCGAGTTCTCCAATCCTCTCCTATCAGGTTATACAGCTAGAGGCTAATGGACTGACCCCCCCCCGCCATCAGAAGCCTTAATTCCCCAAACTCTAAAAGCTGCCAGGAACCCAGAAACCCTCTCCCGTTTTCTACAAAATCTGCCCCACCCCACAAAATGCACAGGACACTTCAGTGTCCTGTTGCTGGCACATTTCCATTATCATATGGTTCCAAATATTTATAGTTGGCTATCCATCTATTGTTAGATAGGACAGTGCCAATAATCAAGCAGAAGTCAATAGTCATGCACTCCAAGTGTACCTGACTCCTACTCAGGCTGCATATTCCAGTTGCATCAGAGGGCTTGGCCCCATCAGCTCTAACCTGCGTTCAGTTGGATACAGAGCACAATCTAGGGGCATGAGTCAGGCAGGCAGGAACAAGCTTCAACCCACTCTGCCTGAGACACCCAGCTAAGTGTTTTCCTATCCAATTCCTTAGAAAATAACCTGCAAGGTGAATATTACTGCCCCCATTCTGACAATGCAGAAAACAAGAGGCTGCCTGGAATTGAAGTGCCTCAGGAAGCAGCTTCTGAGAAGTAAGTAAAGTATATGAGGCCCCATAAGTAGGAAATAGTAGGACCAGATTTCAAATCCTAACGACAGGTAAATGATGAAGAGCATGAGATTTAAAGTCTAAAAGACCTGGGCTCAAATCCATATTGTGTGAGCATATGGAAACTGTTTCCTCATCTGAAAATGGAAATACTACTTAACTCATACGATTATTTGGAGGATTAAATAAGATAAAGCTTGTACGCACTAGGCACTATGTCTAGCTCACAGCAAGCCCTCAATGAAAGGTACCTCTAGCCTACTCACAGCTTATTAAGTTTCTGATTCTAACTCTGGGCCTCTCCCTACACCAAAGAGAAACCATCTCTCAAAGTGGGCAAGGGGTTAGCTACAGCCAAATGCTTTACCTGAGGGATGAAGCACCAAAGCAAGAAAGAGATACATAGGACCAAAGAGCCTAATAGGGAGCTGGCTCAGTTTGCATTAGTAAAGGACTGTTTTACAGGGGGTGCACCATGGTTTATTGGGGGAGGCAGAGGATGGCCACCTCAATGACAAGTTAAACTGCCCAGGAAAACTTGCTGAGGCACCTGTAGGAACATGAGCAGTTTTTTCTGCAAGCCATGAGTCACAGAGAGGCTGGCAAATGGTAAGCCCTGGGGCAGATCATTACAACTTCCTCCTAGATGTTTCCTGGCACCACTGGCTTGTATTACTGGTTTCTAAATGAAATTGATCTGAACCAGGTGTCATCATCACTCATCCCCTTCTACCCCACATTCTAACAGCTAGTGAAGTAAGCTGATTCCCATTCCTGACTGTAGCCTAGCTCCACAAGGCCACACATCCTGGCCAAGTCATGGGGGCATGAATGGGCTTGTGTCAAACTTTTTTGGGGCAAGCTGGTGAGCACTGATGAGCACACGGGGCAACAGTTCAGATCTTAAGACTGAAAAAGACACCTAAACATAGTTCTTCCGCACCCACCTGGGACCTTAAAATCATTTAACTGCCTTAGATTCAAGAGATTGGGAATCACAAAGCCAATGAAACTGATGCAGAGTTAGGTATTTCTATAATATAAATTAATAGCTTTCGGCACTGAGCCTAAGGACACAATTCCTAGAATATTGTTGGGGAAGGGAGTTAGTAACTTGAGATTGCTTCTAGAGAAATAATATCAGAGCTCTGTGTATCTGCACTACATAGAAAGACATCCAGTGGAATCAGGAGTCCCTGGCCTGTGCTCAAAGCTCCTCTCTCTCAACACCATCCTGCCAAGCCTGTCCTCAGATCCTGAACTGGCACCAGTATAAAAGTTCGGTGAGAAGAGTTAAGTCCCCGGGGTACAAGAGCTATTGAAAAAAAGAAAGCTTTTTAAGTAGACTAAGAACTGATGGATACTGGGCTGAGAACTCATTCCAGTCCTGCTCTTAAGGTCAGAATTGCCTAGACACCTCCCAACTGCCAGGGGAACACCCTTGAAGGTCAGGAGCTTGTCTTCTCAGCCATGACATGGAGGTGCTATATAGTCTCAATGTGCAACTTTACTGGATGTTCTGACAAAATAAAACCACCCATCTCTCTGGGAATAAAATGTTCTACAAGTGATCAGTCTTGGCCAGTGTCTCTGCTGATCTTTGGGCATTTAAACTAGAAGGGAAGGGGTACCTGGGTGGCTCAGTCATTAAGCGTCTGCCTTCGGCTCAGGTCATGATCCCAGGGTCCTGGGATCGAGCCCTGCATTGGGCTCCCTGCTCAGCAGGAAGCCTGCTTCTCCCTCTACCACTCCGTTTGTGTTCCCTCTCCCGCTGTTTCTCTGTCAAATAAATAAAATCTTAAAAAAAAAAAACTAGAAGAGCATTATCAGTTTTAAAGTATTGTGGCCAAAAGGAAGCTTGTGGGGGATGCAAGAGAGATAATCAAGTCTCCATTCTGGCCCGGCTTAGGGATAAATCTAGTTCATAAAGCAAACAAATGTGTGCTCATAACTATCACTGCCTCTGTTAAGGGGCGGGGATAACAAGTTGCATGGGATAAGCATGCAGAACTACCTTAAAAGATTCTGGCATTTTCCTGAGTAAAACTATATAATAGGAAAATAGTTCACTAAAATACAAATTAAAAGAATGAGTGTTGTGGAATACTTTGGAAACAGGTGCTGCTATGTACTCTTAGGGGTTGGGGGAGTGTAAATTGGCACCTTTCTGATAATCAAGAAGCCTTAAACAAGCCCTTTGACCCAGGAATTGTGCCAGAAAAATCTTCCCAGACAGGACAAAACTGTAACAGGAAGGATATATTCATAACTATTGCTGAAACTAAAAAAAAATAAGTCAGTCACAACAACTTAACTTTCAACAGAATTATGTGTGCTACTGTCACTCAAATGTCTCATCTACAGCATTAAATATCATAAAACAAAACCTATAGGGGCACCTGGCTAGCTCAGTCAGAAGAGCATGCAACTCTTGATCTCAAGGTCCTGAGTCTTAGCTCCACGTTGTGTGTAGAGATTACTGAGATGAATAAACACTTAAAAAAAAAAAAAAAAGACAAAGAGAAAGAAAACCTATCAAGGGAAAACCCTGCTCTGCTGAGGAGGAAAAAAAAAAAAAAAGCCACGGGCGCCTGGGTGGCTCAGTTGGTTAAGCGACTGCCTTCGGCTCAGGTCATGATCCTGGAGTCCCGGGATCGAGTCCCGCATCGGGCTCCCTGCTCGGCGGGGAGTCTGCTTCTCCCTCTGACCCTCCCCCCTCTCATGCTCTCTGTCTCTCATTCTGTCTCAAATAAATAAATAAAAAAAAAAATCTTAAAAAAAAAAAAAAGCCAGGTCATAAAAAATCCATTTATTTATAAAAGTTTATTTATCTTTAGTAATCTCTACACCCAACAAGGGGCTGAAGTCACAGCCCAAGATTGAGTTGCATGCTCTTCTGACTGAGCCAGCCAGGAGCCCCACAAAACTGTCATTTATAGACAAAACGTAAAATATTATTATACTTGTAAAAGAGAGCAGGGGGAGGAGGGTTGAAAAGACAAAGACAGGCAGAGAATGGGGCTCAGCCCTTGCACCAGGAAGGTGGCCTAGCTTTCCCTAGAAACAACGATCCTAGAAGAAAACGAAAGCCAAGATGGTGGACAGTGAGCAGGACCTAGTCTAAGGCGCTCAACAGGGTGAGGGAGTGGGCGCGAAGGATGCTGGGACTAGGGGGAGGGGTCGGGTGCGGCACGCAGAGTCCACAAGGCATGCTGGGGAGCCAAGGGGTTCATTGACCCCGAAGGCCGTTAGTGCCTTGCTGGGAGATAAAGCGCTTCAGGCGGCTCCACAGCTGTCCTCACAGGACCCAGACTCTCTTTTCCAAAAGCTGCGGGCAAAGCTAGCGGACTCACTGCCATGGAAGTGTTCGTGATGATTCATCGCCACGAGATCACCTTTTTCCGGCCTGCCGAGGAGTGAAGCACTGTGCTGGAGCTGAAGCGCGTGGTGGAAAGCATTCTAAAGCGGCCGCAGCAGGGGCTTTACACAGACAACCAGCTCCGGGACGACAGCCTGACCCTGGCAGTGTCGCTATACCTGCCAGATGGCTCCCCACCTCAAAGCCCGGCTCACCCTGGACCTGGATCTTCCAGCAGAGGGGGCCCGCGGGGCTTTAGGGGCCCTCAGCATGGAGCCCTTCTAGCCACCCAAGGAGAAGACAAAGCGGGATTGTTAGGCGAGCAGGACTGGAGGGCGAGCTGTGCAACTCCCGCCCTGCCCCTCAGATCAGACGTCGACGAACAGTTGCTTAGGGAAATGGCCCTGAAGTTCATTTGAAACGACAGAGGTCCTTTAGGGATGGTGGGCTTCTATTTTGCTTATCTTCCAGTTTTTCCGTAGTTAATCATGTATTTGATTTGCTGTCAGATATCAGTTGCTATCAGTTATGATCTCCCTCCCCCTTTACTAGAAAAGTTACATAACCCCATGTCGTTGAGGAGAAAGCTATTTTTTCCGGGGAATTTCTTTTTGCCTCTCTGTTGAAAACTCTTTGCAAAGACTGTGTTACTCAGGCTCCTCCTTACCCTTGGGAGCAAGATCCTCCCTTGTAATCCTCAGAGAAAAACCCAAGCTGGGCTGTACTCCACAGCACTCTGGGAGTTTGGAATAGGGCTGACTCAAAGTTCAGCATGAGGTGTGCTGCCTGGCTTACTCATTCCCACCCTCCAAGACCATACCAGAACAGAGATCCTGGTGATCACCCTGGGATATCTGGGATAGCAATTAAGGGTCTGGTGGGTAAAAGCACTGGTTCCCAAACACAGCTGAATGATTCACCTGGAGAATTTTAAAAAAAAAAAAATCCAGATTCCCTATGTCCAGCCCACCCATCACTTCTGAATCAGTTTCTGGAGGTGATCTCAGGGAGGCAGTTTATTGGTTTCTAGAAGTTCCTGTCTCATTTATTTCTCCAAAGTAGTTAAATTGGAATGGCTTTTTGAGGGTACTTCAAAAGACGTTATCAAGATTTCAAATGACCAGATCCTTCCTTTGAACACCACCACATATATCTGTTATATTTGTTTATGCAGTATTTCCCCCTGGATTTTTTTTTTTTTTTTTAAGATTTATTTATTTATTTGACACAGAGAGAGCACAAGCAGAGGGAGCTGCAGACAGAGGGAGAGGGAGAAGCAGGCTTCCCGCTTAGGAGGGAGCCCAACATGCGTCTCGATCCCAGGACCCTGGGATCATGACCTGAGCAGAAGGCCGAGGCTTAACTGAATGAGCCACCCAGGTGCCCCTCCCCCTGGATATTTTAAAGGTATCTTGAAATCAGCATGTCAAAAAGCAAATCCATGATAAATCCATGATCTTTACTCTTAGCCCAAATATCGTCCTTTTTCATGGGTCTCCCAGAGAATGACATATCATGTGTCAGCTACTCAAACCCAAAACCTGGGTGCCAGAAGCAGCTCAGAGTCTGGGTCTAGAGTACCTGGGCTCAAATTTTGGCTCCATCACCGACTTTGGGCAAGTTTGTTTCCTCACCTATAAAATGGAATGATGTTAATAATATCTAACTCAATTAAAGGAGGTAATACTTTGCACAGTGCCTGGCATGTGGTTAGCTAGCATCATCATCTTCGATGACCATTCATACCTCTTCATCTCTACCCACACTGCTTTAGTACATACCACATCATATTTAGCTTCAGTGAGTGCAAAAATCTCCATTTAAAAAAAAAAAGGATCTTAAAATGCAACAGATCATACATTTGAGAAAATGAAATGAGATCACTTTCTTGTTTGAAACTCATCAATGGTGTGCCACTGTTCTTTTTTTTAGATTTTTTTTTTTTTTTTTAATTTGACACAGAGAGAGAGAGACCGCAAAAGAGGGAACACAAGCAGGGGGAGTGGGAGAGGGAGAAGCAGGCTTCCAGCCGAGCAGGGAGCCTGATGCGGGGCTCGATCCCAGGACCCTGAGATCATGACCTGAGCCGAAGGCAGGCGCTTAACGACTGAGCCACCCAGGCGCCCCATGGTGTGCCATTGTTCTTAGGATAAAAAACAAAATCTTTAATGTGCTCAATTCCCTGTCTCCACTGTCTAGCCACATTAGTGCTCTTCTTAAATGCAGCATAACCCCCCTTAACACAGGACTTTTGCACACGCTGCTCCCCCCACGTCTAGAACAGTGTCTCTCTACACTCCCACTCCAGTTTACCCAGTTAACTCCTAACATCTTTCAGATCCCAAAGCAAGTTACTTTCTCAGGGAAGCTCTAAGTAACTTTCTGCCATATAATTCATTACAACTGTGATTATATGTTTACTTGTTATTATCTAATTGTCTATCTCCCTTACTACTCTCATTAATGCCCAAAGGCAAAGACTATGTTAGAATTTGCTTATCACTGTATCTCAACACTTAGCCCAGTGCCTGATACAAAGTAGGTGTTCGATAATGTTGAGCAAACTATGAAAGTCCTTTGAGCCAGCAGTTTTGCTTCTAGGAATGCATTCTAAAGAAATATGTATACAGGGCGCCTGGGTGGCTCAGTTGGTTAAGCGACTGCCTTCGGCTCAGGTCATGATCCTGGAGTCCCTGGATCGAGTCCCGCATCGGGCTCCCTGCTCGGCAGGGAGTCTGCTTCTCCCTCTGACCCTCCCCTCTCTCATGTGCTCTCTCTCATTCTCTCTCTCTCAAATAAATAAATAAAATCTTAAAAAAAAAAAAAAAAAAAGAAATATGTATACAAACTATTACAGTTTTAACAATACTGCTACTTTACCACCGCTAACACCTAAACATTTATTTACTAAATGCTTTTCTATATACTATTTCATTAAATCCATACTAGAGCCTTATCAGATCCTCATAATTATCCCTAGTTTACAGATAAGGAAACTGAGGCATAGACGTTAAGCAACTTACCCAAGTTTCCACAGCTAGTTAAATAGACAAATAGATTTAACCCAGGCACTCTGAACTCCGGCTCAGGCACTCTACACATTATAACAGTTATATTTTATGCAAATTTCAATGGTAGAAATTTGAAATGGTGCCATAAATATTCAAGTCGCACTTTGTATGCAAAGTTTGAAGAAATGCAAATCTCCCAAATTAAATAATGTAAAGTCACATAATTTCACAACTGGAGAGACTAGTGAATTGTAAGCACGCCCCCCCCCCATCAGCTTCCCTACCCCACACACATACACTTCACATATATTCACATGAGAACATAAGTCTTCAATCATGGGAGTTATGAATTATTTGAGGTTTTCAAGAACGCATCTTCTAAATCATGCAACTGCCCTCTACAAGACTTTATTACAACAATATTTGGGATTAAGAAAAAGCCCATAAGCACCTCTTGGGAGAAAATAAGATCATAAATGAATATCCTCTTTAGGAATGGAAACCGGGACGCCTGTGTGGCTCAGTCAAGTGTCTGCCTTCAGCTCAGGTCATAATCCCAGAGTTCTGGGATAGAGTCCCACATTGGGCTCCCTGCTCAGCGGGAAGCCTGCTTCTCCCTCTCCCACTCTCCCTGCTTGTGTTCCATCTCTTGCTGTCTCTCTCTCTGTTAAAAAATAAATAAAATCTTTAAAAAAAAAAAAAAAAGAATGGAGGGGCGCCTGGGTGGCTCAGATGGTTAAGCGTCTGCCTTCGGCTTGGGTCGTGGTCCCTGGGTCCTAGGATTGAGCCCCATGTCCGGCTCCTGGCTCGGCAGGGAGCCTGCTTCTCCCTCTGCCTCTCCCCCTGCTCATGCTCTCTCTCTCTCTCTGTGTCTTGAATGAATAAATAAAATCTTAAAAAAAAAAAAGAATGGAAATCAACTTTTCTTCAGCAAAATGCTTGCTAACTAGATTTTGACATCTAAAGAAAAATGAGAAAAACTTCATTTTTGCTTTGACTGAATGTCTCATTTTCAAACTCTCAACACCCAAGGAAAATAATGCAAGTGCTGAGATTTTACAGTTTACTTCTGAGTTAAGCAGTTTACATTTTTTAAAGCTTTGATGACTTCAAATACTTCTGAAACATTCAGATAATTAAGTCATCAAACAATGGTTAGTGTTAAAATTAATGGTTTATTATTATTATTTAAAGATTTATTTATTTGACAGAGAGAGACACAGCAAGAGAAGGAACACAAGCAGGGGGAGTGGGAGAGGGAGAAGCAGGCTTCCCGCGGATCAGGGAGCCCGATGGGGGCTCGAACCCAGGACCCTGAGACCATGACCTGAGCTGAAGGCAGATGCTTAATGACTGAGCCACACAGGCGCCCCAGTTTTAAAATTATTTTTAATATTATTTATTTGAGAGAGAGGGAGAGGAAGAGGTGAGAAACAGATTCCCCGCAGAGCCAGGAATCCACATGGGGCTCGTATTCACGACCCTGAGATCATGACAAGAGCCGAAACCAAGAGTCTGGCGCTTATCTGACTGAGCCACCGAGGCGCCCCGAAACTAATGGTTTTTAAATGGCATAGTAACCTTATTAAGTTTACTGCAAAAAGCCTGTCGTTTTTAAGGTATTATTCGAACAGAAAAGCTTAATTTATGTGAATGGGGTTACGATGAACAATTCATGTGATCATCCTTCTACAGCAGTCTTTCCTAATAAGGTGATCTCTGATAGGTTTCTGAAAATCCAAACACTTTACAACTTTTTTTAACTCCTCCCCACTTCCACATCTGTAAAAGATAAAAACAAGGGTTTAGCTAAATAAATCATGGTATATCCACCACATAGAAGACTATGGACTTGTTAAAAACAAGATGTGTATTTAACAATATGGAGAAAGATGCCTGTGATTCAGTAAGTTAAAAAAGCAAGTTATAATGTTTATATGCTTGATATAGTCCAATTCTTGTTTTAAAAATTCCTTAATGCACATATAAGTTTCTTGTAAAGAAAAAGGTCCACAAAGATTCACATTAAACCACTGGATGTGCTTATCCTTAGGCAGGAGAACTGAGGAAGAGAACTTTCCTGTGTTTATTTCTGATTTGCTTCTATTGAGAGGCAGTGGAGTGCAGTGGTTAAAGCTTGGACTGCTTAGACTTGAATCCAAACTGCAATTTATCAGTTGTGTGATCTTGGGCAAGTTACTTAACCCCTCTGGTCTCAGTTTCCTTATCTGTAAAATGGGGAAGGGGTGTTATGGTGATTAAACATGCTAATACATCTAAAATGGTAAGAGCCGTACCTGTCACATACTAAGTGTTACATATTTTATTGAAAAACATGGTGTTTTACAGTGAACATATATTCATGGATTAATGTAAAATTCCAACCAACCAGCCCAACCCCACATAAACAATACCAGTAGTACATATGGAGAGGGATGTGATAAAAATGAAAAGCTCCCTAGGCAAGTCTGATACTCAGCCAAGCTTGCAAACTACTGACTCAGGGGATAAAGACCGGTAAACCAGTTGGAGTGTGGTTGAGTCCCCGATGGGGAATGCAGGAGCATTCTGGAAGCGGAAAAAGACCATAAAAGACAAGAAAATTGCAGGTCAAGCAGCCCTGGTGGGAAGCCCCAGCTGAGGCAGACTCCACAAGAAGAGGGCAGGGTGTGGGCCTGGCATCTTGTTCTGGCTTGTGTGTGAGGAGCCCACAAGTAGCTGTCTTTTCTCTCGGCCTGAAGCTACGACAAGATGGGACTCGCTGTGAGAAGGTAGCCAGCCTTTAAGCAAGACACTCAGCAGAGGAGCAGAACGCTCCAGTCCTGCCCTGTTAGCGACCAGCCAGCAGTCCACCTCCTCATAGCTCCAGGGACATGAAGGCATGTCGCACACACATGACACTTAGAGCCTCAAGGCTGAGGAGCTGGGAGCAGAGTAACTTCTCAGGCCACATAGGTTGGGTTGAGAAACCAGGCTGAGAACCCCATTTTCCCCTGCCCAGATGTCCACCATCAGGCCTGTGCCCACCGTTGGGTTTGACAAGACCCTGAAAAACTGAATGTACCTGAGCTGGGGAAGGGGGGCGCGGTTTGGGGAGACAGGGATATGCTAGGGTTTCCCAAATTAGGGGGAGGAATTGTCTCAGAAAAATACATATGCACTCTTGTACAAAGTGAATGCCAGGGGAGCAAAGACTTCCTCAAGCTGATGGGAGACCCTGAGATCAGAACTCTGGGCCAGGTCAACCGACCTTTAGCCTTCAACACGGGTTTAAGGTTTCTTGGTAAGAGAGCTGTAACACTGAACTAATCTTATGTGCTCTTTAGCAAAAATTGGGGTTCTGAGACTGAGAGGGAAAAGGAAAGCCTGGGATTGTGCCTCCTTGGCCCCATCTCCCCATCCAGCCCTTGAGATCAAGTCTTGGGGTCCAGTGGAGAACAGACCTCCCCTCCCTGGGGTTCTGTGGAGCCTCGGAGGCTCTCATGAGGGGGAAGGAGCCACCAACTCGCCCACCTCCTGGCTATGGGGCCTTGGCTCTGAGGCCCTCTCCTCAGATGTCAGACAGCAAAAGAGTCAGAGTTGTGAGTTCAAAGATGGGGTATGGGGGAAAAAGGAAGGTGTCTGTGTGCTCTCTCTTTCCAGGATAAGGCATTTTGGTTTACTAAAACAGCAGGAGCATCCCAACACCCCGGAAGTTCAGCAGGATCATGGCTACCATAGCCTGGAGGGGATTCTGTTAGCTTGACGAACTTGCAGGCCACTGAAACTCTAGTGACCCAGAATCGGAAGGATGCCCAGATTTCGCTGGGGCAAGGGGAGAGAGGCAGAGTGTATCAAGCTCCTCCACTCAGAGCAAGGTGGGGGAGTCCTTGAGGGGGGCAGGGAGTGGAGCAGGAAGGTGGGGGTGGGGATGAGGAGAGGTAGAAGATAATCAGCCAGAAGCAGATTCTCTGCTGAGAACTCTGAGTGAGAGTGCTATCAGGCCTGGTATCTGAACTAGCCCTATCCCCCCACATCCTAAAGAGGAGGCCAGGGGTCCTGGATAGAAATGCCCCCTCCCCCCAACTCCCGCTCCTGGTGATTAACAGAGGCCTGTGGAAGGAACAGGAATTCAAAGCCCTTGGGTCAGAAGTTAACTATTTCCAATCTTCCTCTAGCTTGGCTGCGACCAGAAGGACACACAACCTCTTCCCCTCTGGCACACTTAGGAGTGTGGTTAGTATCCCACACTTAGGGAGACCAACCTGGGTTCAAATCCTAATTCCACAATTTACTAGCTGGGCGACCTTGGATAGGTTACAAAGTTACAAGCCTAGGTTTCCTATCCAGTTAAATGAAGCCAATTCAACACCCCCCACCCCACCCACGGGTATAAGGGGATTAAAAGGGCTTATTACATAAAGTACATAATGTAGTCTCTAGAACTCAGTAAGCTCTCAGTAAATGGTATTTAGGTTGCTTTTTTGTTTGGAAGCCCTTCCTTGATGGGTAGCCCTGCTGCCTGGCAATGACTGGTAACTAAATGAAATGAGGGGGGCAATTTGAGACTTAAAACATTCTTGGATCTGGGGAAAGTGGGGAAGGGGAGGCAAGAAGGGAGGCTGGAGGTGGGGCCCAGGGTCCTGGTTCCAGGGGAGACTTCAGAGACGCTGGCCTCCAGGAGGGCCTAACTAGGACTTCAGCCACATCTGCCTTTCCCAAATACCTTACTGCCTCTCTGATGGGGGGCGGGGGTGGGGGTGGAGTGGGACAAATTTCAAGCTGGACTGGACCCTGCCTACTTCTCCTTTTGCCTCTTCCCACCTTACACTCCATGGTCCAGCCAGAGTAAATATATTTAAGTTCCTGGCCCCCATACTGTGCCCTTGCCAGGGACACTCCCTGCTACCTCTCCTGCCCCAACTCCCTTGCATAATTCTTCTCCAACCTTCAGCTTGGACATGACTTCCTTCAGGTCCCCTGAGAACATATCAGCAGCCCTTCCTATGTGCCTCCATATTTTTTTCTCCCCTACCTCCTGCTTGATCATATTTATATATACACGTTATATATTTTATATATATAAAACATAATATATATTATACTGTATATATAGTTATTATATATAATACATGTGCTATATATACTACACTAACTTATTTTGTCTGTCTTCTTCCACTAGCAGGTAAATGGCCCATGAAGCCTGGGTTTTGGGCATGTTTTGCTCACTAACATAACCGTAGCACTTAGAACAATAGTATCTGACACTTGGTAGGTGCTCAGTATCTGCTGAATGTCAGATTCATAATTAAAATTGCCTGGCGGCTGATCTGCTTCGTCCTCTAATTGGGGAGTTCACTGGCATTAATGAGATATGAGTCTTTGTCATTTCTGAACATCTAACACCCAGTAGGTACTCAGACATTTGTCGGCCAAATGACCAGTCAACTTGTCCTTGGGTCTCAGATACCTCATTGCCTCCATAATGAGGGAGGAGCTGGACTTGACCACCTTGTCCATTTGAGGAGGCTGCTCCCCACTCATACACTGTCCAGAATAAAAATCACCCAGGAAGACGACCTCACCTAAGAAATTCAGGTCCATTTCCAGATTCCCTTTCTATTTGGGGGGTAAATAACAAGCACTGGCTTAAGGACAATTAAAGGGAAGGATTTCTCCCCCAACACAAAGGATGTGACCAAAGACAAAATAAAGACTTGCCAAGTGAAAATCAAGAATCCCCAGAAGGGATGGGTCTGGTGAGGACACTGTTGGAGGAGGGGGATGGCAGAATCCAGAAGAGACTCGGCTACTTCAAGACTGAGAAAAGCTGACTTCTCAGGACACAGCATAGTACTGAGATCCTCAGGTAATCCTCAGTTAACCCAGCAGTTATGCTCCCAGGTATGTACCTAACAGATAATGTACACCAAGACTTCATCCATTTTGATTTGCCAAATCAAAATGAAACTCCTCAAATACCTATCAACAGTAGAAGCATCAATCATCACATAATGGAATGCTATAGGACACTGATAATCCCCTACAAGTACTTCCAGAACTATGGAAGAATCTCACAAGGTACAATGACCCAGGAGGATATTTTATATGATTCTTCTACATAAAATTCAAATATGGGCAAATTAATCTATGGTATTAGAAGTCAAGATAGTGTTTTTCTTGGTGGGGAGGATAGAGAATGGGAAGGAAGGGGCATCTGAGGCACTGGTAATGCTCTTTCTTTTTTTAAGTAGGCTCTACACCCAGCGTGGAGCCCAACGTGGGGCTTGAACTCATGACCCTGAGATCAAGACCTAAGCGGAGATCTAGAGTCAGATGCTTAACCGACTGAGCCAAATAGGCACCCTGGTAATGCTGTTTCTTGATCTAGGTACAGGTACGTGGGTGTTTCAAATCTGTGACAATCACTGAGCTGTATACTTATCATTTGGACAATTTCCTCCATGTATGTTATTCTTCATTAACAGTGGTTCTCTGAATGGAGACAGTTCAGCCTCAGTTCAGCCTCAGAACTAAAGCCTCAACTGATTTGGGCAGGGGAGGCCCTCCTCTCCCTCATCATCCTCCAAATGCTGTGCAGAGCTGTAGTTTCCAGCCCTAGAAACTCACTGCTCATCATAAGCAATGCCTTCCTCACCCTCAGCAGGGAGGTGAGGGCACCCTGCACTGGGTAACCTAGGAACAGACTGCCATGTGAGGAGGTGGGGAGACTAGAGGTTTGGGACCTGCTCCCCAGGCACAAGCTAATGGTGATATGCAATAGGCTTCAGAAACCAACCCTAATCTGCTGCTGAGGCAGGAAGGCAGCCAGCCAGGCTCGAAGCCCCAGTTCCCAAATATTCATTACTCAGGCAGATTTCCTAGGCACTGAGGAATCCCCCTGGATTTAAAATCCTGGCCTTCGGGTAACTGGGAGCCTCAGTCAGTAGAGCATATGACTCTTGATCTTGAGGTCGAGTTCGAGCCCCATGTTGGGTGTAGAGATTACTTTAAAAAATAAATAAAATTTAAAAAAAGAAAATCCTGGCCTCACTGCTGACTGCCCCAGTGACTCACACCAAGTTGCTCACCCCTTTTACAGCAAAGGACAGTTACCACCACCTGCTTTGCAAGGTGATCATAAACAGAAAAAATATTAGACTATAAGCTCCCCAAGGGCAGGAACTTGGTTGTATCCATTGCTTTACCTGCAGTTCTAGAACACTGCCTGACACATGCAGATGCTAAAAGTATATGTTTACTGAAAGAATAAAATATAAATAGAGGGCATGGCCCAGAATGGAGGCTCCAAAACAAAAGGCAATTTTTACAGAAGTTGAAATAGGCAAAATCATCTTGAAGTTAATCCATGCTCAGTCAGATTCACTACTGAACTTTGAAGTTTCCTACTAAAGCTAATGTGGGTTAGCTTTAACCTTACTTAAACACTGACTAAGGGTGAGTTGAACCTGGTGAGGGGCCATAATGAAGTACTGGATTTCTTTTACTGTAATTAAGCTGCTTCTCTCAACTGCCCACCATTAAGGATGTATGACTACGTTAGGTCAATCACTTTTAATCACTGTACTAATATCATGCAAATTCCTTCCTCCCACCTCTTCTTGGTCTTTGCTTCCAGACCACACTTGAAGGCAGCCCCCCAGACTGTGGGGCTGAGGTGGGGTGGGGAACATTCCAGCTCTGCCTCCCTCCAGATTAACCTCTTGCCCTTGGCTGACCCAAGCCCAGGGTTACTTGACCCAAGCCCCATCACTAGGACACCGAGAGACTGTATCTAAGCCAGTTTCCCTACAGGAATGTTTCTGGAAAACCTTATGATAAGAATCAACAAATGACTAATTGCTCTTAGGACAGGGGTTGTTATGGGTGTCTGTGGGATTTGGTGCTCCAACACTCCACTTCCTTTCCTCCACCTCCCCCTTTGTGGTAGTAAAAAATGCCACGGAACTTAGGAGTCACAACCTTCCATTCAAGTCCCAACTGGTCCCAGTAGTAATGCCTCTGGTGAAGCCACAACCACTCAGGTTTCCTGTGTAAAACAGGTAGACCTTCACAAGATTGTCATGATTCATGCAAATACCTTCTGGGCATCCTGTGAAGTATCAGGTCTGGGACTAAACTTAAAGGTAAAAGTCATATTTGTGACCCTCAAGGAAGCTAAGCTCCTGAGCTGTTCAGCCTAGCAAATGGAATCCATTTAGCCGTTTCTGTGTCTCCACCTTTGAAACCTCCAGCAAGGCTGGGTTACAGGGTTTCTGAAGTACCAACTCTCAGATTAAGAGCTCAAGCTGTTTAATAGTTACCTTACCAGCCTGTGTCAGGGGGACAAAACAAGCTCAGAGTTGTGGAAGTGCTTTGAAGAGTAAAGTGCACACGCTAACAAGGTATTAATTATATCAGATAATTTCTTTGAGCTCAACTTCATAGACACCTGTGATATTCATAACCCAGGGGCGAACAACAGGGGCAATTGTTCCTTAGCAATAAGAAAACTTGTCTGCTTGGCCAAACTTGAGAGTTTGTATGTACCCTCAGGATAACCGTTTCAACATGGCTGGATCCATCCTGTGCACTGAGGACAGAGAGCTGGGATGGAGGTGGGGAGGTAGAAAGAGGTCAGCAGCTGAGAACTAAGGAGAGAAATATCAGTATTTTTTGTTAGGGTGTCTCAATTTATTGGGGCCAACTGGACCCAGAAACTTGCTTTTACTTAAAAAAGAAGGCAGCAGCCTGTTTCACAAGAAAACTACTCTAGAACCAGTCATGTTGCAGGGAGGCTTAAGGTTAGCTAAGCACCTTAACCCACCTTTTGTTTTATAACCCAGGTGTGCTCCTGGCATGAACCCACCATTTTCACAACCATAAACCAGACATCCAAAAAAGCAGAATTTTCTCCAAAGGTTTAAACTGCCTGACGTCACCAAGAAACACTCGCCAACCGGACCATGAAATCGAAAACCTGGTCACTGCTTCCTCCCAACAACCTCAAGCTTAGTGAAGTGACAGTTAATCTGATATTTCTTGCTTCGGTACGAAAGATAAGGCACAGTCAACACTCAAAAACCATGAAATTGTAGTCAGAGAACTTGACAATGATGGGGAGGAGTACAGATTTGGCAGAGGTCTGGTTAGCAATAAAGCTTCCTCAGGGAGCCGGAATTGGATTTGGGGCCCTGCCCAAGTTAACATTTTTACAGGTTGGCTGAGTTGCAGTTTGTTAGCCAGTCAGTAATAAACCCATGTGCAAGAATTTAAAGTTTATGAGGCATGGCCTCTTAATGCCTCTGCTTGGCTCCCTGCAGCCAAGAGTTTAAGGAGCCTGGCCTAGCCTGGGTGTTAATTGTTTTGTCAATCTGCAGGGTTGTTTGGGAAAAGAAGGGGGGAAAAAAGGCTCCCACAGACTCCAGACCCCAGTCCTCTTTTGGAGAAACAAAGGAGAGGCATTGGCACCTCTACATTCAAGCTGGTAATTTGTACCTGGGGTAAGGAGTATGCTGATGAAGGCATTAGAAAAATGCCAGGTAGCAAAGGTTCTTAATCGTTCTGAAAGCCACATAAGCTGCAAATCCCCTCCCCAGGAAAATGCACACACAAGTTCTTCAACAATTTCACAGGTTAGGGATCCTCTGGAACCCCCACCCAAGAATCCTGGGTTACACTTCTGTTTAAGAACTTGGGTTTGATCGGTGGAGAAACCCCTACTGTCCTGTCCTGGGTGGAGGGAAAGAGGCCCCCATCAGCCCGCAGCTGTCCGGGTCTCATAACAGACTGGTTCTCCGCACCAAGGTGACCCCTCGCTCTCAAGTTTTTGAACTTGGGTGTGTGGGGGGTGGACTAGTAAATTGGGTGATCAAAAATGTGCTTTGATCTCCCATCCACCGCGCCCTCAGCTCAAGACCTTCCGGCTTGGGATCCCCCCACTCCCCCAACATTCCAATCCCAAGATGGGGGGGCAGGGGTGTCCCACTGCGTGATGGCCCCAGCCCAGGTGTGCCAGACCCAGTTTCCACGCAGGCTGCAGGGGCGCAGGCCCTCCGGGAAGGGCAGGGTTAAGAGTGCATTCCAACTGCGGGGGAAGAAGGGGGGCGGGGGAGGGGAACGCGAAGAAGAGAAACAGACCTGGTCTGTCTGTCGGAGACACAAAGCATGGTACACAAAGGGGGCCCGAGAGGGGCGAAGGGGGCTGCCCGGGGCACGGCTCATCCCCACACCTGCGCGGGGGTTGGGGGAAGAATGTGGACGACGCATTCCTTTGCTGGGGCCAGTGGGGGAGAGCTTCCCACGTCCGGGCTGGGTGAGGAACTCAGCCGCCCCGCACCCCGACGGAGGTCTAGGTAAGCCGCCGCAGCAGGGCGAGGAGGAGTTAGGAGGTCAGAGGGCGCTGTGCTCTCCATCCTTCTCTGTCCGCCATCCACCCCCACGCTAGCCCCCGAGATGCTTTCGGCGCCTTCTCCATACCCGAGGCGGAGCTAGCGGCGCCAGATTTTCCCCCGCCCCAGCCTGGGCACCCCTCGCGCGGACTACTGGAGCGGCCCACGTGCGACCCCCGGCCCCGCGGTTCCACCGGGAAGGTCTTACCTTTCCTCTGCGCCCGGCCCAACTCCAGCTCCGCGCCTCCCGCCTCCAACGCCACTTCAGCTTTCCCGAAGCCCGCCCGGCACGGCTCGGAGGCCACGCAAGGCAGCCAGCAAACCTGCGCCTGAGGGAAGAGGGGAAAAGGGGGAAGCTGGGTCACAGGCGTGCCCGGTTCTGCGTACCCCGCCCGATATTCCTCACGGGGCTCTGCCGGGCCACCTTGGCCCCAAGGAGCCCGGCAACTCTTTCTCCTCGACGCCACCGCCGCGTGCGGACCCGCCCAGCTGGACCGCCCCGGCCGGGGCAAGGGCGAGGCAGTGGAGTACCTGAAGGAGGAGAACGAGGAGGAGGGATGCGAGAAGCCCATTAGGGAGCTCCATAGCTGGAGAATGAAGGACGAAGAAGCTGCAGCCTCCGCGGGCCAGTGCTTCGCTAAGCTTTCCCGGTCCCTTTGAGCGCCGCGGCCCGCGGGAGCTAGCGGGAGGTGGGGGGGGGGGGCCAGGTGAGCGCAGGTGGGTGCTGATTGGTCCGGCGCCGCAGGTCCCGCCCCCTTGCAGGTGGGGCCGCCGCTTGCCTCGTGGAGACGCCCACGATATACGCCTGTGTTCGTTTTATTGCCGCAATTCCGAAATGCCCACGGGGCTTTTCCGGAGCTGCTACCCGCAGGGACCCAGGCTCTGTCTCACAGATTCTGGGTTCGAGGGAAAAAACAAAACAAAAAATCACCCCGCTTCTCAGTCTCCGCAGCACTCGAAGAAAAATGTTTTTGTGCCTTGCGGCTACAGTGGGAAAAAAGTGGAGACGCATCTGAACCCGACTGGAAACAGAGGCGCCCCATTCATACTGTCCCGAGGCACTCTGTTATCCAAAGCTTTGATGGAGGCCGGGTGTGTCGGCTACAGCGGAGGCTGCCCCCTGCCTCTTTCTCCACCTCCCCCCATGCCAGCCCGCTGAGGACACAGGAGTAAGGTTGAAAACTGGCAGTGAGGTGCAGAGAGGCCGCGCTTCAGACTCTGCTGCAACTTGCGGAAGACTCATTACTTCCATTGTACAGCCCAACAAATGGAGCCTAGGAGAGAAGGCCCCAGAGTTCAGAGGCTGTCGTGGCGCCAAAGGGGGCGAGTAGACGGGCTTTTTATTAGCCCCATCATCTCCTGGGACCCTCCCTCCCCCATTAAACACAAATGATTTTCTCAACTTTACGTAAAATATAAATAAAGACTTAAAAAAGACATTTTTAAAAACGCAGCTGTTTTTATTGGTCTGAAATACTGAATACAATTTTTTTTAAAGATTTTATTTATTTGACAGAGAAAGACACAGCGAGAGAGGGAACACAAGCAGGGGGAGTGGGAGAGGGAGAAGCAGGCTTCCTGCGGAGCAGGGAGCCCAATGCGGGGCTCGATCCCAGGACCCTGGGATCATGATCTGAGCCCAAGGCAGACGCTTAATGACTGAGCCACCCAGGTGCCCCGTACTGAATATAATCTAACTGAAAACTGGGCAAGCGGCCGTCCAGCGAACCTCCCACATAAGCAGCTCTCCTACCACCCCCCCTCTTCTTAAAAGACAGATTCGTCCCTCTACTTTATTTTATTTTTTTAAGATTTTATTTATTTGACAGCACAAGCAGGGGGAGCTGCAGAGGAAGAGGGAGAAGCAGGCTCCCAGCTGAGCAGGGAGCCCAGTGTGGGACTCGATTCCAGGACCCTAGGATCATGACCTGAGCCGAAGGCAGACTCTTAACTACTGAGCCACCCAAGTGCCCCTCGTCCCTCTACTTTAGACCTGAAGTGCTTTCTTTTTCATGACACACAGTGGGCCCTGGACACAGAAACTGTCCTGAGACTCAGTCCCTCCACCCTGCATACCCTCTCCTCACCAAGCTGAGCTTTCCCAATGTCGTGTTCCCTGAGACCTCTCCACTTTCCCTAGCTGCCCTGAGAACCCAGGCTGACACCTCCTTGTTCCTCTCCTTCTTCCTCCCCAGCTCAGATTCAGGGGTTTGAGGAGGAGACTGGAGTCTGTAATTACAGATTTTTTGACTCTCAAGGGCCAACCTGGTGGCCTGCCTGTCTTTCCAACCACTAGGCCTGTGGCTAAGAGGAAAATGGTTTGTGCTGGGACCGTGGGAGTTCTCTCTCCGAGCACTGGCTCTGGGGCCATACTGCCTGTGTTCAACCCTGTGTTTGACCATGATTAGTACTATGGCCTCAGGCAAGTGAAATAACCTCTTTGAGGCTCAGTTCTGCATGCATTAAGACATTTGCCCTCTAAAGTACTAGGATTAAATGAATTAATACATATAAACAAGGATTCATTAATACATTTAAAACGCTGAACTCAGGGGCGCCTGGGCGGTTCAGTTGTTAAGTGTCTGCCTTCCGCTCAGGTCATGATCCCAGGGTCCTGGGATCAAGCCCCGCATCGGGCTCCCTGCTCAATGAGAAGCCTGCTTCTCCCTCTCCCACTACCCCCTGCTTGTGTTCCTTCTCTCGCTAGGTCTCTCTCTGTCAAATAAATAAACAAAATCTTTAAAAAAAAATTAAAACACTCAACTCAGTACCTGGCACAGAGCAAGTGCCCAAACATTGCTTGGTATTACTGCTTTAGGATCTGGCTCATTTGTCCTCCGCCTCGTGAGTGGTTTCTGTCCTTCTTAGCACCCTCACATTCCCCAAACTAAGAAATGTAACCCTTCAATTTCACGGCTGATGGTAAAAGCAAGCAATTGGTATCTGGTATTAAGCTCGGTTATCCGGCTTAAGGTCCCAGCGGCTGGGGGTTGGGCATGGACAAAGCGCTGGAAAAGCCAGAGGCAGTTCGCTGAGCTCCACTCCTCGATAGCCTCGGTCTCCCGCAGGGGTCGCTTTCCGTGCCCGAGGGCAGGTTAGCTTGCATGCAGGGGCGCATCTTTGCAGCGAAGGCCCCAGATGGTACCCAGTGGCTTCGCCTAGGCTCGCCTAGCAGGTTCCGCTGAACCCGCAAGGAACCAGATGAAGCCATTAAGTGGAGCGTTAAACACAGATGAGCCTCGAGATACAAGCCCTAATTAAGTAAACACCCGACTGGAGGGCTGTTGAACGCACTAATTTCCGCCTCCTTCTCAGGCACTCAGCATTCCGGGCGGGGGTGAGGAGAGGAGAAATTGAGAGTCAGCTCTTCTGCCTTCAACTTGGACCATGCTGCTGTCTTCTCCATAGCCCCCTTGTCGTTCGTTCGTTCGTTCATTCATTCATTCATTCATTCATTCATTCATTCAACAAATTCTCGCTGATGGCCTGCTCTGTGGAGGAGATACAACAGTGAACAAAACAAACAGCTCTGCGCTCTTGCACCTTCCATCCCTGACTGTGCATGTTGGGGGGGGGGGAGGCGCGCCTTGAGGAAAATAACCAAATAAGTAAATATATGTTAGATAATAGGTGCTGTGTAGATGAACAAAGAGGAAATGGGAAGTGCCAATTAATGAAAGAGAAAGTAGGGGCACCTGGCTGGCTCCGTTGGTGGAGCCTGTGACTTTTTTTTAAAGATTTTATTTATTCATTTGAGAGAAAGAGAGAGCATAAGCAGGGAGAGAGGCAGAGGGAGAGGGAGAAGCAGACTCCCCGCTGAGCAGGGAGCCCAACAAGGGGCTGGATCCCAGGACTCTGAGATCATGACCTGAGCTGAAGGCAGAGGCTTAACCATCTGAGATTCTTGATCTCAGAGTTCAAGGCCCACAATGGGCAAAGAGACTACTTAAAAAAAAACAAAAAACATATGAGACAGAAGGTAGGGTTGGAAATTGTACATAACATGATCCAGGTGTTTCAGTCAGGGTCCAGCAAGAGACAGAATCCAGGTCAGAGGGTTCAAGTCTTAGTGAGGAGCCTAGAGGAATGGGCAGGGTTCAGAGAATCAAAAGGGATATTGAGGCTCCGGGGACCAACAACAACAGAGAGGCCTTAGAACTTTGAGGACTAAAGGGCAAGGGGAGGAAATGATGTCACTGAGAGTTGGGAGTCGGGGGGAGCTGGAAAGTGGAGGAAGGACTACCCCTCCCAAATGCAGCTGCTGTCCGGCCACCCAGCCAAGCAGGTAGGATGTAGGAAAACTCCAACATCTTTCTCCTTTTGCCATTCATCTCCTGGCAGCACCTCCCATGGGGCAAACCCACCCAGAAGCCTGAGGGCAGGAAAGCCCAGGTGGTACGGTCTCTAGGGGTTATTCTCTCCAGTCCCAGGGCAGGATGGGGAAAGCAGAAAATGGATGAGGGGTGGGTGAGCAATGGGGAAAGTCAAGAGGCCTCAGTGAGAAATGGACATTTGAATAATACCTGAAGGAAGTGAAGAAGCAAGTTACAGTAAGGATATCTGAAGAAAGAGTATTCCAGACTGACAAACCCAAGCAAAGGCCCTGAGGCAGTAGGTTACTTGGGACAGAAAAAAATCATAATAAAAAATAAAAGCCATAATGGCTGAAGTGGAGTGACAAGTAGGAAATGAGTCAGTTGGGAGGGTGGGGAGCAAATCTTGCACAGCATCATAGGCCATTGTAAGAACTTACTGAGTGGGAGGGGAGAAAGACCCTGGAGGTTGTGAGCAGAGGCAAGGCGTTGAGACCACATGGAATGGGGGTAGAAGCCGGGAGGTCACCGGGGATTCTACTGCAATCATCCAGGCAGAAACCGAAATAGCTTGGTTTAGGGTGGACTTTGTAGAAGGGATAAGAAATTATCAGATTAAAAAACACCCAGAAAATAACAAGTGTTGGCAAGGATGTTGAAAAATTGGAACACTTGTACGCTGTGGGTGGGAATGGAAAATGGTGCAGCCACTATGGAAAACAGCATGGCGGTTCCTAAATAAATTAAAAATAGAATTTCCATATGATCTAGCAATTCCACTCTGGTTACATACTCAAAAGAATTGAGAGCAGGGACTCAGATATTTGAACATCCATGTTCATAGCAACATTATTTGCAATAGCCAAGAGGAAGGAGCGATCCAAGTGTCCATCCACAGATGAATGAATAAACAAAATGTTCACTAGGTACAGAGTTTCAGTTTTGCATAATGAAAAAAGTTCAGTGGATGGATGATGGTGATGGTTGCACAACAGTGTGAATGTACTTAATGCCACCTAACTGTAGGTTATATGAATTTTACCATGATTTTTAAAAAGTTTCTAAAAAAGTGATTAGAATCTGGGTATATTTTAAATCTACTGCCAGGGTGCCTGGCTGGCTCAGTCAGTAGAACATGCGACTCTTGATCTCGGGGTTGGAGATAGAGCCCCAAGTTGGGTGTAAAGATTACTTAAAAAAAAAATTTTTTTTTTTTAAATAAAGATACTGCCAACAATAAGATTGGCCAAACGGGTACTGCTCAGATCCTCCCTGGGATCCCTTTAATGATTCCTGAGCTCCCCTTTTTCGGCTTCTGTGTGCTGATGCCCCCTTCAGAGACCTGCCCACCTGCTATTGTCCCTTTCCCTCTGCTCCTCCCCCTGCTGGTGTTCTGTCTCTCTCTCAAGTAAATAAATAAAAAAAATCTGGGGCACCCGGTGGCTCAGCTGCTTAGGTATCTGCCTTTGGCTCAGGTCATGATCCCAGGGTCCTGGGATCAAGTCCTGTATCGGGCTCCTTGCTCGGTGGGGAGCCTGCTTTTCCCTCTGCCTGCCAGTTCCCCTGCTTGTGCTCTCTCCCTCTCTCACTGTCAAATAAATAAAATAAAATCTTAAAAAAAAAAAGACATCAACAAGATGTAACTGATAAGCATCTGACAGGGTGCTAGATGCATAGTAGAAGCAAAACCAGTGCGGGTTGCCTGACCCACCTCACAGAGCTGAGGTGAGATCCAATGAGCTAACATAGAGCTAAGTGTTTAGCGAAGTATCATACAAATAATACAAGTCATAATAAAATCAACTACTACCATTTCCTGAGCACACACCGTATTCAGACTCTGTACTACTAATTACTTTCATGCATGAAATCATTTGAATCCTCACAACTCTACACAGTTCATATTATTCCCTTTCACAGACGAGGAAACTGGGGTTAAGTCCCCCAAGACCACACACTAAGACAGAGACAAAGCTGCAGTGTAACCCAGTTCTGTCTCACTCCAAAACTCACTGCCTGAACCAGTTGCCAAGCTGCTATCCATCAATAATTGCTGGAAGAATGAATTTGTGAAGCAGGTTTTTGGTATATCAGGAAGAATTCCATAATATTCAATCCTTTCTCTTAAAAACCTCTTAAAATAAACATATTTGCCCCTGGTTCAAGGTTAAATTCTGGGTCCTGCAAGAAACATTTAGAAAGAGCTTTTCTGCCCATTTTTGGTAGCAAAATTCCCAGATCTCCCCTCCCACACAGCACACTTAGGGGGTTGTGTCCCAAAGACAAGCGGGTATTTTGCAGTCTTTTTCTAGGAAGTAGCCTTAAAACTGGGTGAGGCCCTATTTCCTGTCCCTCCCCTCCAACTGCCCAGTGCTCTGCACAAGTGATTCCATAGTCTTACTTCTTTAGATTTGTTCTTGATTTCTCTGGGACCCTCCTTTTTTCTGGTGAGGTCACTGGCCAGCACCTTCCATCTATCACTTCTGAAGCCGGCAAGGTGCTGAGGCAGCTGATCCCCAGCAAGAAACCTGATCCATATAATATACCTTCCCTTTCCTTGAGTCTTGGGAGGGGCTGTGCTGCCTTTAGCATCAGTGAATTTTTGCCAAGGCCTGAGCTGTCAGTTTCCAGAGATCAGAGGCCAAGCATTTACGTATGCGTGTACACTGAGCGCACAGAATCAATTAATCAATAAGCACTCACAAAGCCCCAAAGACCCGTGGTTGGCTAAGGTCTAGAAATTTTGAGAACTATATGGCCAAAAAGGGCCTTAAAGAAAGTAATAACAAAATAATAATAATAATAATAATCTGTCCTCAAAGCCATTCTTCATCCTTCCCCTGAGAGGCACTGGTGACCTGCAGATTAGGTTTCCCAGGATCACTTGAGAGATGACTTCCTGCTGGGGTCAGCCAATGGGAAGCACTAGTGGGAGACTGGAGGGCAGGACAGTGGAAAGCCAGGGTATTTATTCTCCTGCATCAGTGTCTTAGCAATGGCTGTGTCTTGTCTATAGCTCCAGCTGTGGGTCCAGGTTCTGCCAGACTCTGGGCTCCAGTAACACCACCTTTTCCCTCTTTTCTTCCTGCTAAGTGGTGGATGACTTCTTGCAGCCTAATCTATAGGTTACATCACTGTCCCCTATTTGACTTCTCAGCCTCTCCATCACCTCTGCATTAAGTTCCCTCTGCTTTATTTTATTCTTTTTTAAGATTTTATTTATTTGTCAGGGAGAGAGAGAGCGCAGGCGGAGGGAGAAGTAGGCTCCCTGCTGAGCAAGGAGCCCTATGTGGGACTCCATCCCAGGACTGTAGAATCATGTCCTGAGCCAAAGGCAGACACTCAACTGACTGAGCCCAAGGTGTCCCAAGTTCCCTATGCTTTAAAGACTCATGGTGGTTTTGCCTTCCCTATTGGACCTTGACTGATAGAAGAGTTAAAACTTACACAGTACTTACTATGGGTCAGACAGTGTTCTAAGTGCATTATAAAAATTAACTTACTCGGGGCACCTGGGTGGCTCAGTCGTTAAGCGTCTGCCTTTGGCTCAGGTCATGATCCCAGGGTCCTGGGATCAAGCCCCGCATCGGGCTCCCTGCTCCGCGGGAAGCCTGTTTCTCCCTCTCCCACTCCCCCTGCTTGTGATCCTGCTCTCACTGTGTCTCTCTCTGTCAAATAAATAAATTAAAATAAATAAAATAATAAAATAAAAAAAATTAACTTACTCAATTCCACCATCTGAGGAATGATTACATTTTACAGAATATATTTTGCATTTACATCTTACAAAACTGAGGTGCAGAGAATTTGATCTACCCTAAATAACATCCCAAATTTGGATACATATCAAAAATTGCCCAGGAAGCCAATTAAAGATAGAGGAGGTGATGGATGCCATCCTAGCCCTACTGAATCAGATTCGCCAGTCCATGGGGCCCAGGAATCTGGATATTTAAAAGCTCCCCAGGTGATTCTGATGCAGCTAACCCAGCAGCCCTCCTTGAACTGCTATTCAGGAAACCCTGACCTTGTTTTGGTGATGAGGACACCTAGATCCAGATCAGGAAAGTGACCTGCCCATGGTTGCACAGCAAGCTCTATGGTAGACAAAAACACTGCCAAGGATATCACCTTCAAGGTCACATGGTTGGTTTCTGATATTTGGACATGGCTTTCTCTAGGAGCCATCTGAAGCCACTTATTATTAGAAATGTTTTGGAAGGGCGCCTGGGTGGCTCAGTTGGTTAAGCGACTGCCTTTGGCTCAGGTCATGATCCTGGAGTCTCTGGATCGAGTCCCGCATCGGGTTCCCTGCTCGGCAGGGAGTCTTCTTCTCCCTCTGACCCTCCCCCCTCTCATGTGCTCTCTCTCATTCTCTCTCTCAAATAAATAAATAAAATCTTAAAAAAAAAAAAAAAGAAATGTTTAGGAAAATTCAGCGCGTAAACAGACATATGTGCAGGATTGCTAAGCAGCTGATCAGTGTTTGGAAAAGAAAAAAAGAGGCAGCTTAATCCACTTAATCTTATTTTCAGTCTTTTCTGAATAACTTCGGGGAGTTCATTAATCCTTCCCCCATTCTAACCTTCTCCATTCTGACCGAGACTGTGGTTGGGCCAAGAATCTATACCTTTTAACAGGGGCCTGAGGTGATCTGACAATTCAGAAGCTATGATCAAAATCCAAAAAGCCCAGAATCTAAATGGAGTTTGTTTTTTTTTTTTTTTTTTAAAGATTTTATTTATTTATTTGAGAAAGAAAATGAGAGACAGAGAGCATGAGAGGGAGGAGGGTCAGAGGGAGAAGCAGACTCCCCGCCGAGCAGGGAGCCCGATGTGGGACTCGATCCCGGGACTCCAGGATCATGACCTGAGCCGAAGGCAGTCGCTTAACCAACTGAGCCACCCAGGCGCCCCTGGAGTTTGTAATAACCAACCCCATAAGGGCTGGGTTTTTGTTTTCTCCCTGCACCCCACTGCTATATTCCCAGCACCACCCACAGTGCCTGGCACACAGTAGCTGCTTAATATTTATTGAATGAAATAAAAGTAATACTTTTTCTTACATTTTGAAAATATTTTCTGTACAGTTATTCCTTGATCCCCACAATGGACAGAATAGATACCAGAGTCCTCATTTTACAGAAGATGAAGCTGAGTTCAGAGAGACTGGGTGACTTACCAGGTCACACAGCTAATGAGAAGTGTTAGAAGCTCTCTCCATGAAATTCTCCCCTCCCAGCTGATGGTGATGAGGGGGAACATTAAGTGGGAAGATGCAAATATGAATGAAGAATAAACTATCAGACTTCAGCTCAAGTAAGCTGATAAGGGTAAGAAATTCTAGCATTTCGCTGGAGGAGGATATTGGAGGCTCAAAAATTCCAGCGGATACACAAATCTCTCTATCTCTGGACTCTGAACTTTACTTAGTCATCAGTTCAAGCAGCCATTGCTTGCCTGCTTTACTGGTAATAGTAACATCTCCTTATTGCATATCATTAAATGCTAAACGCTTTGCGCATCTTATTCTATCACCTCTCTCCTGGACCACTGCAATAGCCTTCTGTAGTCTCCCTCCAATCTGTTTTCTGCATTATTGTCAGACTGATCATTTAAAACTGCCCCAAGTCTTGGAGGCCTGGGTGGCTCAGTCAGTTAAGCATCTTACTCTTGATTTCAGCTCAGGGTCATGTGATGGAGCCCCCCCCACCCCCAGTCTGGGCTCTGCACTCAGTGGGGAGTCTGCTTCCTCCTTCTCCCTCTCCCTCTGCCCCTCCCCCCACCTCTAAAATAAATAAATAAATCTTTAAAAAAATAAAACTGCCAAGTCTGATCATTTTGTCTCTCTGATTAAAATCCCTAAAAGCCTCCCCACTGTGCTCTGTCAAGGTTCTGCCTCGTCTAGCCCCCACTTTCCTCTCCATTCATTACATTGAAGAAATATTTATTGAGGGCCAACCACCTGTCAGACGCTATTTTGGGCATTGGGGGATGCAGCAGTAAATCAAACAAGGCCCTTGCTTTCATGGAGTTTATAATAAAAAAGTAGATAAGTAAACAAACAAGATAATTACAGACAATTCAAAGTGCTAAGATGGGGGTGCCTGGGTGGCTCAGTCGGTTAAGGGTCTGCCTTCGGCTCAGGTCATGATCCCAGGGTCCCGGGATCAAGTCCCACATCAGGCTCCCAGCTCCGTGGGGAGTCTGCTTCTCCCTCTCCTTCTGGGGCTACCCTCTCTGTCTGTCAAATAAATAAATAAAATCCTTAAAAGAAAGAAAGAGCTAAGATGGAAATAA
>NC_138384.1:15994706-16006694 GCF_054177405.1 Leptonychotes weddellii | reverse complement strand
TGGGAGGAAACTTGGAGGTAACAGGAATTATGGAACCCCTATTCCACATCCTGATTCTAGCAACTGCGGGTAGCGGCTCACTGGGCGGGAGCAGCTTGAAGCGGTTTGAAGCCGTCTGCCCCCACAACGCCGGAGGAAGCTGAGGCTGAGCCCCGCCGCTCATTGGCTGTGGGCCGCAGGTGTAGCCTCAGCCAATCAGCGGTGCCGGGGGCGGAGCCTTCCAGGCTCACCTGGCGGCCGCGACGCAGCCCAGCTCATTGGCGCCCGGCACTGCGGAGCACCTGTGAGTTCGCGGAAGTCCTGCCGTACTGTCGCCCCGCCAAGCTCCGCAGGACCCGACCCCTGCTCGGCCCGCCATGGGCCCTCGGTACCCTAGCGTCTCCGCGCTCCTGCTGCTGCTACAGGTACGTCGCGTCCCTTTGCTTTGCGGGGGACGCCTTCCGGCCCCACCATCACGCGCCCCGGCCCCCTTCCTCTCTATCGTCGGCCCTTCCTCTCTCCTGTCGCCCCCTCTTCTCCCAAGAAAGTTTAGTTTCAAGAACGGCCTGGAAGCTGCGCCGCGCTCTTGGGCTCCGCGGAGGTGGGAGTGGGAGCGGGTGGAGAGCGAGCGCGGCTTTGCCCACTCCCTCGCGTGAATACTCGAGCTGTCGGGGGGGGCGAGCCTCGCTGTGGGCCTGGGGGATCCCGGGCTGGCCGCAGTACGGGCTAGGGGCGGGCAGTGGGGGAGGGGCGTGGGGGGCCAGGATACAGAAAAGGGGAGTCCCGGTGCAAGTCAAGGGGAGCCAGGAGTAATGCGGACGACCCCTGAGGTAAGGAAAGGGAAATCAATAGAAATAAAGGCATCTGCCGTGTAAAGAAAGGTTAGTAAACAGGTATGGAGGCTCCCCTGGGATAATAAAGGGCTCAAAGGTGTTGGAGCGCCCCTCCTTGTGAGGAGGTAGACTTGGGAGTGGGGACGTTCCCGGTGTGTGGAAAGTGAAGTGGGGAAGAGTAAAGATGCCTCCAGTGAAATGAAAAAGGAGACCGCAAGGAAAGGGGTGCTTGGTGGGGAGGCACGGACCCAGCAGCCCCCTTTCCCGGGAGTACCTGGGGGCTTGGCGGCAGCAGGTTTCGGAGTGAAAGAGTTTGGCGTGGCTGCCTGCCCTGGGGGTTGGGGGTGAGTGTGGCTCCCTCCCACAATGCCGACGCTGAGAGCGAGGGAGGGGAGGCGCAGTTGGTTTCGGTGTGGGCAGGAGGGGACAACCCCCCGCCCCTCCCAGGTCACCCTGGTTTCATACCTTTCCCCTACTCCAGGTTTCATCGTGGCTCTGCCAGGAGCCAGAGCCCTGCCGTCCTGGCTTTGGCGCTGACAGCTACACGTTCACAGTGCCCCGGCGACATTTGGAGAGAGGCCGAGTCCTGGGCAGAGGTAAGTCCTGAGCCTGGGAAGGGTCTGAGAAATTGCCCTTCCACGCCCCTGGGCAAAGCCCTTTTGTCCTGGTTGAAACGATACCCCTTTGGAATTTATACAGATGAAGGGATCTAAACCTTAACCAGAGAGGGCTACCCTTGTATGGTGATGTTGGGAAGGGGGCACTTACTTAGAGGCCTTAATGTGTCCTATTTTGTCCTGACCACTTGAGAGACCGTCATTTCAGACTTCAGAAACCTGATGTATTGGGGGGGGTGGAGAGCTCAGTAATTCCCCTTTTGCAGATAAGGAAATGGAGGCTCAGAGGGTGGAGTCCACTTACCCAAGGTCAGCAGAGCAGGAATTTGAATGAGGCCTGACTCCAGGGCCCGTTCTGCACCATCTGGGTGCCCTCTCTTGGTTATCAGGTTGTGGCATTTGCTCAAAGAGGTGAAAACATTTCCATACAGGTACTATTCCCCAAGGAATAATGGTTTTTTAAAAAAGCCCAATAGCTCTGACTCAGGGAATGAAAAGGCACACAGTGTATTTCTGGGCCTTGTCACTGTGATAATCGGGATTATAGAGTTTGCTTTATTTCACTTCACTGGTCCCCAGGAGTGAGAGAGCAGGGGAAGCTTGTCTGTCTTCTGGTTTCACTGACTCCCAGATGCTTATTTCCTACCAAACGACTTCTTACTCTTGATTTTAGTTGATGGGGCGAGTATCATAACTATAAAACACTTTTTTTTTTAAGATTTTTATTTATTTATTTGACGGAGACATAGGGAGAGAGGGAACACAAGCAGGGGGAGTGGGAGAGAGAGAAGCAGGCCTCCCGCTGAGCAGGGAGCCCGATGTGGGGCTTGATCCCAGGACCCTGAGACCATGACCCGAGCCAAAGGCAGACGCTTAACGACTGAGCCACCCAGGTGCCCCTAAAACACTTTTTCAAGTGAGAAATCACAATTCCCAGAGGAAATTCACTGCATTTCTTCATTCTTTGGTCACGTGAAAACTGCAGCAATCATGCTGTTGTGTGAAGATTGTTTGAATTTTGGAAGTTGTTCCAACAGTGGGCGGCATTTTTTTTTTCAACCGAAACTGCAGCTTCATTGATTAAACATATTTGCTTTTCTGGGGCCTGCGTTGTGTGGCGCTCTCTATTGAGTCAGAAGGGAAGTGTTTGTCTGATTTTTCCAGTGGGTCTACCATTAGTTGATGGTTGATATTCTGCCCAGCCCCGTGCTGGGCACCCAGGAATGAATTGAAGAGATACAGGGACACTCCAGCCTGCTGTTAGTATGTCACATTCCAGCAGATTATGGAGAATGTCCCAGGACCCACTTAGAGGGCACTGTGGAACATGGGCATTTAGGTGCCAAAGAATGTGGGTGGCGTGGGATGTTTTGATGGCTATCAGTGGGCAGTGAGGACTGGCTTCTTGGAGGAGGCAAAGTTGACCCAGCTTTGAAGATGGAGGCAGGGTTAGAAACTGGGAGTGTGAGTGTTTGTGAGTATGGGTTGTCCAAGACAAGCTCCTGTCACTTTGTTTTCCTGCACCAGGACATTTGGTAGCTCCAAATGCGGGTTAGTCTGGCTTTTATTGCTCCCGCTCTGCCCCCCCCTCCCCCCACAAGCTCTTGGTCCGACCAATAATATTATTACATAATATAAATATTACCATTATTATTAATAGCGGCACCTATTCCTTTTGAACCAGACTCTGGAGCGAGTGTTTCCTTTTACTTAATTTTGCTTTATGAGGGTAGGCACCATTGTTCGTCGATTTTGCAGGGGAGGAAACTGAAACATAGCCTCTGGTCTTTCTCCGGTTCTCTCCCCTTCTCAATAATCTCAAAAAGAAAGATGGCGTTTGGGAGAGTTAGTGTCCGTTGTGAAGCAGGTGTTGTGTTCACTGTGTGCCTGAGAGAGCAGAGATGTTGATGCGGCAGGAGCCTGAGGAGAGGAGGTGGTGGTGATGGATCAGACTAGGGGGACGTGCAGGGGGTCTGGGGCTGGTGATCCTGGTGGGAGGGGCCGCCTCTTCGAGCTCCTTGGTCGTGTGGCTGGTTTCAGTTTCTTTCTATCCAAGACCCACCCCACTTAACAAATTTTCTGACCTTTCACTGTTTTGGGATTTCCTACCAATCCAGTGTAGAATTAGCCAATTACCGCAGGATGGGAGTGCCCTTCTGGTAAAATCACATGCGACCTCAGAGAACTGGCTTTGTGATTTTAAAAAGGCAGCTGGGAGTTAGGGTGGTGGCCTCACTCTTTGGGCCCTCCAAGGAAATGGAGGGATATGACATTAGCACCAGGTTTATTTATTTATATATTTATTTTTTTAAAAGGTTTATTTATTTATTTGACAGAGAGAGAGCAAGAGAGGGAACACAAGCAGGGGGAGCGGGAGAGGGAGAAGCAGGCTTCCCGTGGAGCAGGGAGCCCAATGCGGGGCTCGATCCCAGGACCCCGGGATTGTGACCTGAGCCGAAGGCAGACGCTTAACGCCTGAGCCACTCAGGTGCTCCTAGCACTAGGTTTAAACATTGGCTCCACAAACACTTTGCTTCACTGGAGGTTTTTTTTTTTTAAGATTTTATTTATTTGACAGAGAGAGACAGAGAGAGGGAACACAAGCAGGGGGAGTGGGAGGAGGGAGAAGCAGGCTTCCTGCCGAGCAGGGAGCCCGATGCGGGGCTCTATCCCAGGACCCTGGGATCATGACCCGAGCCGAAGGCAGATGCTTAACTGACTGAGCCACCCAGGCGCCCCTCACGGGAGTTTGAAAACAAGGAACCTGTTACTTTTTGTCCACCATTGGCCATAGAGTGTCACAAATAGGGTTTGACCAAACTCGGGACCCTGGGGTGGTTTGCTGGGGTGATTGTTGTGCTCTGTGAGATGGTTGACCCCACAGTCGGAGCCTTGTATTGATTTCATTGGTTTCTCTCCAGGTTCTAAAATGGAGAAGGTTTTAAAAAACAAGTCACTATAAACTGGTTCTCTAGAATTTCTGTTCATTTTTCTTTTTCCTGGCACAAACTGGTTTGCGAAACCCAGGCTATTAGACAGTTTGGGATCTAAGAAGTATCATCATAGTGCCCTCTGCTTTAAGTTGATTGAGGCGTGGGGGGAGGAAAAGCAGGTAGGCTTTTAAACTGATGGCTTCATTGCTTTGCTTCCTCTACCACCTGGTTTTGGGCAAACAGGGTTTATGTTTTGGGTTTGAGCTCTGGCTGGTTGATGGATTGACCTAGCTCACAAGCACCCACTTGTGTGGATTAAATACATCCATTTCCCCTTTCTAAAAGATGTGCTGAAAGGTGGTAGAAACAGTGTGCAGACCTCCTAATTAAACTGGGCTTTAAAAAAAAAAAGGGCACCTGGGTGGCTCAGTCTTTAAGCGTCTGCCTTCAGCTCAGGTCATGATCCCAGGGTCCCGGGATCGAGTCCCACATCAGGCTCCCTGCTCAGTGGGAAGCCTGCTTTTCCCTCTCCCACTCTCCCTGCTTGTGTTCCCTCTCTCGCTGTCTCTCTCTCTGTTGAAAAATAAATAAAATCTTTAAAAAAATAAAAATTAAAAAAAAACAAATACAGAAACCTGCTTTGGGATCTCCCTTACATCATCAGATTCCCTCTCCCACCCCTCAGACTCACTTCCTCATTTCTCACTTCGGTGATAAAGCTTGGTGCTGCGCTCACTGATGAAGGAGACCTGGGTCCTCCTGTTCTTGTCTTTGTGTCTGTGAGAAGCCGAGGCTTCCTCACATGCGTCCTGTGTAAGGAAGTCTGCCTGCTGTTCCCCCGTGGGGCCTGCCGGACCTGCCCTGCCTCTGCCAGGTGGTTGTGGAAATCCCTGTTTGCTCTCCGGGGCTTTATATTGGGTGAGTCTCTTCTTCCGAAATGCTCACCTTGGTGTCTGTTACACATTCCCTTCCAAGCGTAGCCCCAGATAAGCCAGACGCTGAGGCAATCAGCTTTTACATCTCCCAGGAGCTGCCAAAACCCTAAAATCCCCGAGAGGCACCTGTCACAGTTCAGACTTTCTGGGTTTCCACTCTGCCTCAACTCCCATCTCCTTTCAGGGCTTTGGGCTTTCAATGAGGGGAATGAAGTCTGTATTCCTGGTCAGGATAGTCTGAGTAAGCACATGAAAGATCCAGGTTTGGGGCGCCTGGGTGACTCAGTCGGTTAAGTGTCTGACTTGAAGCTGAGGTCATGATCCCAGGGGTGGGATTTAGCCTGGCTCAGCCGGAAGTCTGCTTGTTCCTCTGCCCCTCCCCCTATTTGTTCTCTCTCCCCGCCCCCCGTCTCTCAAATAAAATCTTTTTTTAAAAGATTTTATTTATTTATTTGACAGAGAGAGACACAGCGAGAGAGGGAACACAAGCAGGGGGAGTGGGAGAGGGAGAAGCAGGCTTTTGGCCGAAGCAGGGAGCCTGATGTGGGGCTCGATCCCAGGACCTGGAATCATGACCTGAGCCGAAGGCAGACGCTTAACGACTGAGCCCACCCAGGCGCCCCACAGGTAAATAAAATCTTAAAAAAAAGAAGATCCAGGTTTGCCTTTCAGCTCCTAGCTGTGTGACCTTGGGTAAATCACTTTACTTCAGTGAACCTCGGTTTCCCCGTCTGTGAATGGGGGGAGGCAATAATACTTAGTGGTTTGTTGTGAGACTTAAATGTGTATGTTCGTTTATTTGGCTAGGCAACAAATAAGAGTGCCAGCACTGGACTAGCCTCTGGGGTTACAGTAATGAATAAAGCCGATGTGAGCTGAGCATAGAGCAAGTGAGATGATGTAAAGAAACAGGAAAGATTCATTAGATGGTGCCTCATATTTCTTAGGGACAGAGTAGGCACTCAGATATTTTATTTTATTTTATTTTTTAAGATTTTATTTATTTATTCATGAGAGACAGAGAGAGAGAGAGAGAGAAGCAGGCTCCCAAGGAGCCGGGAGCCCGATGCGGGACTCGATCCCAGGAACCTGGGATCATGACCTGAGCCGAAGGCAGACGCTTAACCATCTGAGCCACCCAGGCGCCCCAGCACTCATATTTTAAACAAATGATGAATTAATAAATATTTATTATCCCTCATACATTTTCTTTCCTTTTTTTTTTTTCTTTTCCCTCTCTCAAACTCTCTGGCCTCAGGCCAGCCCTAGATGTTGATCAAAATGGAGGTGAGTCTGTGAACTTTCTAAGACTCATGTGAGGGTTGTACGCCCTTCAGTGGTTCTGGAAGCTGGGCTACCTTGATAAGTGTGTCCCAGGGGTACAGTGTGCTGAGTGCTTCCCTCTCAGAGCCAGAGCACAGAGGTGGGAGCCCTCAAACCTGAATCTGGAAGAGGAAAGGCAGTCATTTTTAAGTGTTTTTTATCTTTGGTCAAAAGAAATCCTCCTGGTAGCCTTTCTTCCTTTCTCTATCTCTGTCTCTTTTCTTGCTAATTTAAGTTTACCTTTTATACATCTCAGCTCATGTTTGCTATGGTTGGGAGGGCTTTAGCCACCCACTTTTTGCACATTTCCTCTTCCCTTTCCTTTCTCTCATCTACCGCCAATCCCCACCCCCCACCCCCCACCCCCAGCCCACCCCCAGCCACAGTTCCATCATTTAGAAGGTTCTTGAGTCAGGCTGCCTAGATTGAATTGCCCCTTGCCGGCTGAGGGGATGTTGGCCAAGGACTTTACCCTCTAAGCCTTAGTTTCCTCATCTGTAAAATGGGCATAATAGTACCAGGTGCTCAATGCATATTAAATATTAAAGCCCCTGGACTATTTGGTGCCTTCTGTTTGAGCCTCTACCGTGTGTTTTACCTTTGGTTCAAACTTTTCCCTGTGTTCTTTCCCACCCAGTAAACCAGCCAAACCAGTTTCCTCACTCTCCCTGCTTCTGTGTTAAAGCAAACACTGCTCTGCAAACAGTGACTAGACCAAAGTGCCCTTTGCTAGGAAAGGCAGTTCTGTGGCGTTTTCTTGCTTGCCACTCTGCAGTGTACCTGGGTGGGGCTGCCTCTGGACCTGCTCATGAATACTGTTTGCAGTTGGAGTGGGAGGAGTGGGGCAAGGAGCAGCTGGAATGGGAAGATTGAAATTGTCAGCTTCTGTCTTGTTTTGTTTTAAATTTATTTGAGAGAGCGCTAGCGCGCAGGCACTCGAGCACGCTGCGCTCATGCAAGCATGGGGGGAGGGGCAGAGTGAGAGGGAGAAGCAGACTTCCTGAGCAGATCTCAATTCCAGGACCCCCCAGGATCACGTCCTGAGCTAAAGGCAGACACTTAACCAACTGAGCCACTCAGGCACCCCTTCTAATTTGAAAAATATTTCATGGGGCACCTGGCTGGCTCAGTTGGTAGAGCATGTGATTCTTGATCTCAGATTGGAAGTTTGAGCCCCACGTTGGGGCTTACTTTAAATCTTTAAAAAATAAATAAAATTATTTCATAATAAACAAGCTTTAGGATACTGTCTGTTTCCCCATTGCCAAAAATGCTATGCCCCAGCCCCTGAGATTATGGCTCACCTGCATGGCTAAGTATTGAATCACCTGGAACACTTCAAAGATACAGATTTGCCCTCCTGCAAATTCACTGAGCTTGAGAGTGGGGTTCTGGATATGGCATTTTTTAAAGCTCCCCAGGTTGCTGTTGCCACGAGATTCATTGCCCTGGACAACTCCAGTAGCTAGGGCAGAAACGTCGGATGAGTAAATGCCTGGTGCCAGCCCGGTGTATGAACATCTGGTTGTCCAGCTTAAGTAAGGCCAAGGGATTCAAGGGCACTGTGGATCCAGAAGGGATAAGGCTGGTCCTTCTGCCATGCGTGTGAAGGAGTGCTCTATGGGTGTGCAATGGGGCTGATGGGGTAGGAATGGGGGGACCCAGAGAAGTAGCCAATGCACATACCTCTCCCCACTATGTAGCCAGTGCTAGGGGTACTGACTTTAGACCCAGCCCTTGCTCTCAGGGAGATTGCAGAAATCTCTGAGAACCCTGCAGAGGGTAATTCCAGTACCTTTTACCTTCTGAGAAGGGCTGTGTGGTAGGGAAGTGTTCAGCGGTCACTTTGGTGAGTGAGAGGGTTTCAGCCAGACAGAGAAGGTGAACAGGCTCTCCAGGAATTGGAAACGGGGTGCTCAGAGGCATGGCGGGGCATAAAGGAGCCAGGCTGGAGCTGTGCTTTCTTGGACAGGGAGGGTAGCTTGCAGGGGAGGATCCCAGGATGTAACTGCTTATATAGGCTGCAGCCAGGCTATCCCAAGGCTTTGGACTTGAGTCTGCAGTTAATAGAGGGTTTTGTCTTTCTGTTTTTTGTTATGTTTTGTTTTTTAAGTCATCTCTGTGCCCAACGTGGGGCTTGAACTCACGACCCTGAGATCCAGAGTTGCATGTTCTACCCACTGAGCCTGCCTGGTGCCCTGGGGTTTCTCTTTCTATTCCTCTCCCTTCCTATTCTTTTACTAGACAAATCATTCACTTGGTTAAAATATATATGTATGTGTTAAAAAAAAATACGTATGTGGTCGACAGTGAAAAAGTCTCCTTATCACCCTGACCCAGGAAGTAGCGTACGTGGGGCGACAGTCCTGTACTTTTATTCCCCAAAACCCACGCTCTCATAGTGCCCCTCTTGTGCCTTGTTGCCAAACTGCATCTCCAGTGGAACCTAAGTCACCTTTCCTAAGGGTAAGAAATTCCCTCCTTCCCCTTAGGAAAAGATGTCTTTATACCTTTTGTATCACTAATTTTAACTGTGATGCTGGAATTCAGCTGCTTCTGCGTTTGAAGGGTCTCTTGTCTTCCACATGTGTCTCCCTTTTACCTCCAATTCCAAATGAATGCTAGCTGAAGTGCACTTCTTTTCCTTTCTGTTGGTCTTCAGCTTTCTGGGTCTCTGAAAATGCAGTTCAGTTGGTATTCAGAATTAGGAGTTGGGAGGGAAAGTGTCCTAAACTAAGGTTCCAACTGGGACTCTTTCAAGGTGCGAGAGAGATCTGGGCCCGGATCCTTGTGAGCTCAGGTGTTATTGCTGGGATCTAATGGAGCCTGTCTAGAAGGGTTGAACCTGTTCACCATGAGCAAAATCATAAACTGTGGCCAGCACAGGACCCTGTGGGATAATTGGCCAAGGCCTAGATAATAATTAGTGGGCTTTGTAATTAGGAGAGCTTGTAACAAGCTGAAAGCCTTTCAGATTTATGGTACCTAGGCAAGTTGAAGGATAGGGAAAACACCTGTTTCTGTGGTTTGGCATTCAGACTCACTCATACACCTTTTCTGTTCCCAGAAGAGTTTTCGCAAAAGAAGTTTTAAGAGTGTCTTCACCTAAGTTATTGCAACAGCCTCCTTTCTTGTCTCCCACAACAGTGTTCTCTCCATCCAACAGCCACGAGTTACGGTTTTTAAAATTCAAGTTAATACAAATAGTGAATAGTATGTTGCACAACTGAAACTAATAAAATGTATGTCAATTATACTTCAATTAAAAAAGTTAGGGACACCTGGGTGGCTCAGTCGTTAAGCGTCTGCCTTCGGCTCAGGTCATGATCCCAGGGTCCTGGGATTGAGTCCCATATCAGACTCCCTGCTCAGCGGCGAGCCTGCTTCTCCCTCTGCCTGCTTTGCCTGCCACTCCCCCTGCTTATGTTCGCGCGCTCTCTCTTGCTCTCTCTCTGACAAATAAAATCTTAAAAAAAAAGTTAAAAATCAAAATCCACCAGTGGCTCCCCATTTCACACAGAATGTAAGTCAAAGTCCTCTCTATGATGTGCAAAGCTTCCATGGTCTGCCCCCCCCACAACACTTCCCCCACCCCTTACTGTCATTTCTTCTTGACTGTACCTAGAATGCAGCAGGCACACTTCTACCTCCGGGCCTTTGCACTGGCTGTTACTGCTGTCTGTAATACTTTTCTCTGATACCTGCATGGCTCACTCGCTTATTTATTTTTAAGTAAGCTCTGTGCCCAACGTGGGGCTTGAACTCATGACCCCGAGATCAAGAGCTGCTTGCTCTACTAACTGAGACAGCCAGGTGCCCCACGGCTCACTCATTTAGGTCCAAGTTTTTGCTCACATGTCACCCTCTCAGTGAAGCCTTTCTTGAAACCCTTGAAACTATTTGAGATAGTTACCCCTTCTCCTAGCACTCCCTTTCCTCCTCCTCTGCTTTATTTTCCTCTGTAGCACATTTCTTTTTTTTTTAATATTTTTTTTTTAAAGATTTATTCATTTATTTGAGAGAGAGCACATGAGAGGGGGGAAGGTCAGAGGGAGAAGCAGACTCCCCGCCGAGCAGGGAGCCCGATGCGGGACTCGATCCCGGGACTCCAGGATCATGACCTGAGCCGAAGGCAGTCGCCCAACCAACTGAGCCACCCAGGCGCCCCCTCTGTAGCACATTTCATCATCTAGCATGCTATGTATTTCACTTATTTCTTCTGTCCATTTTCTGTCTCCTTCCAGTAGAATAGAAGCTTCAGGAGGCCAGCGAATTTCATCTTGTTTAGTTCAGGCTGTATTGCATCTAGAACAGTGCCTGGCACATAATAGGTACTCAGTAAGTGTTGAATGAATAAATGAGGTTTCAGTGTGTATGTATAGATCTTAACATATTTTTTGTATTTAGAAACGATTCCAGGGCACTTTTGGTTTTAAAGAAAAGCTAGAACTTTGTCAGTATGAGCCATAGAAGGACACAAGGAGGGGATATTCACAGGGCATGTGTCTCTGCTTGGCACGCTCCAGCTTCTCTGAGCCCTGACACCCCTAGCGTAACCTTACCTAATTGTCTTGTCACAAAACAGCTTGCAATCTAGAGTCTAAAGGTCACAGGAGCCATTTCTGCCCCACACTTCTTGGTGTAAGGAAGCACCAGATCAAAATCTAAACAGAGATCCGAGTCGGCCGGAGCCATCTGTTTGGTTTCCTATTGTCTGGGTAACAACTTCCTTGAGCGAGACTCCTAGCTACACCCAACACCTTCTTCCTGGGTATCTACAAGATCCTTTAGGGCCATTAATTAAGACCTGGTATCCATTCTTCTGGTTCTTGGCAATGCACAGAAGCCTGGAAGGAACTTGTTGAGGGATGCTAAACTCCCAAGACAAAAACTTGAAGACATCTTAATTAGCTCATGGCCAAGATACATATCTCACAACTCCAAAATCCATCTGATCAATAAGTGTTGAGAAGGTGGGGCGCCTGGATGGCTTAGTTGGTTAAGCTTCTGCCTTCGGCTCAGGTCATGATCCCCAGGTCCTGGGATCAGCTCCCTACTCAGTGGGGAGCCTGCTTCTCCCTCTTCCCATCACCCTCCCCCCCCCGACTTGTGCTCTCACACACTCACTCACTCTGTCCCAAATATATTTATTTATAAATAAATCTTTTTTTTTATAATTTTTTTTAAATGTTTTATTTATTTATTCATGGAAGTCAGAGAGAGAGAGGCAGAGGTAGAGGGAGAAGCAGGCTCCCCGCCTAGCAGGGAGCCCGATGCGGGACTCGATCCCAGAACCCTGGGATCATGACCTGAGCCGCAGGCAGACGCTTAACCATCTGAGCCACCCAGGCGCCCATTTTTATAAATA
>NC_138384.1:15985571-15994606 GCF_054177405.1 Leptonychotes weddellii | reverse complement strand
TTTTTTTTTTTTAAAGATTTTATTTATTTATTTGAGAGAGAGAGAATGAGAGAGAGCACATGAGAGGGGGGAGGGTCAGAGGGAGAAGCAGACTCCCTGCCGAGCAGGGAGCCCGATGCGGGACTCGATCCAGGGACTCCAGGATCATGACCTGAGCCGAAGGCAGTCGCTTAACCAACTGAGCCACCCAGGCGCCCTTATAAATAAATCTTAAAAAAATATTGAGAGGGTACTGTAGGGCAGTATCTTATAAATCATTATGTAAGATCCATCACCCTGTCTTCAGGAGGGTAACTACCTAATGCGTAGAGTTGCCAGGTCTAGCAAATAAAAGTACAGGATGCCCAATTATATTTGAATTTCAGATAAATAGTGACTAATTTTGTATTAGTATGTCCCATGCAGTATTTGAGACATACTTAACAAAAAAATCATTACCGTTTCATCCTCTATTCTCATAAACAACATTTCACTGACAAGTACTTACTCTGTGTCCAGATCTTCCCATATGCTGTCTCTCTCCTTTAAACCTCACCAACCAGTGAGACGTGACCGTTGCAGTTCTGAGAGGCTAAGCTAGTGCGGGTCAGGCAGACGGGAAAGAGGGGAGCCTGGCCGGGTGTTCTGGTGGCTTTTGGACTCCGGAGCACAGCATAGCCTGTGCTCTTTACAGCAGGAAAAGGCAACTTTTCACAGATGGTCTGTGATTGGCCAGGTGTGGAGGATGGGTAATTCCTGCTCTGAAGGTCTCGGGGGGAGAGAAGTCCTTCCGGACGGCTGTCTTCTGTCTGATCACCGAACAGATTTAGGTTGAGCACTTGCCAGCAGGACTGTGCTTAGCTAGGCACTGAGGCTAGAACAGGACAAAACCCCAAATCCTTGCCCTTGTGTAGCTTCCCTTCTCATCAGAGGAGACAGGAGACAGCATGGTGGTCTGTGGAAGGAGAAAAATACAGGAGGAAAGAGGATAGAACTATGAGTGTTGGAGTGGAGGGGTTTGGGGGAATCATCACTAAATGACATTTATGTAAAGACCTGAGGAAGTGAGGTGCTCAAGAGGTGTTAGAATGGGTCTAGGTCTTTGAGGGACCTGGGCTTCCCACATTGTTTTAAGTCCTTATTGATGCCATTTAAAGACTATTAAAAAAATAAAGACTATTCTCTTTAAAGGTACAGACTTCCAGATATTAAAATAAGACACGGGTGAGGCGCCTGGGTGGCTCAGTCCATTAAGCGTCAACCTTCAGCTCAGGTCATGATCTTGGGGTCCTGGGATCGAGTCCCACATTGGGCACCTTGCTCCGTGGGGAGCCTGCTTCTCCCTCTGCCGCTCCCCCTGCTTGTGCTCTGTCTCTGACAAAATCTTTATTTTATTTTTTTTTTCTTTTTAAAGATTTTATTTATTTATTTGAGAGAGAGAATGAGATAGAGAGAGAGCATGAGAGGGGGAAGGGTCAGAGGGAGAAGCAGACTCCCTGCCGAGCAGGGAGCCCGATGCGGGACTTGATCCCGGGACTCCAGGATCATGACCTGAGCCGAAGGCAGTCGCTTAACCAACTGAGCCACCCAGGCGCCCTCTGACAAAATCTTTAAAAAAATTTTTTTAATAAATAAAATCTTAAAAAAAATATATGACACAGGATACACTGTATAGCATAGGGAATATAATTAATAGTGGCTAACAACTTTATATGGTGACAGATGGTAGCTAGATTTATCTGGTGATCTCTTTGTAATGTGTATAAATGTCAATCACTATGTTGTACATCTGAAATTAATATATTTTATGTCAACTACACCTCAAGAGTGGGGGGAAAAAAGGCTAATCTCCGGGCAGGTATTTTTCTAGAGGAATAATCCTGAGAGCTAATTGTCACTACATCTCCTTTAACGGGTATCATATTTAAACTAGGATCTGAGGTGCTTTCCGGGCCACCCGCCCCTTGGTGTGTTGCCCGAGAGGAATAGGGCTCTAAATCTGGTTTTCTTAACCTCCTCCTGCAGGGGGATGAGATTGTCCTAAAGGCATCATGACTCTTGAGCACATTGGGCGTGTGGGTGGGGGGCTGGGGGTTACATGTATACCAGTGTCCCAAGACCTTCTTAGAGCGAAGTAGGAGGGACTTTTAAAAGGCTGCAAACTAACTCCCCCTCAGATTCTTCATCCCAGTTGTGTGGGAGTGTTTGAAAAGGGAACAAGATGACCAAGTTATTTGTGGGAAAAGTTGTGCGTTTTCTGTAGAAAACGTCACCCCCTGAGTCAGCCACGGGACAGTAGCCTGGGTGCTTATTGACAGGTAGGGTGGAGCCCTGAGTCACCGGCCCAGCGGCCTCTCCTGGTGAGGTTATCAGGAGCAGCTTGAATCCACTCTGTGACCTCACCCTCATAGGAACAGGTACATGCAGTGCCTGCTCTTAGTCATAAATCCCAGGATACTGGCCCTAAGATCTCTCTCCTCTTAGCAAGAAGGGAACTGAGGTTTTGCAGAAATGACAGGGCTTCACAGCTGCTTGGTGAAGGTCACGTGGCCGATTTCATTACCACCTCGGCTCCTGGGCTTGTAATGACTTAAACTTTCTGGAGAAATTAGAGTTTATGAGTGTACTTCCTGTACCTTCTGACTTAAGTCTGCATTGATAAGAAATGCTCTTGCATCTGCATCAGAGCTTGTCATTAGAGTCTTTGATGTGGAAGCTTTCATGTAAATTGTGCTGATTTTTCTTTGGGCTTTGGAATCTAGTTATAATTTCTCTCTTTCTTTTTTCTTCCTCCTTTCTGCTAATCCTCTCACCTGAACCATGGGAGTACTTAAAAACTTTGGGAATTAAATACCTGGGAGGTGGTTCAATCAAGGAAACCGAACTTCACTTACCAGGTGTGAGGATGCACTCCTGGTTTCAACAGAGATTGAACACAACGTCGAGGTTGTGACTTTAATCTTCAGTATTTATTTCTCTTTTATCCTGTGAAGCGAAGGAAAGAGTCTCTTTGAGTCCCCTCCGGGAGTGAAGATGATTTGCGGCGGGCAGTATGAGAAGCAGGATTGTCTGGGTTCAAATTCTGACTCAACTCTTACTTGCCATATGACCTTGGATAAGTTACTCAAACTTTCTGTGCCTTAGTCCTCTCACCTATAAAAAGGGGATAAAATTGCAGTTCCTGCCTCACAGGGTTGACAGAGGATGCAGTGAGTTAGCATGTCTAAAGTGTTTTCAGTGCCTGGCATATAACAAACTCTTTGAAGTACTGAGTTTTTATTGTTAGTTGTTTCTGCTTTATTTTTTTTTAAAGATTTTATTTATTTATTTGAAAGAGAGAGAGTGAGAGAGCTCGGGCGGGGAGGGGAGGGGAGAAGCAGGCTTCCCGCTGAGCAGGGAGCCCAACATGGGGCTCAATCCCGGGACCCTAGGATCATGACCAGAGTTGAAGGCAGACACTTAAGGCGACTGAGCCACCCAGGCGCCCCTAGATGTTTCTGCTTTAGATTTGTGTCTAGGGGGTGAAAAAATGTATAAATGTTAGAGACTGGAGGAGCCAGAGAGGAAGATTAAGGATGAGGAAAGGCTACATCCCCTTGTGTCTTTGCTCCTTGACCTCCCCATACCTAAGATACTCTCGATCCCACACCCATTCAAGTGCAAGTGGTTTGTGTACAGGTCTAGCACTGCCAACCAGGTCCACCGTCATGAAGCCACTTCATCGTCATACCCATTGGTTCAGCCCTCCTATGTGCTTGACACTATTGCTACCTCAATTTTAGGGAAGAGGGAACTGAGACTCAGAGCTAGCGACTTGCCCAAGGCCACAGAGCTAGGAAATGGCAGACAGTGATTTGAACACCTGGTCTGCTAACCCAAAGTTTAGGTCACCATCTCTGTACTACCTGTACCTGGCTGGTGGTTTTTCTGTGAACTCCCAGCTGCTCAGTGCCTTTCTTAACTACTCTTAGTTATATATTTTCCCGGTGTTTCTTGAGTTAGGTATGTATAGATACTTAATGCCACCAGCTGCACCAGCCAGTAGGGGGAGGGGCAGAGGGAAAGGGAATGAGAGAATTCCAAGCAGACTCCCTGCTGAGTGCAGAGCCTGATGGGGGCTCAATCCCAGGACCCTGAGATCATGACCTGAGCCAAAACAAGAGTCAGATACTCAACCAACTGAGATACCCAGGTGCCCCTCTTTTTTCTTTTTTTTAAAGATGTTTAATTAATCATCTTAAAGATTTTTATTTTTAAGTAACCTCTCCATCCAACATGGAGCTCAAACTCAGAATGCTGAGATGGAGTTGCATGCTCTACCAATTGAGCCAGCCAGGCACCCCAAGAATCATCTGATTTCTTAGTTTATACATGAATTGGCTGGTTCTTTGAGGTTAGCTGAGTGGGCCAGATTACACAGCTGGTAGGTGTCAGAATAGTAATATTGTTAAACTATACCAAAATAATCATTGTACCCATGTATTGATTGAGTATTCCACTGTTGATGTAGGATCTCGTTTTTTAATCCCTACACTAACCTTTGCGGGAGGTAGTATGACAGTTCCATTTTCAGAAGCCGCTAGAGTTTTATTGACCAGCCCAGGATCACAGACCTAGAGGCACATATGCTCCGTTTTCTGGGAATATCTGCATTCCAGAGTCTTCACTTTGGCCTAGAAAGGAGCCTCAAGGTCCACCCACTGCAGCCTTCAAAGTCCTTGATCAGTTTGAGCCCTTGGGGTAATAAATGAAGCTTCAAGATCCCCTCTCCCTTGGAAACCCAGAATGAAAGGGGGTATTACTGGTGCCCTTGAGCTCCCTTTTATTATTTTTTTTATTTTAATGATTTTATTTCTTTGACAGAGAGAGACAGTGAGAGAGGAAACATAAGCAGGGGGAGTGGGAGAGGGAGAAGCAGGCCTCCCGCTGAGTAAGGAGCTAGATTCCAGGACCCTGGGACCATGACCTGAGCCGAAGGCAGACGCTTAATGACTGAGCCACCCAGGCCCCCCTTGAGCTCCCTTTTAAATCTTAACCGTGAAGTGTGGCAAGAGACAAGTTTGCAAGCCGCCATTTCAGAATTGCTTAGGCTAATTATAATATTTTCCTTTTCTAAACTTCTACTTAAAGCTTCTTCTTAATCACTTTTGGGGGGGGGGCGGTGGAGGTTTTAAACCTGTTAACTGTGTGAACGCACCAGCTTCCTTGATCTCCCTACCAATCATGATCGGACGGAAAGTATTTTGTTTTTAAAAACCTTAAGAGTGGGGGGCCTGGGTGGCTCAGTCGTTAAGCGTCTGCCTTTGGCTCAGGTCATGGTCCCAGGTCCTGGGATCGAGCCCTCCATCGGGCTCCCTGCTCTGCAGGAAGCCTGCGTCTCCCTCTCCCACTCCCCCTGCTTGTGTTCCCTCTCTCGCTGTGTCTCTCTCTGTCAAATACATAAAATCTTTAAAAAAAATTAAAAAATAAAAAAAACCAAAAACCTTAAGAGTAGTATGGATAGGGATTATTTTTTTGAGGGGAGGGGGGAGCAGTCTTAATCTTCCAGTGGTTGACACTGACTTATTTACAGATGGAAGGAGGCGTCTGGGATGGGTAAGGAGTTGGGGGTTGGGATATATATGAAATCACAAGTTGGGGATTGTTGGTGCTGCATGCTGGATACGTGGGGCTCGTTACACTGTTTCCTCGGAAGACCTGAATAATCTATAATAGAAAATTTACACACCTTCCCAAATTCCCTCCCCTTCTCAGGTGGCTGCCGCTAGCAATTTGGTGTGTACCCTCCCGGACATTTTCCTAACCACTCACAGAACATGTGTGTCCCTATTTGTGGTTTTTCCTCCTTTAAATTAGAGTTTTCCATAAATGGAAATACGAATTGTGCTGCAAAATGTAATCATCTCCTGAGCATCCTTTATAAATATGTCCTGGAAATTTTTGCACATCAATGGTTGAACTTCTCCCCCTAATTCTCTTTAACCGAGGAAGGTATTTTTTTTTTTTAAAGATTTTATTTATTTATTTGAGAGAGAGAGCATGAGAGGGGGAGGGTCAGAGGGAGAAGCAGACTCCCTGCCGAGCAGAGAGCCCGATGCGGGACTCGATCCCGGGACTCCAGGATCATGACCTGAGCCGAAGGCAGTCGCTTAACCAACTGAGCCACCCAGGCGCCCCCGAGGAAGGTATTTTTAACATCCTAGAAGCTGACCAAGTTCCCCTCAGTATAGTGTTTGAGGGCCTACTGTGTGCCTTGTGTCAGTCACAAGGATTCTCTTGTCCTGTGAGGTCTGGTGATCTGTCCAGGAGCATCAGAAAATGCTGAGATGCCAGGTTTTCAGACAATGGGCACATTCAGAATCCAGGTGGGGTAAGATCTGTGTGGGCTGGAGCAGCTGGGAAGCTTCTTACCAGGGGGAGTCCGGTGGAGCTGGGCCTGGGGTGTTGGATAGCATGTGAGCAGGAATGTGGGGAGGAGTCTGTTGTTGGCTCAGAGGGGGGTACCATTAGCCAAGGCAGTTGTGGAGGGATCCACCCATGCAGATTCTGGGGGCTAGGAACATGACAAAGGGGATGCTTGTTTGGTGTCTCCTGTAGCTGAGGTGAAACTGAGCTCCCAGCTCTGGATTCACACTAGAAGGGTGAGGGGCTATGAGGAAACAACCCCTTGGCTCTTTGAGCCTGGCCTCTGGGGCTGATAGGGCCTGACAGGGCCATAGAAGGTCATTAATGTGGCTGCGGCTGGCTGGCTGGCTGGCTGGCTGGGGTCCTGTTGGCAGGGACCCGGCAAGCTTGGAGAACAGGAGCAGCAGGTTCTAACCTCTGCCTGCCCTGGGGCTAGTGGACCCAGTCACTCTTAGGCTCTGCTGGAGCAGTCTGCAGTGAGCCACAGAGAACAAGGAAAGAACTATACCATCCACATGGCCCTCGGAGAGGCCAGCATGGTCTGGCCTGGGGTAGCAGATCCAGGGCATTCACCCGGCTGTCCCACAGCCACCTGAATGCTTATCCAAAGTCCACTGCTCTCTCCGCAACCTTGCTTCCATGCGCTCATCTCAGCAAATGGCACCTCCCATCCTATCTGTCCCATTTGTGCATTATTTATTCATTTGCTCGTTCATTCATTCATTCATTCAGTAAATAATGATTAAGAGCTGTTGTGTGCCAAGCACTGTTCTAGGACTGGGGATGCAGCAGAGAACAAGACATGTACAAATCACCCAGGTGGAGTTTGTAGTCTGGTATATTGGTGGGAACAGGCGGTAAACATAATGAATATGTAAAGCATTTAGGGTGTTGGGGTGGGCAACAAATGTTTAAGAAAAGTGAATCTGAGTGAGTAATTGCTGGGGAGCAGTTGGGATGGTTTGAGAAGGCCTTACTGAAGAGGACATTTAAGCAAAGATCGCAGAGAGGTGAAGGATCAGGTGATGTGGGGAAGGGTGTTCTAGATCAAGGGAACAGCAGGTCACAGGCCTTGAAGAGGACTGGAAGAGCAAGAAGGCCAGTGTGAATGGATTTGAGTGACCAAGGTGGAGGGGGTGATAGAAGGGCAGAGGGGGATAGCCCAGGGTGGAAGGCCTTGTGATGTCTTTAACTCCTGGCTCCTCTCCACCCCTTCAGTGTAGATCCCCTCACCACTTCTTAGCTCCTTGCCTTGCCTCTTCCCTTCTCCATTCCAGGCAATGCAATACTCAGTAAGTATTGTTTGATGAAAGGCTCTTGAATGGGCGAGTATGATGCTGGGGGTTAATAGCTTGGGCCCTGGCCCCTGACTGCTCAAGTTCAAGACTGGTCCAGGGTAAGGCCCATGGATTCACATTTCTTTTTCTTTTCTTTTTTTTAAAAGATTATATTTATTTATTTGAAAGAAAGAGACACAGCGAGAGAGGGAACACAAGCAGGGGGAGTGGGAGAGGAAGAAGCAGGCTTCCTGTGGAGCAGGGAGCCTGATGTGGGGCTCGATCCCAGAACCCTGGGATCACGACCTGAGCCGAAGGCAGACGCTTAACCACTGAGCCACCCAGGCGCCCCCCTGGATTCACATTTCTTTCTTTTTTTTTTTTTTTTTAAAGATTTTATTTATTTATTTGACAGAGAGAGACACAGCGAGAGAGGGAACACAAACAGGGGGAGTGGGAGAGGGAGAAGCAGGCTTCCCGCGGAGCAGGGAGCCCGATGCGGGGCTCGATCCCAGAACCCTGGGATCATGACCTGAGCCGAAGGCAGACGCTTAACGACTGAGCCACCCAGGCGCCCCCCTGGATTCACATTTCTAATGGTGCTGCTGGTCCATCTGCAGAGTAGCCAGACTCTGTCCCTTCCACCAAGCAGCACTTCCCTGAGCTTTCTGCCTGGTTCACTCATCTCTCAGGGCCGGCTCAGTTGGTGCTGCCTCCAGGAAGTCTTCCTGACTTTCTGCCCTCAAGGTGTTGGTCAGGACATCTCTCCCCAGCCCCTTCTCAGGTTGGATCCCCTGAGTTCTCTGTTCCCAGCAGGCTGGATGCCCCATGAACTATCCCCAGCATGGCACCTAGAATGTAGTTGGCACTCAATAAGTAGTGTTTGGTGAGAGGCTGTTTACTGGGGAGAATCAGGCTTGCAGGGTGCCTGGAGCTGGGATGACCTCTATCCATTTGTTGAGGACATTGCAGTGGGGGGGGGGCAGTGCATTATAATGTAGAAGAGGAAGTTTTATTCCTAGATGTCTTATATTTTCAGTCACATTTTGCTCTTCCTCTTCTGAAAAACAACAAAAACTCAGCTGAGCTTAGATATGATCCCTCTGGCTATTCTTTTAAACAATAATGGGAAATTTTAAAAATTTTATCCACTCCCCCACCCTATTTGCTTCCTAAAGATAAATCAGGTGTAAAAAGCAACTTAAAGTATTCAATATCTCACATTTGACATTGAAGGGAAATTATGGTGATAGCTACTATTTTTTAGAGTGTTTGGAATCAGCCAGCCACTTACCTCAAAACTTGGTCACTCTTCAACCTACTGAGCCTACCCTTCGCCAGGCACTCTTGGGAAGTCAGGACCCTGGGTGAAAA
>NC_138384.1:15936208-15985471 GCF_054177405.1 Leptonychotes weddellii | reverse complement strand
GGGCTCCCTGATCAGCGGGAAGCCTACTTCTCCCTCTCCCACTCCCCCTGCTCGTGTTCCCTCTCTGACTGTGTCTCTTTCTGTCAAATAAATAAAATCTTTAAGAAAAAAAAAAAAAGGAAGTTGGGGAAAGACCTGAGTAAAGCGCGGGGGGGGGGGGGGGGGCGGGGCGGTGTTGCTCCTGTGGTCCTGTCATTGCCACCCCTGCCCATTCCCTTTACACAGATGACAGGTTTAGAGAGGGAAGCGACTGGCAATCCCGAGGGTTAGGGTGCGTAGAGGGTTAGTTGAGGAAATGGTTGGGAGGGTGAGGAAAGGAGAGGGACCTGGAAGTGGAGGAGGGAGTAGGGGAGGTCCTGTGCTCCTCTCTCCACTCCTTGGAATGTGGACACCCTGAATGCTCTGCCATTGAAAGGCTGATTAGTTAATTAGCAATTGGTTACAGGTTTTCAGCTGTAATTCTGGGAATAGTTCTCAGTCTTTATTGTGCTTCAAAACCACCTGTGTAACTAAAACTGTGGAGTGTTGGGCCCCACCCCCTCAGAGAACCCCATTTGTAAATCTGGGTAGGGTCCAGAAATTGGCATTTTTAAATAAGCCCACTCACTCTGTGCCTGGATGGAGGTCCTGGGATTGCACTTCAAAAGAAGCTGGTCCACCCCTTCCGATCCGAACCTGGGCTACAGTTGGGCTCACCCATACAGTTTATTTTATTTTATTTTTTAAAGATTTTATTTATTTATTTGACAGAGAGAGAGAGAAACAAGAGCAGGAACACAAGCAGGGGGAGTGGGAGAGGGAGAAGCAGGCTTCCCGCGGAGCAGGGAGCCCGATGCGGGGCTCGATCCCAGGACCCTGGGATCACGACCTGAGCCGAAGGCAGACGCTTAACGACTGAGCCGCCCAGGCACCCCTCACCCACACCGTTTAAAGTGCAGACTTGGAGGGGCCTCCCTCCTACGATCCAGAGTCAAGAGGTCTGAGGGAAACTGTGGCATTTAATTAAAAAAAAAAAAAAATCACTCACGTGATTCTTGATGGGACTTGGTGGGGGTGGGGAATCCATGAATGTACCCGGATGTGAACAAGGCGAGGCTGTGTGCGCAAGCACCCTCGCAGGACTTTTTTGGGCTCAGTGGGTCCACAGCTTTCGTGAGACTTTGAGGCATCCAGCTCCCCCTGAAAAGAGGTGTTCAAGTCTTGGCTCCATGCAGCAGAGCCAGTCCCAAGTGGGAGACAGCCCCAGTGTCTGTCAAGTTAGAGGGCAACAGAAATTACCCTGAGTGCTGTGAACTCCCCATGTTTTCTTGGAGAAGCAGATATGAACAAAATATGCAAGACGTGTGGATGGAATGACAAAAACTCTGGCTGAGCAAGTGGAGAGCTTGGATGGCCAACTGAGCTTATTCTTCTCCCTTCCTTTCTTCCTCTTTCCTTCCTTCCTCTCACCCATCATTCGTTCTTCCCTTCAGGTAGTCTTCCCTTCAGGTAGTCACTGGGCATCTGGCTGCTAGGCCAGGAAGGGTAGCGTGGACAGTTCAGACTAGTGGATGATCTGACAAATTAAGTACTCGGTTTCAGACCGAGGTGTTAGGAGTTGCCCAGCCAATATTTTTTTTTTTTTTTAAAGATTTTATTTATTTTTTTGACAGAGAGAGACACAGCGAGAGAGGGAGCACAAGCAGGGGGAGTGGGAGAGGGAGAAGCAGGCTTCCCGCTGAGCAGGGAGCCTGATGTGGGGCTCAATCCCAGGACCCTGGGATCATGACCTGAGCCGAAGGCAGACGCTTAACGACTGAGCCACCCAGGCGCCCCTTGCCCAGCCAATATTAAGATGCACGGCCAAGCCCAGCTGCTGTCCTGGAGAAGCTGGCCTGAAACTCACGCCTGGCAGAAGACAGAACCAACGTGGAGATAAGGCAGCTGCAGTTTCAGTTTTAAGGTTGGGCCAAGAAAGAAAGAATTTTAGGGACTTTCCTTGCTGTGAACAGGGAGTACAGGTGCTTTTCTACTTTGGTGGGGATGGGGGCCAGGGGGCGGGATGTCATTAGGAATAATCCACCTGGACTTTGATAACAGATCCAGCGAATGTGTAAGGCATTTCAGAAATGTGATTCTAAATGCACTCTCGATATTTTAGAGGGCAATTAATCATGAACCCGAGGACTCGTGGGTTATTAAAAAGATTTGCCCTAAGACAGGTGATTTATCTCCTTTAAAAAAGTATTTACGGACATGTTATGACTTTCAGATACTTAACACATTTTAAAGATTTATTTTTCGGGGCTCCCGGGTGGCTCAGTCGTTAAGCATCTGTCTTCAGCTCAGGTCATGATCCCGGGGTCCTGGGATCAAGCCCTGCATCAGGCTCCCTGCTCAGTGAGGAGCCTGCTTCTCCCTCTCCCACTTCCCCTGCTTGTGTTCCCTCTCTCACTGTGTCTCTCTCTGTCAAATAAATAAATAAAATCTTTAGAAAAAATAGATATTTTTCTCTCATGGGGTATTTCCTTATTACAATTGGATCTAGTTTCTCCTTATATTTTGTGCCTTGTTCTCAATGAATCATCCTCAGTAGAAGTGTCAGATAATTGAAGACCATTATCAACCTTTCAATTATTGACAAGCACTTGGCTTTACATTTGTAAGCTCATTTAGTTTGCACAGTAACCCTATTATAATTATTTCCGTTTTAGAGATGAGACTGGGGCTCAAAGAGGTGAGGTCCCCTTGGATACTTTGTGACAGGGCAAGGATTCACAATTTTCATCTAATTACTGGGATGCATAGCTTCCCTTCCTTGAGATAACTGACTCAGGCAGTCCAAGCTTTCAGTGGTCTAATCCTGGGACATTGATAAAATGATTTTTTTAAGGACATCCTGTTTTCCTGTTATTTTCGTCCTTTGCAAAATGGGATTAGTAGTGGGGCGCCTGGGTGGCTCAGTCTGTTAAGCATCTGCCTTTGGCTCAGGTCATGATCCCAGGGTCCTGGGATCAGGCCCCACATCCGGCTCCCTGCTCAGCTGGGAGCCTGCTTCTCCCTCTCCCTCAGCCCCTCCCCCTATTTGTGCTCTCTCGCTCTCTCAAATAAATAAAAATCTTTTATTTTTTTTTTTAAGATTTTATTTATTTATTTGACAGAGAGAGACACAGCGAGAGAGGGAACACAAGCAGGGGGAGTGGGAGAGGGAGAAGGAGGCTTCCCTCAGAGCAGGGACCCCGATGCAGGGCTTGATCCCAGGACCCTGGGATCATGATCTGAGCCAAAGGCAGATGCTTAACAACTGAGCCACCCAGGCGCCCCAATAAAAATCTTTTAAAAAATGGGATTAGTAGTACTTACTTATAAGGTTATTGGGGAGATTAAATGAGATGAACAATACAGAATGTCAGGCATGCATTGGGCATTCAGAAATAGTAGTACTTATTGCTATCCCTGATAACTGTAAAATATAATCACTGTTTTTATTTATTTATTTATTTATTTATTATTTATTTTTATTTTTATTTATTTATTTGAGAGAGAGAATGAGAGAGAGAGAGCACATGAGAGGGGGGAGGGTCAGAGGGAGAAGCAGACTCCCCGCCAATGCCGGGACTTAATCCCGGGACTCCAGGATCATGACCTGAGCTGAAGGCAGTCGCTTAACCAACTGAGCCACCCAGGCGCCCCATAATCACTGTTTTTATTATTAACACTGATAAAGCTCTTACTATATGCCAGGCATTGCCGTAGGTATTTGTATAGTAACATATAATTCTCCCTATCACTCGGGGGAATAGGTTCTCCACCCCATTTCAGATGAGGAAATTGAGGCCCAGAGAGGTTCATTTAGTGTGTGGTTCACCATGACCTGTAGATCTGCTGCTTAGAAGGTCTTAAGGCCATTTTTGTCCTTTTCATGGTAGGATCTGATGAACTGGATCATCCCTTCCACATTGTTTTATTTTTTAAAAAGCTTATTTATTTATTTTTAAGTAACCTCTATACCCATCATGGGGCTCAAACTCACAACCCTGAGATCAGAAGTCCTAGGTTCCACCAACTGAGCCAGCCAGGTGCCCCCTCATTATGGTTTTGATTTGCATTTTCCTGATTATTAGTGATGTTGAGTACCTTTCATGTGTCTTGGTCATTTGTATGTCTTTGGAGAAATACCTGTTTGTGTCTTCTGCCCATTTTTAAATTGGATTATTGGTTTTTTGGGTGTTGAGTTGTAGAAGTTTTTTACATATTTTGGATATTAATCCCTTATTAGATATATCATTTGCAAATATATTCTCCCACTCAGTGGTCGTCTTTTTGTTTTGTTAATGGTTTTCTTTGCTGTGCAAAAGCTTTTTATTTTGATGTAGTCCCAGTAATTTTGCTTTTGCTTCCGTGCCAGAGAAGACATACCTAGAAAAATGTTTCTACAGCTCATGTCAAAGGGATTACTGCCTATATTTTCTTCTAGAAATTTTATGGTCTTACATTTAGGTCTTTTTTTTTTTTTTTAAGATTTTATTTATTTATTTGACAGAGCAGGGAGAGTGTCAGGCAGAGGGAGAGGGAGAAGCAGGCTCCCCACAGAGCAAAGGAAGCCTGATGTGGGACTCGATCCCAGGACCCTGGGACCATGACCTGAGCTGAAGGCAGTCGCTTAGCCAACTGAGCCACCCAAGTGTCCCTTACATTTAGGTCTTTAATCCATTTTGAGTTTATTTTATTACTATTTTTAGTTTATTTTTGTGTAGGGCGTACGAAAGTAGTCCAGTTTCATTCTTTTGCATGTAGCTGTCCAGTTTTCCCAACACCGTTTATAGAGACTTGCTTTTTCCCATTGTATATTCTTGGCTCCTTTGTTGTAGATTAATGGACCATAAAATCGTGGGTTTATTTCTGGGCTCTCTATTCTGTTCCATTGATGTGTGTGTCTGTTTTTGTGCCAGTACCATACTTTTCTGATGACTACAGCTTTGTAGTATATCTCATCTGGTATTGTGATACCTCGTTTTGTTCTTTTTCAAGATTGCTTTGGCTATTCGGCTATTCGGGGTCTTTGTGGTTCCAAACAAGTTTTAGGACTGTCTTGACCACTATTATGTTTTCTTGACATTTGCCTGAGGATCAGTAGTTTCAGAGTTGGAGGGGCTCCTGGGGGCCACTTAGTCCAACTCTTTCTCTGGCCTAGATGGTCAACCTAAGCTTCCTACCTGCTGGCCTGAGAGTCTTGCTTGCCACCAACAGGTGTGTGCTCCAGGGAGTGCTGCCTCCCATCCTAAAAATGTTACCTTCTGGACTCGGGCCTACTTCCCATGGATGCCACCCCTGGCCAGGTTCCCTCTGCCTATATCCTCCCCCTAGGACTACAAGGACCCCAGGGGTAAGGACTTGGGTCTCTTTATCCGATCCTGACCCCCAGCCCCGAACACTGTATTGAGCACTTAGTAGGCACTCAGGGAATGTTTATAGATGGATGAATGACTCCACATCTGCCCTCAGGTGGGCATCAGTCAATCCGTGTTTATTCTGGGCCTGCCTTTTGCTGTACTGGAGTACTGCAGAAAGGGCAACACACTAGGCTGGTGCCTTCAGGGAACTTCAGTTCTAGTATCTAAATAGACATGAAACATGTAAATAAATAGGATTTCACAGAATGGCACATTCTGTGAAGGAAACGAAGCAGAGAAATTGGATAGAGAGTAAAACTAGAGTGGGGAGGGGGCCTAATGTAGCTAAGAGTGGGTCACACATGTTGTCATGAGGGAGTGTGTGTTATGTGTAATGCTGCAGGGGAGGGTCCCATAAAAGGAACTGTTGGAAGCAGAGGAAACAGCCAGGACCAAGAGCCGAAGACCACAAAGAGCACAGTTTACTGGGGGAGGAAAAGGCCTGCATGGCAAGGGCCTGATGGATGCAATGTGGTAACAGGTGGGAGATGCACTGGAGGGGAAGGCAGAGATCAGATCTTGTTTCTGGGTCAGTTGGTCTCTTCATTCATTCATTCACATTTAAACATATATATTTAAATTCCATGTTGTTGCAAATGGCAAGATTCTATTCTTTTTTTTCTCTCTCTTTTTTCTCCTTTAATCTCTATACACAACATGGGGCTTGAACTCAACAACCCTGAGATCAAGAGTCCCTTGCTTCTCCAACTGAGCCAGTCAGGTGCTCCAAGATTTCATTCTTTTTTTATGACTGACTAAAGATAGTCTCTTTTGAAAGACAAATACCACTGTGCCAGCTTCCACCCAGATGAAGTGATTGAACCATTCCAGTCAACTGATTTATCCTTCTGGTTAATCATGGAACCTTTGTCCTCAATTGGAGGAGGCTCTGTTTCTTTAGGAAATGATGTGTGAGAGACCAGAACATTAAGTTTATTCAATGAATATGGCTAGTTAAGTGCAGGCTATGTGTCAGAGAGGATTTGGGGTGGCTGGTTGATAAAAATTAGTTTGTACCCACTGTATCCTGTCTCTCAATTCTGGCTAAACCCAGCCTCCTGGCTGCTACACCTAGGTCTTGTTTCCTGCTTTAGCTCTGTTGCCGATAGAATGCGACTTTCTCTTATAGGCCTGGAATAGCAGCCAATATTCCCTGAAATTCTCTTGTGTCTGAGCCTGTGCTAAGGGCTTTATGTGGATTAGCTTGTTGAATCATCTCATCCCTTTAGAAAATAGGGACCATGGTGATCTTTGCTCTACAGGTAAGAGAAGTGCGGTGGGAAGTAGTAGTTGGTAAGTGATGGAGTTGGGGTTTGAACTTAGTCATCTGACCTCTCACCTGGGCTTAGTCACTTAATACTATACTGTGGCCTTGACCTACAATAGGACTCTAGGGATACCTGTCTCACAGTTGACCTCATACTGTTGCACGATGGCCAAGAGTTTGTATCCTGGACTCCTTGCAGGCGGGGTCATTGTCTTCATGACTCCTATGGCCAGGCATGGAAGGGAGGGGCCCCATTAGTTCTTTGAAGCCTCATCTCTAATTTACGGTTTGACGGTTGCTGTCCCTCCCAGCCTCTTGGGAGAGAAGGATAAGTCTCTTTAATTAGTTCACTGAGATTAATAAACCATACACCTTTCAAGGAAAGGGAATAGTAAGTGTTCCCTGAGCATCTTTTATGCGCCAGGCTCTGCATTCAGAGTGAGAGACTGTTGTTAGCCAGCATTTATTGAATACTTACAGTATGCCTGGCACTGGACTCCCCTCTCCCTGCATATATTTTTTTTTTTTCTTTTAAGTTTATTTAGGTAATCTCCACACCCAGTGTGGGGCTCAAACTCACAACTCCGAGATCAAGAGTCCCATGCTCCTCCAGCCGAGCCAGCCCCCCGAGGCATGTGTCTTGTGTAGATCTCACCAGCTCTCTGAGGTGGCACCTGCACTTAGGACTACATTGTAAAGGGACAGAGGCCTTCCTGAAAACCACCACACTGCAAAACCACCCAGTAAAAAGACACAGGGCTTATGGGGAAATGGCTAGAGGCACAGCACTCAAAAACTTCGTTGTAATATGTTAAAAAAAAAAAAAGTTTGCTTGTGGGAGTAGGTCTGGTGGGGCTGCATCTTGTGAGTTCTTTTGGAAAGAAGATAATGTGAAGTCAGATGGAAAGCGGTAACCCCAGATGTGGATGGGTGTGGCTGGAAGATCTGTGTGTTTTGTGCATTCCTACGCTTCAGCAGAGTATACTGCTCTGTATTCACCTAGTGTTTCTCTCAGACAAAATTACACACATGAGCAAACTTGAAATTTGAGTTATGCTCAAATTGTTCCCTAATAAGTCATTCTTGTTGGAACACATTTGCATTTTCGAAACAAGTATAATAGAACTGACTGTATTATCTCTATGTTGCAGTGAAGTAAACTGAGTCTTGGAGAAGCAAAGTGACTGGCCCAGGATTATGCAGCTAGGAGATGGCAGAGCTGGGTTTGAACTCAAGTCCGTATCAGAGCTTAACCTCTGCCACAGGGCTCTTCCCTGTTCTCAGGCAAGGGAAGCAAGTTATGCTGTCAGAGTTAGCCAAGAGCAGAGACCCTGGAAGCTAAGAAGGAAGAATGTTCTTTGGCAAATGGCCAGTAGTTACGAACCTTCAGGAGTGGATGTCTTAAAATGTTGAATGATGCCCAGTACAACATGGACCCTTTGCAGTCAAAGTGGATGCCTGGCATTTAGTGTTCAAACAGATAGTGAGATCCTGAGCAGCAGCTGGAGGGTGGACATGGGGCTCAGGACGGAGGCTGCTTACCCGCAGATGGGGGACTTTGTCAGTGCATCAGCAATGGGTGCCACTGTGTCCATGCAGCCTAGCTGAAGAGCGGTCCTGATTCCATCCTTAGTAAATACATGGTCGGTTAGTTTGGTTAGTTCTTCCTGTAGAACCTTCGCCCGCTCCCACAACTTTTTCAACTATGAAAAACTTAGAGGGGCGCCTGGGTGGCTCAGTCGGTTAAGCGGCTCAGGTCATGATTCCGGGGTCCTGGGATCGAGTACCACATCTGGCTCCCTGCACAGCTGTGAGTCTGCTTCTCCCTCTCCTTCTGCCCCCCCCCCCCCACTGGTGCTTCCTCTCTCTCTCTCTCAAATAAGTAAATAAAATCTTCAAAAGAAAAAAAGGGGGGGGGCTCCTGGGTGGCTCAGTCGGTTAAGCGTCTGCCTTTGGCTCAGGTCATGATATCAGGGTCCTGAGATTGAGTCCCGCATCGGGCTCCCAGCTCGGCAGGAAGCCTGCTTCTCCCTCTCCCACTCCCCCTGCTTGTGTTCCCTCTCTCGCTGTCTCTCTCTGTCAAATAAATAAATCTTTTAAAAATAAATAAATAATAAATAATAAAAAAACCTTAAAACATACATAAAAGTTGAGAAATAGTACAGTGAACACTTAAGTACTTTACATTTTACAATCAGCATGGTCATACTTGGCTTCGGTGTGTTTGTTGGCCCTGTGAGCCGTCTCAACGTATGTCATAGACCTCTCAACACTCCATATTTTAACCTGCATCTCCTAAGAGTAAGGACATTGTCCTTTTGAACCACAACTAAAGATCACCATCGTCCCAACAAAGAAAATTTAAAGTCTCATCTAACAGCCATTCCATATTCAAAATATGCCCAACCCTCCCAGGAATGTCTTTTATTATGGAATCTTGCATGCAAGGCATTTAAAACGTTGGCCTCTGTGGTCACAGTACATGCAGTGGGGAATGCGGGAAGAAATGATGGCATTCTTCTCTTCCAGTTGGAGCCACTGGCCTCCTTCTGTCCCACTTGCGGAAAAGAACTTAAAGTGTCTGTGGGATGCAAGGAGGTGATGGAAGTTTCTGTTTTTGTGTTTAAGAGCAAAGGAGTTTCGTGTAAACTGTACCCATGTACACACCAGCCGCACATGGAATTTAAGCTTGTAATTCAAAAAGACTTAGTTTATTTTTTCCCCTGTAATAAAGCATAGCTAGCATTTCTAGATCTGAAGCTTTTTTTTTTTTTAAAGATTTTATTTATTTATTTGAGAGAGAGAGAGAATGAGGGAGAGCACATGAGAGGGGGGAGGGTCAGAGGGAGAAGCAGACTCCCCGCCGAGCAGGGAGCCCGATGCGGGACTCGATCCCGGGACTCCAGGATCATGACCTGAGCCGAAGGCAGTCGCCCAACCAACTGAGCCACCCAGGCGCCCCTAATTTTTTTTTTTTTTAAGATTTTATTTATTTGAGAGAGAGAGAATGAGAAAGAGCACATGAGAGGGGGGAGGGTCAGAGGGAGAAGCAGACTCCCTGCCGAGCAGGGAGCCCGATGCGGGACTCGATCCCGGGACTCCAGGATCACGACCCGAGCCGAAGGCAGTCGCCCAACCAACTGAGCCACCCAGGCGCCCTAGATCTGAAGCTTTTGAAGTAAACAGAGCTGGCGGTGTCAGCACGTTGCTTTCAAAAGGAATACAAGGTTATATTTTAATAGGCCCTGAAGTTAGACCTCAAGGTCAAGACAGTGTAAGTTCCGGTGTGAGCATTTTCCGGAACACTCACTCACGGTACCTGGGTGTTTAGCGTTAGCCGAGCACCCCCTTTCCACGTTTTATCTATCTTCCACAGACCTTCAAAAGGGGAGGAATTAAGCAGTGAAAGTTACAAAGTGCCCAAATAGTTATTTTCAGTTTCTTTTAACGAAGTAGCAGGTAACAAGGACAGCTCATCTACTTCTGCTATTTTGAATAATTATGCTCTCTATGAACATGAATGGTAAAGTGCTTAGCATAATGCCTGATGGGCACGGAGTTCAGCCCTAGCCACTGTACAGCGCACAGACTCATTCAAACTTGAAATTGCCCTAAAACGTTTTACATAATAAAGTGTCATTTTGCCTGCAACTTCTAAAGAATAGGAATTCTTCACATCTACTTTTACAGGAAAACTTAGCACCTTTTGAGTTATGCACCATTTTTAGCAAGACAACCTGTGCATAAAATCCAAGTCCGACAGGCTTATATGTCAGCTAGGGTGCTGATCTTTTTCTGTCTGCACTTTCTCATTTAATCCTCACTCCAGGTCTTGGATTTAGAGATCACCATTAGACCCATCTCCCAGATGAGGAAACTGAGGCCTGGAGGTTTGGCAAACGACTTAACTTGAACTGGAGGTCTGAGTGGCAGAGCTGAAAGCTCAGCCCAGGTGTTTGTGACTTCCACTTGCCGCTTGTTTTACCACCAGGTGGTCCCACCTCCCATGGATAGCCCTGTCAGAAATGTAATGCTGGTGTGTATAAGCCTTATATCATGAGCTGGTTTGGAGAAAGCCAGAATCATCACCTTGGGTTCATTTAGGGTGTGGTGTTCAGGCATGTTGGCATTGTGCTTCCTATCTGAAAGCATAGTGGCCCAGAGCTCTGGGGCCAAGACTGACCTGTGCTCAAATTCCAGTTTCATGTTAGTAATAGGCTGTGTGACGTTGAGCAAGCTACTCAGCCGCTCTGTGCCTCGTTGTTCCCATCTGTCAAATGGAGATAATAATAGCACTTGTTATAGTTATTGTGAAGGTTAAATGTCTAACATAATGAGCCTGGCACATAGTATGTGCTATAGAAAGTGTTGGTGGTAGAAGTAATAGTACTACTTGCTATTAAACCACCACCAAAATTTAAACCACCACCAAAATGCTTTAGCCAGGGTTGCCTTCAAAGCAACCCCGTGTTTGTGAGGCTGCGATTTTTCTAGGGGAGGTGGCAGGTTTCCTTAAAAGATCATTAGCAAAACCACAGTAAGATAGTACTTACCACTTACTAGGATGGCTATCATTTGAAAAACACGGGGGCGCCTGACTGGCTCAGGCATCAGGGCATGCGACTCTTGATCTCGGGGTTGTGAGTTCAAGCCCCACGTTGGGTGTAGAAGTTACTTAAAAATAAAATCTCGGGGCACCTGGGTGGCTCGGTCGTTAAGCGTCTGCCTTTAGCTCAGATCATGATCCCAGGTTCCTGGGATCGAGCCCCGCATCGGGCTCCCTGCTCGGCTGGGAGCCTGCTTCTCCCTCTCGCACTCCGCCTGCTTGTGTTCCCTCTCTCGCTGTGTCTCTCTGTCAAATAAATAAATAAAATCTTTTTAAAAAAAAAAAAATAAAATCTCTAAAAAACAACCAGAAAATGACAACTGTTGGCAAGAATGTAGAGGAATTAAAACGTTCATGCACTAGTGGGAATGTAAAATTGTGGAAGACCTCTGGCATTTCCTCAAAAAGCTGAGCACAGTCACTACTCAAGCTAGCACTGCCACTCCTAGGTATCGACCCAAGAGACTTGAAAACATATGTCTACCCAAAAACTTACACATGAATGTTCATAGCGTTAATAATAGTAGTCAAACAAAACAAAACAAAAATCAACCCAGATGTTCATCAACTGGTGACTGGATGAACAAAATGTGGTCTACCTATACAATGGAAGAGTATTCAGCCACGAAAAAGAACAGAGCACTGATACCTGGTACAACTTGGATGAACCTCGAAAATAGGCTAAGTGGAAGAAGCCAGACACGCAAGGCTCCATAATGTGTGATTGCATTTATACGAAATGTCCAGAATAGGCCGATTCATACAGACGGGAAATAGATGAGTGGCTGCCAGGGACCTGGGGGGGAAAGGAGAGGAATTGGGACTGCTGATGGGTGTGCAGTTTTCTTTTTGGGGTGATGGAAATGTTCTGGAATTAGATTGTAGTGATGGCTATACAACAGGGAAAAACCTAAAAACCGCTGAAATTATACACTTGGGATTGGTGGATTTTACATTACTGAATTATATCTCGATTTTTAAAAATGCCAAGGGGTGGGGAAATGAGATCATTAATTAGTGAAACAGTCCTGTTTGAGGTAGTAGAGCTCTTACCCCGCACAGCCCCATCCCCTGAAGAACCTTGGTTTGCCGGCTTCTCGTAAACAGAAGGGCTTCTGGGAAACCACAGGCACCTACCTGCCGAAGAAAATGAACACCCAAGATAAGTTTGATGTATTATGTAATCAAAAGGCAGGCAGGCTCTCCATGAGCCTAATAATTAGCTAATGGCTTAAAAGGGTGTTTACAATGGCATCCTGACTGGTCTACACTCCTGCCCAGTCAGCGGAAACGGAGCATTAAGAATGAGAAGGGAAAGTATTTAGAATTGGCCTCAGTGGCATGTGTTTGCCTTGTACGGGTTTTGGTTTTTCTGGTTTTTTTTTTTTTTTTTTTTTAAAGATTTTATTTATTTATTTGAGAGAGAGAGAGCACGAGAGGGGGGAGGGCCAGAGGCAGAAGCAGGCTCCCTGCCGAGCAGGGAGCCCGATGCGGGACTCGATCCCGGGACCCCGGGATCATGACCTGAGCCCACGGCAGTCGCTTAACCAACTGAGCCACCCAGGCTCCTGTACAGGGTTTGATAGTAATGCACAGTTCTCCCACAGTATCGATGGAGGTAAGGAGGAGGTTTTTCTTCTCTTCCTGGCTCCTCTGGCATGGCATACCTCCTTTTAGGTTAGAAGGCAAGAAGTTCTCTGGGAATTAACATCTGAAGGTTGCATTCTAATTATTTAAGCAGTGAAGGCCTTTGGGGATGGCCGGGTGGCCCTTCCAAGTTTGCCACAGCCAGCGAACCCCATCACCAGCCAAGGTGTTGAGCGAGTCAACTTTATTTACAGCTCTTATTTACTAATTTTTTTAAGATTTTATTTATTTACTTGACAGAGAGACAGCGAGAGAGGGAACACAAGCAGGGGGAGTGGGAGAGGGAGAAGCAGGCTTCCCGCCGAGCAGGGAGCCCAATGCGGGGCTCGATCCCAGGACCCTGGGATCATGACCTGAGCCGAAGGCAGATGCTTAACCTACTGAGCCTCCCAGGTGTCCTATTTACAGCTCTTAGAGCCAGTTCCTGTGCTGTTGAGTTTCCCCAAAGATCTTGTCTAAATGGGCTTTGTCAGATGTCAACACGCTGCCTGCCCCATCAGAACTGAGCCTCTCCCCGGAGTGCCAGCTTTAATGAGATGCCCCGGTGGCCTGTCTGGGAAACAAACCACTCCTCTCTGGAACCTGACACGCCCATTTGGTGACCTTGAGCAGGAAGTGAAAAGATAGGACCAGGGAGGAGACACATTGACAGATCAGAAGGGTAGGGCAAAATGGAGGTTTTAAAGGCTTTGGGGTCAGGCTGGCCTCCGTTCAATTCTCATCTTGGCCTGTTTGCTATCTGTGTGACCGTGGGCAAGTCCCTTCACCTCTGTGAGTCTTGGTTTATGTCTTGGTAAAATGGGACCACAGTACTTACCTCCTAGGGTTGTGATGATTAAGAATCTGTAGGGTGCTTGTGATAGGGTTAATACTGGAACACTTAATTAGTAACCATAGGCGTGAAATCATGATGTTGATATATACTGTCTTAGCCTGCTTGCAAAGACTCCTGAAGTTAAGGTGGGTACTCCTGGCTCATGAGCATCTTTGTCCCCCTTATGCTGGGCTGACCCCAAGTCCCTTAGTCAGTGTCTAAAACTAGGGATTCAAAGCCCTCAAGTACTGTCCACCATGGTCTCTGGAAAGGGTTTACTTGCTGTCGGATTGGCTTTGGGGCCGTCTGGGCTGTACATCTGACCAATGTTTGGGGAAGACAAATGCACCATTTATTCACTCGACAGATGTTTATTGAGTACCTACTAAATGCTTGGCAGTGTTGTACATGCTGTAGAGATTCAGTAATAAACATATTTCAGGGGCAGGCAAAACTCCTGCCATCATGAAACTTATACTCTACTGGGAGGATAATAGGTAAATAATAAATAAGTAAATAGGTCTAGTAAATATGAGGTGGTAAATGCTATAAGGAAAAAATAAAGCAGAGAAGGAGCATAGAGAGGGAATACTAGAGGCAATGGAGTGCTATTTTAACTGGAATGTTCAGGGCCTGCATCAAACCTAATCATCACCTTTAACCTTTGAGTGGAGGAAAGGAGGGAGGGAGCCAGGATGAGCATGGTCATCTGGACAGAGGAAGAGCAGATCTGATGACTTGGGCAGGAGCATATTCAGCATGTTGTCTGGGAGCAGAATGAGTGAGGTCAGCAGGGTAGTCAGAGAGGTAGCTGGGGCCTGACAATAGGGAGTTGGGCTTTTATGTGGGGGAGAAATGAGGATCCTTGGAGGGCTGTGAGTAGATCACAGGCGGACCATGATCTGACTGGTTTTAACAGGCCATTGTGAGGAGCAGAGGTGCTGGGGACCTGGGCCAGAATTAGGAAGACCATTAGAAGGCTCCTGCACTGGTCTGGGCATGAAGAGATGAATTGGGTCTATGGGGAAATAAGGGTTGGGTGTTTGGCTGTCTCTGTGTTCTTCTCTCACCTCGCATTTTGATCTCCCTGCCCCAACCCTTCACCTGTGCTTTGTTTTTATTCGTAGCACTCAAAGCATGCTAGCAGGAGGTGTGGAGTTATTTCTCTGTTGGTGTTGGGAGGGTTGGGGTTGGGGTGGCATTGGAAACAATCATCTTGGCCTTATTTGAGCCCCGTCATTCTCTCATCCTCCCTCCCAACACTCATACACCCAGTGTGTCTCTAGGCCACAACTCCGCTTTGGGGATCTTTGGCCCCTTGAGGAAATTATAAAAGGCCATGGAGCCTGCTACTGGTGTCCACATCTTTACTGGTAATTCCCGGGGCTCACGCCTTCCCTGACGCCCATTCACAGACCCAGAACCTTGACTGAATTCAGAGGTGGTCTGCTGTGTCCTCAGGATAGGGTCGGGCAAAGGAGAACCGTCATGGGAGACTGCTTTTCATGGGCATGGAGATGTTTCCAGGTGGCCTGAGAAGGGATGGACACTGCTCCCTGTGTTACCTAACTTCCGTCAGAAAAGGTGGGAAAGGATTGATTTCCTCACGTTTAGATCTTGCCCCCAGGCAAGGGGCCACCACACCCAAAAGCAGGGGTGCCAGGTCCCAAGGGGTATGGATGAGTCCAGAGGGAGGCACTGATGGGATTTGAGTTTGCTGGGAGGGCTCCAGAGCCTCCATTGCCTTGGTGGCCCTGCCTCACCTGCAGGGTGGCCTCAGAGGCAGCCGGATGCCCTTCCAGTTCCCTCGATCTATATACGGCAATAACGCAGTAAAGTTCACAGGGTCAGTTACACAGGAGACTGACTGAGCCCTTGATGATAACTCTTCCCAACAGACTGCATGGTGTGTAGGGACCGTTCTGTCTAAAATCGAGGAAACGGAGACTCGGGGTTAATGTTCCTGAAGTCATGCCGCTAGTTAGAGGCATAGTCGAGATTAGAATCCGGATCTCTCTGGACTCCAAGCTTACACCCTGAAATCCAGTGCTGGGCGGAGGCTGCACCCGCGAAGCCCTTTGTGCTCGGGTTAGTGAGGGGCATTTGGGAGGCCGGGAGCCCAGTTCTCTGTGGGGTAGCTCTTAGCATAAGACATTTCCTTCTCCTCTCAAGTGGTCTCACTATTTCTACTCTCACTGGCCCTATCTTGCCCTCTGGTGCCATAGTTCACAGACACTTCTGGAAGGAGTGAGCTCTCTACATCTTGAGGACAGTCTGTCTCTTCCCCCAGCCTGTCCCTCACTCTGTAGAGGGCAAGTTGCCATCTTTGCCCCTTTGCCTCTGGACCGGTTCCATGGGTCACTGTCCCTCTTAAAGCATGACTTTTGGAAAGAAAAAAAAGCATTCATCATTTAGCTCATTAGATTGCAACCCTGACAATGTACTTCTCAAACCACAGATGGAATTGGGCAGAACAGGACCAGCTAGCCTCTCATATCCTGAGTGTCTTGTTTCTGATAATGCAACTGAAATCTGCATTAGGGGTTTTGGGAAGCCTGGTGAATGCAGGGCTTTCTCGTTGGAAGTTAGTCCACTAAATACCATCCCTCCTTCAGCCTAAGTCTCTCATTAAAGAAAAGAACAATGCCAGTTTATGTGAAGTTAGAAAGCAAACACAAACCAGTTCAAATGGTACAAAAGGATCTAAGAGCAAGTCTCCCACCTGCTTTCCCCCCCTCAACAGTTTGCCTCCGGAGGCAACCCGAGTTACCAGTCTCTTGTATCTTTCTGAAGATACTCTAAGTGTATTCTCTAGCCCTTTTTGCTTTTTGTTTTTAAAGACAAATTCCTCCCCTATTGTTACACACAGATTTTACTTGATTCTTTTTTTTTTTTTTAAAGATTTTATTTATTTATTTGACAGAGAGTGAAAGAGGGAACACAAGCAGGGGGAGTTGGAGAGGGAGAAGCAGGCTTCCCTTGGAGCAGGAAGCCGGATGCGGGGCTCAATCCCAGGATCCTGGGATCACGACCTGAGCGGAAGGCAGACGCTTAAAGACTGAGCCACCCAGGTGCCCCTGCTTGATTTTTCTAAATGACTATCTTGTTCTTTGTCATTTCTGCCCAATTTTCTGTCGAGTGGATGCCTCTTATTATTCATTTAACCGGTCCTCTGTCAGTGCTGTTTCTGTCTCCTGCCACTTTGACCAGGCTTGCAGTGACTCTCCTGAAACGTCTGTCCTCGTTCACATGTGTTGAGTCCAGCTGTGGGATGATGTCGTAGCCACGGGCTTTGCTGGACAAGAGGTAGTAAGAATGAAAAATCTGCAAACATGGTCAGAATGCCTTCCACAAAAGGCGTACTGGTTCTCCTTGCCATGATGTCCAAGAAGAAAGCTTTCGAGCCCACATCTTTTTTTTAATTTTTTTTAAGATTTTATTTATTTATTTGAGAGAGAGAATGAGATAGAGTGAGCATGAGAGGGGGGAGGGTCAGAGGGAGAAGCAGACTCCCTGCTGAGCAGGGAGTCCGATGCGGGACTCGATCCTGGGACTCCAGGATCATGACCTGAGCCGAAGGCAGTCGCTTAACCAACTGAGCCACCCAGGTGCCCCTCGAGCCCACATCTTTTCTGATCAAGTTCAGACTGTGTGTGTTACTGATGAGAAAACTAATGCAGGGTGAATGAAGGGGACTTGCCTTGAGTGCTCGGCTTCCTGACCACCCCTTCCCCCGACCCAGAGAATCTGGTCACCTGACTTGGCATCCAGCATTCTTCTTACTAGACTGGCTGACTAGAGTCCTCCCCTGCAGCACCCCTTCCTTCTGTGGTCATGTGTGGGTCATCCCCTTCTTTTCCCACCACCCACGTGGACCCCTCCCTAGGGTTTCCTGCTGAGATTCTCAGAGGGGTTCTGGTCCCCTGGAGACCAGTCTTCTGAGCACTTGCAAAAATACAAATTCTTCTCCTAGAACAATTTATATACAGTACCTTACAGTTCTTTTTTTTTTTTTATGAGTGTTTAATATGTTCACATGGCTGAAAAATCAACCAGTATAAAAAGTATATACAATGAGAAGTTGTATTCCTGCCTTGACCTATTTTGGTCCAATAACAGCCTCTCCCCCACCCCTACAATTTCGCTTATGGGTTTTTTCAGAAAGTTTCTATATGCAGACATAAGCAAATATGAATGTACATTCTTTTTTTAAAAGCTTTTATTTATTTATTTGAGAGAGAGAGAGAGAGAGAGCATGAGCAGAGGGAGAGGGAGAAGCAGGCTTTCCGTGGAGCAGGGAGCCCGATGCGGGGCTCGGTCCCAGGACCCCGGGATCATGACCTGAGCCGAAGGCAGACGCTCAACCAAATGAGCCACCCAGGCACCCCAGGAATATATCCCTTGCACTGCTTTGCACCTTCTCCACCTAGCAGTATGTCTTAAAGTTCGCTTCATGGTACTGCATAAAGAGCTTTCTCATTTGTTTTATAGCCACAGTAGTAATTCATTTTGGAAACTGAGAAAATTCCATAGTTTATTTAATCCTCTATTGATGGCTGCTTGAGTTGTCTCCCATGATTTGCTGCTACAATGCCTCAGTGAATAACCTTGTACAAAGGTCATTTTGCACGTGTGTAATGTTCCAGTTTTGATCACATCGGAAAATGGGAAGAGGCTGGATAAGTGTTCCGTGGCGTCTTGAAAGAGTTGCAACCAGGAAAATGAAAAGTCGGGGAGCTGCTGCTGGGAGAAGTGCCACAGGTCCTTGTGGTGTTGGCAGCCATGCAGCCACATCTTGTGAGAGGGGCCCGCGTGGCCTGTGTAGCCTGTGCCGCAGCTGATGGCACAGTCCCCATCTGGGGCCCTTGGGCTGCTCTTCATGTCCTTTCCATTTGTTTTATCTGCTTGGAATTCTCGGAGGGAGCACCCCCGTCTGAGATAGGTCTGCCCTTTCCTGGCACGTGGAGGGCAGCAGGATTGGTTGTGGCTTTACTTCTCAGGGGCCTGTGAAAACGCACATGCCGGGGGATGAGCAGTTGCCCTTGAGCCAGGTGAGTAGATTTAGCAAAGGTTCTTGGAAGCAACGGCCTTTCGCATCAATGCTTATTTGTTCTTGATAATGAAAAATGATGCTAGCATCTATTAAAAAAGAGAAAGCCTCTTGTAAGCTTTATTGGACAAGTGAGCACTTGTTTCGGAGTCATCTGCAAACGCATGTGACCGAGAGACTGTGGGAAAATGCCTAACTTCTGCAGCGTTGGCTTCCAGCTGTTCTTTTGAGCCGTTTTAGGAGTTTTGCTGCAAATGTCAGAGGCAGAAGGTCCCATGCTTTCCCAGCACAGCCCACGTTTGGAAAAGGTGCAAGCCTTCTCTGTGTTGTGAAAGAGGTTTCCAGTCCTCGTTCCTGAGTTCACTGAATGATTGCACATTCCGAACCCCACAGCACATTTCCCGTGTTTCCACAGCCAGAGTCAGCACATTTCTGCGTCACTCAGGGCTTGGGAAATGCTGCTCCAGATTGGCACGTGTTTCTTTCTGGGTTGTGTCCTTTACAGGGAATAAGTCTGGTTTTAGCGTTCTTCCTATGTGCCCAGCATGGATCTGCATCCATCTCACATTGCTCTTCTACCCCTGGAGCTTCTCTCCTTCCTCAAGGCAGAGAAGATTTAGCCTAGTGGCTAAGCCAGTGGTGGCTGGTCCTGGGTGTGAATTCTGCTTCAGAGACTGACCAGCTCTGTGACCTTGAGCAAATGACTTAAGCTTTTCTGGGCCTCTGGCTCATGAGCACCAAGGGATTAAAGAACCATACCTGCTTTATAGCAGCTTAGGAGTCAAGGTTTGTCAAGTGCTCAGAACAATGCCTCCACATAATGATTGTCGTTACGTTGGGTATTTACTCTTTTAATTATTATTAATTAAGAATTATTTATGGCTTCTCTTTTCTCTCCCCACTTTTTCATACCTCTGACCTGGGCATTTTGGGTGCATGGATTGCATCTTTTTTGAACCATGGGTCTTTGACTCAAAGGAGACCCAAGTAACTTATTTTTGTTACAGGTTCATCCAGATGTGATTTACATACCACACAGTTTACCCACTGCAAGTGTACAGGGAGATAATTGTTATAAATGTACCCAGCTGTGTGGCATCACCACAGTCCACTTTTAGAATGCTTTCATCACAAGTTCCCTCCTGCCTGTTGGCAATCAAGCCCCATGCCCACTCCCCACCCCCAGCTCCAGACAGCCACTGATCAACTTTCTGTCTCTTGTTTTTTAGAATTTTCATATAATAAGAAGGTACTCTTCAGTGAACTTTAAAAAAAATACCCAGGCCTGGGCCATGCTTCAAACTAACTGAGGCCAGATCTCCATGGCTGGCGATCTTTCACAGAGTGTAATGCTTTTTTTTTTTTTTTAAGATTTTTACTTATTTATTTGACAGAGAGAGAGATAGTGAGAGCAGGAATACAAGCAAGGGCAGTGGGAGAGGGAGAAGTAGGCTTCCTGTTGAGCAGGGAGCCCGACGTGGGACTCGATCCCAGGACTCTGGGATCATGACCTAAGCTGAAGGCAGACGCTTAACAACTGAGCTACCCAGGCGCCCTCGCGGAGTGTAATGCTTTTAAGGTTCATTAATGCTATTGCCCGCAGCAGTGTGTCGTTCCCTTTTGTTGCAGAGTAGTGATACCATGCATAGGTTAATTTCTTTTGTTTTTTATGGGTAAATGGAGAGAAAGAAGAAAAGAAAGAAGGTTCTTAAAAATACAGTAGTGTCCACACCCTAATTTATTTTTTAAGGTTTTATTTATTTAAGTAATCTCTACTACACGCAATGTGGGACTCGAACTCGTGATCCCAAGATCAGGAGTTACATGCTCTTCCGACTGCAGCCAGGCACTCCCGTACCCTAATTTTATTTATTTATTTTTTATTTTATGTTTTTAAAGATTTTATTTATTTGACAGAGACACAGCGAGAGAAGGAACACAAGCAAGGGGAGTGAGAGAGGGAGAAGCAGGCTTCCCACTGAGCAGGGAGTCCGATTCGGGGCTCTGATCCCAGGACCCTGGGATCATGACCTGAGCTGAAGGCAGACGCTTAACAACTGAGCCACCCAGGCACCCCCTCCCGTACCCTAATTTTAGAAAAACAGTCTATCAGGGGATTGCAGGACAGGGGACATAAGTGAAAGGTTATAGACCAGAATCTGAGAGACATATTACAAGCATAGACAGTGTCTTCTGTGTATGGATGGGACCATGAGGGCTTTGTGCTTTTGGCTTGTCCTTTTTTTTTTTTTTTTTTAAATTAAAAGCTTTTATTGAGATACACTTCTCAGATCATATATTACACCCATTTAAAGTGTAGGATTAAAAAAATAAAAGTGTAGGATTCAGTGGCTTTTCAATATATTCAAAGTTGTGCCAACACATATAACTTCAAAATTATTTTCATCATCCCAAAAAGAAATCCCTCACCCCATGGCTGTCACCCCTCACCTCTCCTCACCCCCACACCCCCAGTCTTAGGCAGTCACTAATTGATTTTTGGTCTATAGCTTTACGGACTCTGTACATTTCATATAAATTGAACCATATAAAGACATAGTCTTCTATGACTGGCTTCTCTCCCTTAGTGAGTTATTTTCAAGGTTCATCCACGGTGTAGCATGTATCCGTAATTCCTTTCTTTTTATTGCTGAACGATACTCTCTTACATGGATAGACTACATTTGATTCATTCATCACTTGAGGTTTTTTCCGCTTTTGGCTATTTGGGTTGTTTTGCTTTTTGGCTATTATGAATAATGCTGTGATGTCATCTGTGCTTTGTTACTTTCTTCCTCTGATGAATACAAGGTGCTACTTTTGAAAATAAAAAACTAAGATTTGGGGAGGGGATAGATGTGGGTAACAAAGCACCGTGATAGAATGTGACTGAGGAGGGGCGCCTGGGTGGCTCAGTCGGTTAAGCGTCCAACTCTTGATTTCGGCTCAGGTCTGATCTCAGGGTTGCGGGATCGAGCTCTGCATTGCGCTCTGTGCTCAGCATGGAGTCTGCTTTTCCCCCCTCCTCTGCACCTACCCCTGCTCATGCTCTCTCTCTCTCTCAAATAAATAAATGAATAAAATGTTTGAAAAGGAAAACCAAAAAAACTCCGCAAAGAAGTGATTGAGGAAATGTGAGGTGTGTGTGTTTTCCCATCATGTTAGCATCTGGTGGTCCAGAGTAAATGGAAGGGAAATGACTATGTATACTCACGTCCTGCTGTCAGACAGCGGTGGAGAAAAGAGGAGGTCCCAAAACAGATTAGTCTGTGGAGAAAAGAGACTATGCAAAGGTTAAGAGTGTGGTCCTGGGGTTCAACTAGACTTGTATTTGCTGTGTGACCTTGGGAGAGTCACTTAACGTCTCTGAGCCTTTACTGATGACATTGGAAGTGATCCTTCCCTAATTGGTTGTAGTGATAATGAAAAATGTTTACTCTTCCTCTTTCCTTGCACAAAGGGAGCCCCTGCTGGGTGCTCTAAGACCTGGGGAAGATTTAAAATATGCCCAGACCTGGGTATTTTTAAAAACATCCCCGAGAATCTCTGTGTAGGGCATGTTGGACCCTGGTTGGAGATGATGTTAGAGATATTTTGGTCAAGGTGTTTTATTGTACAAGTGGGCAACCAAGACGAAGGGAGCCCTTCCCACTGCATTAGGACCTAGGATCTGGTCCCCTACCCCAGGTCTGTCAGCTGCCTTTACCTGTGAGGGGTCTGCGGGAGCTAGAGGGAGGAGGGGTTCAGCTGCTTTGGAATTTGGAACATGGGGCCCTCCCTGGCCTCAGGGAAACCAACAGAAAGGAAAAGTGGGCAATTACTGTGGTGTGCAAGGGAGCTTTTTCTTTCTAATCAATAAGCAAACAGTTCCCGGAGTTGCCCAAGCTGGCCGCAGGAATGCATCCTGGACTGCAGCCTGTGGGAATGATCAATTATCGCCCCTGTATTTAGGCGGGCGGGTTGGGTGTTTGTGTAGTTAACATGCACCCAGCAGCGGGACAGTAAAACTCCGATTTAGTGTGGAAGCCAGAGGACCGCCCCCCAACCCTTCTCTCTATTCTTTTTGGTGAAACCAAGCAAGTTTCCCTCCATCAGGGAAGAAGTCCCCGCTTCACCTCTGCAGCGGGCAAGGTGCCGGCATCTGTGAGCGTGAAGTTCAGTGTTTGCCCACTTCCCTTTTTTTTAAATTTTTTTTTTAAGATTTTATTTATTTATTTTTTTAAAGATTTTATTTATTTATTTGAAAGAGACACAGCGAGAGAGGGAACACAAGCAGGGGGAGTGGAAGAGGGAGAAGCAGGCCCCCCGCAGAGCAGGGAGCCTGATGCGGGGCTCGATCCCAGGACCCTGGGATGGAGCCCGATGCAGGGCTCCATCCCAGGACCCTGGGTCATGACCTGAGGTGAAGGCAGACGCTTAACGACTGAGCCACCCAGGCGCCCCATGCCCACTTCCCTTTTAAATGAACTGAGATGGGATCCGTTGCTGGTTAGTGTCCACCCTGGAAAACTGAAGCCAGGCCCTCTTTCTCAGACTTGAGCAAAGCAGCAGCCCTAGCTTCTCCAGCTGAGCACTGGAGCCCCATTAAGACAGGAATATTGAGATTTAACCGAGTGAGGTTTTATCAGTGGGTGCTGGTTCATTGCTGAACTGTCCAGTGGAGGCCTGGAAAGACAAAAGATTGAAACCTGAGTTCTTTTCTGGCCTTGATTATCAAAAGGACAAGGGGAATGGGAGGCCCTCTGGCCCTTCGAGCCCGGAAGAGCAGGAGCTGATGCTGGGCTCAGGCCTGTGTGGGAGCTGCACGCTAACATCATTTTCATTCCACTGGATATTCAGCCCCGAAGGGCAGGGCTTGTTTTCTGTTGTGTTCACAGCTGGGTCTTTGGGACTAGAACAGAGGAGGTGTGTTAGGTGTGCAGGGCTTGAGCAGGCCCCTGGAACTGCCCCCCACACTGCCATACAGCTCACTACCTTGCTTTGGCATGTAGCCAGAACCTGGGACAATCTCTTCAAAGGTGCCATCTTGAGGCCTTCCTGAAATGCCCTTTCTTAAATTGTCCCCTCCACCCTGGCTCTGCATAAAACCTTAGAACTCCCTTACCTGCTTATTTTTCTGTATTAGCACTTTTCATTCATGGTACTTAGTAACTTGTTAATTTATCTTTTCCTCCCTGGAATGTAAGCCCTGTGAGGGCAGGGACCTTACTTTGTCTACTGCTGTACTTCCCAGGCCTTAGAATCATGCCTGGCAAAGAATCACGGCTCAGTAAATACTTGCTGAACAAAGAATCCTTGAAGCAATCCCTCAAAGGAGATGAGGACGTCTGCATTTCCAGAATGGGGAAACGGATGCTCAAGGAAGATCAGAGTAACTTGCTTACCATGGCACGAATGACACAAAGCTGGGATTGGAACCCGACTTGGTTTGACCCCCTTCACACAAATGTGCAGCCATAAAAGTATTTGCACTAGCTTTTTGCCAACTCCAGAAGTGCCATTTATGACATTTTTTACTGTGCTGATCAACATCCATGGTGTGTGCTCTCTGAGAAATAACACAACATTAGCCCAAGCAGAAACATGACTGGGAAGCAAAATGCTACTGCCAGAGTGACCCAGACGGCATGACTAACCTTAAAACAAAGCAGGAGAAATCAAGGGTGATGGGTCACCCCTTTCCTCTGCTAATTTTTCCTTCATCTGTAACCTCACTTTTCTGTCTGCACTGGTGCCCCTGCTCCCCACCTGAGTCTGTTGTGTTTTTGTTTTTAAGATTTTATTTATTTGAGAGAGAGAATGAGAGAGAGAGAGAAGGAGAGCATGAGAGGGGGAAGGGTCAGAGGGAGAAGCAGACTCCCTGATGAGCAGGAAGCCCGATGCGGGACTCAATCCCAGGACTCCAGGATCATGACCTGAGCCGAAGGCAGTTGTTTAAACCAACTGAGCCACCCAGGCACCCCAAGATTTTATTTTATTATTTTATTTTTTTTAAGATATTATTTATTTGACAGAGAGAGACACAGCGAGAGAGGGAACACAAGCAGGGGGAGTGGGAGAGGGAGAAGCAGGCTTCCCGCCGAACAGGGAGCCTGATGTGGGACTCGATCCCAGGACCCTGGGATCGTGACCTGAGCCGAAGGCAGACGCTTAACGACTGAGCCACCCAGGCGCCCCACTTATTATTTTTAAAAAATTTGTATTCGTTTATTTTGTTTCAAGTTTTTATTGAAATTGTAGTTAACATAGTGTAATACTGGTTTCAGGAGTTGAATTTAGTGAGTCATCTCTTACATACAACACCCAGTGCTCATCACCAGTGCCCTCCGTGGTACCCATCGCCCATTTGGCTCCTCCCCCGCCTCCCCTGCAGCAGCTGTTCTCTATAGTTAATAGTGTCTTATGGTTTGCCTCTTTCTCTTTTCTCCCCCCTTCCCCTATGTTCATCTGTTTTGTTTCTTAAATTCCACAGGTGAGTGAAATCATAATGGTATTGGTCTTTCTGTGACTTATTTCGCTTAGCATCATACACTCTTGTTCCACCAATGTCATTGCAAGTGGCAAAAGTTCATTCCTCTGTCTGTGTGTGTACACCACATCTGAGACCACTTATAATTTGTTCTGGGCAAGGACATACTGGGAGGATGGGAGACAAAATGTGGTAGACTTCATGAGAGTAAACTTCCCATCCCTGAGATCCCATGGGAGCTGCCTGTCAACATGGGAGACTGGGCAGGGCGCGGGCACCCCAGCCAACAGCACTCTGGGAGCACAACCCCCAGATTTTGTGGACGCCAGCTGCAAGTCCTGCTGGTCTACCAGGAATACAAGCTGCTTATTTTCCCCCAGAAAAATGTCTGAGGTTTAAGCTGACCGATGAGAGGAACTTCGGCTTATTTTAGCTTCTGTAATGTGGTGATCGACAGCGGAACATTCTTGGATCTGAAATTTAAAGCTTCCTCTTTCGCTTGGCTCTCTGACTGTCCCTGTGTTTTTCTGTGGCCCCGGGACTGGAGCAGCGTCCCTTCAGGGAGAGAGGGAGTGTGTGTGTGTGTGTGTGTAAGAAGGAGACAAGGGACACTTTGTTATTATTATTATCATAGATACTCCACCTGTCCTGTTCTCTTGTGAGAACTAACTTTTCCGGTATCCGTTCAGCTAGGAACTAGTTGACAGATGGCTTATTGATACTAAGGGGGTTAAACTCCTGACAGTGGCCTCATGCCACAGGCTCTTCACTCCATGGCTGTGTGGCTTGGCCAGGTCTCTCTCCACTGAGACTTAGGAGCCTCAGTTTCCTCATTTATTACCAGTTTCCTCATTTATTAGCCAGGGTTGCTAAATTCCTACCACCCAGGGCCCGCGTATCTAGTACAGCTATTAGGCTGTGATATTAGGCTGCTAGTTGGTAGCAAATGGACACACATAGGTACTTATTGGGGCTAAAAAGATAGTTTTCCTGGTCTAACTTGAATCGCAACATCCCCCGAGTATGAACAACCTGGAGGCCTGCTCATCCTTTCCTTCCCATTTTTTTTTATAAAGATTTTATTTATTTATTTGAGAAAGAGAGTGAGGGAGAACGCAGGAGAGGTGGGGAGTGGCAGAGGGAGAGGGAGAAGCAGACTCCCTGCTGGGGCTCGATTCCAGGACCCTGGGATCATGATCTGAGCTGAAGGCAGACGCTTAACTGAACGAGCCACCCACGCGCCCCCTCTCTTTTTTTTAAACCTTTTTTTTTTTTTTTCCTGAGCATGGGTGCTCAGTAAACCTATAATGTTGAGTAATTTCATGGACACCCATCAAAGGAAGATGTTCCAGAATCACCCAGTGCCATCAAAGAAAATGGAACCTAGAAAGAAATTTTACAGGCGGTGGTATCCGAGGAGAAGTAAGGCTTTGTGGTTAGAGTTAGAAACACCACACCTACCAAACAAAAAGAAACTCCTGCCTAGCTAAGTGATAATATGTCTGTCTCTCCAGGATTCCTTTCATCCATCAAGTTAAAACTTTGTCTTTTATCTTCAGTATTTAAGTTAGAAACCAAAGTTAGATTTAAGTTAGAATTTAAGTTAGAAACCCCTTGGTTTGGGGTACACAGTGGCGACATGACCCCCAGGAGCCTCAGAAGGCTCTCTGATCTTATTGTTGTGTGTGACTTTCTCTTCTTAAGGCTGAGTGCTCAAGTTCAAATGGTCCTTGGAATAAATCTAAATGCAGGGTTCTGTGGTGTTGACTGTGGGAAATGTGTTCTAAGGAAAGAGAAACAATTCATAATGCGTGCCTTTGTGTGTAGTATGGGGAAAACACTGCTTTCAAGTAGTTGCTGCTAAGAGACTGGGTTATCCGACTAGTTACCAAATAACTCAACTGTGGTTAGCTGGCTTTGATTGTCGGTCCCTATTCTTAAATCTCAACATCTCGCAGAAGTATATGAAGGCTTTTGAGACTGTCTGGTTTCTACCCACTCACATTCCAGCTCTGGGGCATGGCGGGGGTGGAAGAAGAAACGGAATCCTTAAAGCAGGGCTGTTTGAGCCACAATGGCCATTCCAAGCAAAGGATGTCGCTCAGCGCTCAAAGCCCTGCCCCGGGACCAAAAGCTTTTCATGAACTTGGGTTTAATTTTTATTTTGAACTTAAAGTCATTTCTGCCAAGTGAGTTAGAAAATAGGGCACTTATAGGATGAATAACACACAAGAATCACAGTGGGTTAAATATACTTTCAGGGGCGCCTGGGTGGCTCAGTCAGCTAAGCGTCTGACTTTGGCTCAGGTCATGATCTCAGGGTCCTGGGATGAGACCGGCAGCAGTGGGCTCCCAGAGTCTGCTTCTCCCTCTCCCTCTGCCCCTTGTGTTCTCTCTCTCAAATAAATAAATAAAATCTTTACAAAATACATACTTTTTTTTTTTTTTTAAAGATTTTATTTATTTATTTGACAGAGACAGAGATAGCGAGAGCAGGAACACAAGCAGCGGGAGTGGGAGAGGGAGAAACAGGCATCCCTCCGAGGAGGGAGCCCGATGTGGGACTCGATCCCAGGACCCTGGGATCATGACCTGAGCCGAAGGCAGACGCTTAACGACTGAGCCACCCAGGCGCCCTACAAAATACATACTTTTAAAAAGTCATTCATTCTTTTGTCGTTTAAAAAGGAATTTGCCGTAATTGTAATGCACAATATAATATGTACAAAGATAAAGGAAAATATGTTGAAAAAAAATCAAAACTGCCTCATGCCCCTATTCCAACAACATACTTTGAATCCTCCCCGCCCCCCTCAACCTCCACCCTAATTACCATTGACGTCTTGGTGGGTAGAATTCCTACTGTTCTGGGATGTTTTTAAAAAGCTTTTTTTCCTTAATAAATGTTCCTTTTTATTATTGCTGGGAAGCATATCCCCATTTTGCCAATGGGAACCAGTGCACTCACCTTGGAGCCAGACGGTCTAGCCGCTCCACTCACAAGCATATACGTTAGGAGAAAGAAAGTGGAGGTGGCTGGAGGAGTTAAATCAGAACGTTGGACATAAAGAGCTCAGTGCAAGGGTCTGGCTTGTAGAGGGTGGGGGTGGGGCACAGTGTTGAGCGAGAACTCAGACTGCCTGGGTTCTGGTCCCAGCTCTACGTTAGGAGCTGCCTCAGTTTCCCCACATGTAAAAAGGGGACGCTGGTAGTACCCACTTCAAAGAGTTCTGGGGCGGAGTGAGTTAATGGTAAAGTGCTTAGAGTGGAGTCTGGCACGTAGTGTTCTACAAATGTTTATATTTAAGGGAACAGGAGGTCAAAGGTAGTTGAAGCTCGTAGTTGAGGCTGTGGTTTTTCATGGTGTGATGGTGATATTATTATTTTTAAGATTTTATTTATTTATTTTTTAACAGAGACACAGCGAGAGAGGGAACACAAGCAGGTGGAGGGAGAGGGAGAAGCAGGCTTCCCGCGGAGCAGGGAGCCCAGTGCGGGGCTCGATCCCAGGACCCTGGGATCATGATCTGAGCTGAAGGAAGATGCTTAATGACTGAGCCTCCTGGGCGTCCCGGTGATGATATTATTGTAGACAAAAGATTTTGGGGGCTCCTGGGTGGCTCTCAGTTGGTTATGCATCTGCCTTCAGCTCAGGTCATGATCTCAGGGGTTCCTGGGATCGAGCCCCACATTGCATCCGGGCTCCCTGCTTAGCAGGGAGTCCGCTTCTCCCTCTCCCTCCACCCCTCCCCCAGCTCGTGCTCTCTCTTGCTGTCTCTCTCAAATAAATGAGCAAAATCTCTAATAAATAAAAAAGAAAGAAAAGATTTTCACATCTAGCGACGGCCACGTGGATTCTTGGCTCTTGTCACTGGGATTTGGTTTCTAGACCTAGTGACCAAATGGCAGGTTTTAGGAAGGGAGGTCATCCTGACTTAAAGAATACTAATCCCTTGCTGATTTTATTTTTGTTTAATTTTTTATTGTGAAACGTTCAAATATACCCGGTCCCCACGTACCAGTCCATTCCAATACTTTGCTGTTCTTGTTCAACTCCCCAGGCAGTGGTAGTGGACACTGTGTCTCTGAGACACTGTCCGGCCTTTGTCAGGGGTGAAGCAAGTTTCCCAGAGCCTTCCCGGAGCTGGAGTTTCCCTCATCTCTCCTGTAATTTCTGGTTTATCAGCCCAGAGGATCGGGTTGCACAGAAAGATAATGGGCCTTAATGAGCACCTGGAAATTCAGGTTGGGGCTCCACACACTTCTTTGTCACTTCTCAAAGGGTGGGACTTAGCCACCATTAAGACAAGATGCCCCCAGACAGGTTAAGCGCCTTGCATCAAAGTTATTTGCAGAACCGTTTTCAATTTTTCAGGCTGCCACCCTTGGCAAGTCCAGTCCTGCTTGTCCCAACTTTCATTGCCCAGATTGGGGCCAGCTGGGGGGAAGGAATTAATTTGGTGTGACAGATAAAGGTATTTCTTGCTCCCTGTTTATGTGACAATCCCCCAAATACCGGCAAGTCACCCCATTACTTCTGCTGGGATGGGTTTGGGGGAGGGTTATTTGAAAAACATCTTGTTTTGCTAGTTTGAGATGGAATTCCTATGTTAGACATAAAAGGCAGTATGTGCCCGTCCTTCAAGGACTTTGCATTTCTTCTTCTCTTGTCATTTTTATGGTTCCTCTGTTCATTTAGCAAATACTTGGCTTCGGGCAAATACTTGTCTACCCAAATGCACAGAAATAATAATTACCATTTTCTGTTCACATTGCTCTTCCATGTTCAAAATGTGTTCACATTCCCTGTCTTTGTTAATCTTCACAAAAACCCTGAAGAGGTAGGCTCCATCCGTAGTGGTATCCTTCATGTCCCAGTAGCGAAAACTGAGGCCCAGAGAGGTTAAGCGTGTTGTGTAAGGCCACTCAGCAGGAACATGGTGGAATCTGGGCTTATTATCTGGCCACAAGACTTGGAGACCAGCCCTTTCTTCTTGTCCCTCTTCTGTCCTTTACTACAGCCTTCCCCTGCTCACCCCACCCCCACCCTCACCCCCTAAAGTTTGGGAAGTGAGTTATAAAACCAGCCTAAGAGGTGAGGGTAGGGGTGGAGGCATGGTTTTGTTTTTTGTTTTTGCAAACAGGGAGGAGAGAGGGTTGGGTAGGTGATTATTTAAGGACCCAGCTCCCTTCCTGTGAACTCTGTCTCTGTATGGCTAGATCACAACTCCCAGTTACTGCAGAAGGTGGCCCCAGATTTCCCTGGATTCTAGCTAGGAGGCAAAACTACCCTTTAAAATGACCAAGGTTCTAATCATGAGACTAAGTAGCTTGGGTTAAGGGCCAATCCCAGCTCTGCCCTTCACCAGTTATAGGATATCAGGCAAATTTCTTAAGCTCTCTAAGCCTGAGTCTTCAAAAGGGGATGATCATGGTGCTGTTCACCCTCCCACCCGGTCACCGGCTTCTCTGGCAAGGGTGGGGCTCTTGGTTTCAGAAACGTTTGCAAGGGTGGCCCCTGGTGGAAAAAACTGAAAACTGCAGCCCAGGTATGGAAATGGAAGATGGCTTTAGGGCTTTGTGGCAGAGACCCGATATTTATGAATGTAGAGGTGTCTAGCCGTGTAAAAATAGATTCAAGAGCAGGAATTTTTATAAAAGATCACTTGGACAAAATAGAAATTCCACTGAAGAAATGAAAGGCAAGTATTTGAAAGGGATGAAAACAGGCCACCTTGAGAGTTTCCCAGAATGAACTGTTTGAATTGGCTGTTCCCTCTGCTCATTGAGCGAGGTTTCTGCAAGACTTGGCCCCTCAGGTCTCAGCTCCACCACCTCCACCTTGGGAGGCCTGCTCTCACCATCCAGTATGAGCCACACCTTTCTGAATCCCCCTTGCCCCATCACTTTTTTTTTTTTAAATTTTAAAAAAGTAGGCTCCATGCCCAGCGTGGAGCCCAAGGTGGGGCTTGAACTCACGACCTTGAGATCAAGACCTGAGCTGAGGGGCTCCTGGGTGGCTCAGTCGGTTAAGTGTCCGACTCTAGATTTTGGCTCAGGTCATGATCTCAGGGTCCTGAGATCGAGACCCGTGTCAGGCTCCATGCTCAGGGTGGAGTCTGCTTGTCCCTCTCCCTCTGTTCCTTCCCCCACTCACTCTCTCTCTCTCTCTCTCTCTCAAATAAATAAAATCTTAAAAAAAAGACCTGAGCTGAGATCAAGAGCCGAATGCTTAAGCACCTGAGCCACCCAGGTGCCCCCACCCCCCATCACTCTTGTATCACTGCCTTTAATTACTTTATATCTAGCACTGATCACTAGTTAAAATGATTGGCTTCTGTATTTGTCCATGTTTTCCACAACAGTGTAAGCTCAGTGAGAGCAGGTGCGTTGTCTGTCTTGTTTACGTGTTTGTCCTTAGAGCTGAGCACAGTCTGGAGTATAGCTTGGTGAAAACCTGTAGAATGAGTCATTTGGGATTCTGATGTTTAGTGTAGACATTTTTCACCACAGCATCTCCAGCTTTGGGTATTGGTAGTTAAGTTTTAATACCTCCATAGCTGTAAAGTTTGAAGTAGAGTTTCGAAGTCATTGGTCATAACATTCTCCCACCCAAGTAGTCCTTCTCCGTCATTTGCATTTATCTTGCTGCCCTGTGTCATCAGGTTGAAGATAACTTTTCATTATCTCCCCTAACGACAATGATCAGTTTCTCTTCCCTGTCAGATTGCAAGCAGGCATTACTTCTGTATGCCTCAGCAAGTATTTACGGTTATCAATGTCTTTTGTGGAATACTCATGAGGGTTGAATAAATGATTAAGCAAAGCCACATTTGTTTTTAAACGTTTTTTTGTTTTTAAGATTTTATTTATTTAGAGAGTGCATATGCCCATGCTAGTGGGAGGAGGGATAGAGGGAGAAAGAGAATCTCCATCTCAAGGTAGTTGCCTTTGTTACCTTCATTGTACAGTTGGGTAGACTGAGGCACAGGGAGGTTAATTTGCCCAGGGTCACAAAGCTAATAATAAGCAGAGCTGGGACTTGAGCCCAGTTCCTCGCAGAGCCCACGCTCTTAACCATCATGCCATGTGCCTCTCTTATCTGCCACTGTTTACTGAAATATAAACAATTATTTGAATGTAGACTCTCTGAAGCGTCTCACTGTACCATAGTCTCTAACTTTTGGACTTAGTAAGTATTCTGTCTCTGTTATCTTGGTGGTCTGTTTTCATATTGTCAAGAGCCAGCTGAAGGAGAGGCCCTTTTTTGGCTTTTGAAAAGAAGTTACTTTATAGACAGGTTAGTGTTTGCACTTTACAAGTAGATAAGAAAAAGAGACCACAATTAACAGTCCCCCTAGAATGATGAAGAACATAATAACATTGACTACGTTGCCATCTTTCAGTTCTGGCTTGTTTTGCTTGTGCCTGTTTTGTGTGAGTCAGGCTTTTGGTGGGTGAACCAAGGTTTTTTGTTTTTTTTTTAAGATTTTATTTATTTGAGAGAGCGCGCGCACGAGAGAGAGAGCACAAGCAGGTGAAGGGCAGAGGGAGAAGCAGATCCCCTCCTGAACAGGGAGCCCGATGCGGGGCCCGATCTCGGGACTCTGGGATCATGACCCGATCCAAAGGCAGACGCCCAACAACTGAGCCACCCGGGCGCGCCCAAGTTCACTTTGGGGAGAAGGAATGCTCTTGTTTTGAATCTGCCCCATTTCCTAATCACTGTGATTTATGCCCTGCAGTGAATTTTGAAGGATGTACCGGTCAACCAAGGACAGCCTATGTTGCTGATGACGCACGATTCAAAGTGAGCACAGATGGTGTGCTTACAGTCAAGCGCCCTCTCCGACTTCATAAACCGGAGATGAGTTTTCTGGTCCATGCCTGGGACTCCAGCCGCAGGAAGCTCTCCACCAGAGTCATACTGAAGGCAGCCGAGCACCGCCACTATCATGTATGTTGGAGTGTTTTCTTGAAAGTTCACTGTTGTTTTAAGTCTGTTGCCTAATCTGAGTTCTCTCCCCTTGGCACCTTTCACATTTGGGGCTGGATAGTTTTTTGTTGTTATTGTTGTTGTTGTTGTGATGTTTAGCATCCTCCCTGGCTTTAGCCCACTAGGCAGACACCAGGAGCACTCTCCTAGTCGTCACAACCAAAAATGTGCCCAGACATGGCCAATGCCGACTGGTCGGGGAGGGGGGTGTTGCGGAATCACCTAGTTGAGAACCATTGGTCTAACTAACTGAACTCATTCTTGCTGGGAATTTTTTTGTGTTTGGGTGGGGAGGGATCCTGTGGAACGATGGCAAAGTGTTAATATCTTTATTTCTGTCGGTAATAAAGAATAGTGAGTAAGAGCGTGGACGCTGTCTGGGATTGAATCATAGTCCTACCACTCGCTACCTGAGTAGCTGTGGGAGAGTTCATTTAAGGAATTTCAAGCAGAGAGAGGTTACCTATAATGTCGAGAAAATAATGACTGCATGAATTAATACGTGTGAAATGCTGCAACTGTGTTAGGCGTGCAGTAAGTACTCAGCAATTGTTAATTGTCTTCTTGGAGGAACAATGAACAAGAGATCAGTTCTCTGATCATTTTATTTTACTCTTTTTATTATTTTTTTAAATTTAAAATTTAGTTAACATATTTTTCTATTTCCACCCCCCACCCCCTGTTTTATTTTACTCTTTGTGTTTCTAGTGGGGGGAGGGTCTTGGGATGGGAGAAGAATCAATGGGAAGCTTTTGTTCCGTTGGACTGTGATCTGCGCAAGATACTTCCCCATTGTATTCTTAGTGCCTGGCCCACAGTTTGACACACACCAGGAGCCCTATAAATATTGAATGGACAGATGGGTGAATTGGCCATGAATGAAAGGATATATGTCTGCCCAGTTCTTGGCAAGAATGTTTCTGGGTATTGTTACCCAAGCCAGACACCACTGCTAGTTTCTAAACTGTTCCCATGGTGCTTCCTACCCAAATGTCTCTCTGGAGGCCGTTCTAGTCGTATCCTGGTACTGCTTTAAAAATACGAAACATGTTGGAAGTACCAAGGTCTTTCAGGCTGTCTCCTGTTTTTCTGCCCAAAGATCGTTGAGTTGCAGGAACTTAATAGTCCTGATAGATCTATTCTTTTCCCCCTGGTGTAATTGGATAGACCAGAAAAATGAAGAACGTAATAGAAGTGTGTTAACATAACGTCCTGACTCAAGTCTCCGACTGATTCCATCGTTCATGTAAGTTCAGCATGGTGAGTTCTTGCTGGACAATTGTGTGTGGAAGGCTCTTATGACCAAAAGACAAGATTTGAGCTTGGTTTTTCAAACTTTTCCTCCCTACTTCTGCCAGTTTTGCCTCTGCCTTCATTTTTGTTATATCATGATTAAGTTTAAACACATAGTATAGACATAGTATAGAAAACTGTGAATGACAGTGGTTTATGCAAAAGAGTATTTCTCTGTCAAGTTAAAGATACTCAAGGGGAAGTTGTAGCTAGTATGGAGACCCTACAGTCATTAGGAGCCCAGGTTACTCCTTTCCTTTCTATTCTGCTATCCTCAGTACATGGCTTCCATCCTCAGGGGTACCTCATGATCCAAAATGGCTGCTGGAGTTCTAGTCATCAAATCTTCATTCTAGACAATAAGGAGAAAGGGAGAAAGCACAAAAGTGCATCACTCAGTTGTATGCCTGCCTTTTTAAAGAAGCCTTTGTGGAATTCTTTTCAAAAAAATTGAATCTTTACACGCAACATGTGGCTTGAATTTAGCACCCTGGGATCTAGAGTCACATGCTCTTGTAACTGAGCCAGCCAGGCGCCCCCTTTGTGGAATTCTTTTTTTTTTTTTTTTTTTTAAAGATTTTATTTATTTATTTGAGACAGAATGAGAGAGACAGAGAGCACATGAGAGGGGAGAGGGTCAGAGGGAGAAGCAGGCTCCCTGCTGAGCAAGGAGCCCGATGCGGGACTCGATCCTGGGACTCCAGGATCATGACCTGAGCCGAAGGCAGTCGCTTAACCAACTGAGCCACCCAGGCGCCCTCTTTTTTTTTTTTTTTAATTCATTTATTTGACAGCAGGAGAGCACACACGGGGAGCGGCAGGCAGAGGGAGAGGGAGAAGCAGACTCCTCGTGGAGCAGGGAGCCTGATGCGGGGCTCGATCTCAGGACCCTGGGATCATGACCCGAGCTGAAGGCAGTTGCTTAGCTAACTGAGCCACCCAGGCGCCCCCACCCCCACCCCCACCCCCCTTTGTGGAATTCTTAAGCAAATAATGCTTGTATCTCACTGGTTGGAACTTGATGTCATGGCCATACCTACTTATGAGTGCAGTATAGAAAATGTACTCTTTTACTTGAACACAGTGCTGGATACAAAACTGGTATATATGGAGAGAGACAGATACAGTTACTTATTATTTTTTTTTTTTTAATTTTTAAATAAGAAAGGAAGAATGGATACTTTCCCATAGCTGGTTTGAGGTTCACTTTGGTTTGTTTCTGGTTCAAGAGACCCTGTGGGCCCTTCGTTAGGAGAAAGGTGATGGGGGGCCTGGCTGGCTCAGTCGGAGCATGCAGCTCTTAATCTTGGGGTTATAAATTCAAGTGCCATGTTGGGTGTAGAAATTACTTTAAAATCTTAAGAAAAAGAGAGAGAGAGGGTGACAATCCCACTTCTCCTTTAATTCATATAAAAATAGATCTCATGTGTATCAAAATATCATACTATGCACCGTGTGTGTGTGTGTGTAATGTATATACACACACACACACACACACACACATTTTTATTTGTCAGTTATACTTTTAACTTTTCAGTGTTTAATCTTTGGGTAGATTTTCTCAGTCTGGTATCATTTTTTTCTGAGGGATGAATACCATGCTCAGTATGTTTAGGCATGGTTCCCTTTGACATCACATAAAGATATTGATGTTCTCTTAGCAGTGTTCATAATTTCTTTATTATTGTTCTCTGAAAATATTCTGCAATTCTGATGTCAGCAAGATGTGCTCTTTGTCTTCCTCTTCAATGTGGCAAATGAATCTGGATTCATTCACTGATGCTATGCTGTTCACTCACCATGGCTGTGCAAGGCGGTCCTATTTAATAGGCTTAGGGTACATTTGCGGACAGTCATTTGAAGACTTCGTTCCTGTGCTGTATCTAATCCCAAACTCACCTCGATTAGCTTGATGTTTGCCATCCTGTCTAACCATCATCATTACCATTTTTTGAGCATTTATGTGTTTCAGGCACTATTCTAAGTGCTTTATTTGCAATACTAGTATCTCATTTAATCCTTCCAATATTATCGCCATTTTAAAATCATAGGGAACTGTGGGACAGAGAAAAATAATCTCCCCAAGAGGAGGAAGTGCCATAGTGAGGATTCACAGCTAGACAACCGGTTCTGCAGCTTGCCCTTGGCTCATGAGGGACTAGTTTTCTAGAATATTAATAATCCAATGATGCAGAGAGAGAGAGAGTGTGTGTGTGTGTGTGTGTGTGTGTGTGTGTGTGTGTGTGTGTAACCAATATGCAGGAATGCAATACTGGGAAGGATTCTGTAATGATACCTTGTCTTATGTCCATCTTGTGCATTTTTTATAATTTATATTACATATTTATTAAGGCAAGGAACTATATAGAAAAAAACATTTGTTCTGCTTAAGGCATACTTGGGAATAAACCGTTGTACAAATTATTGCACACTTGAAACCACAGTGCATAACAGACGGTCTGCATAAAAATGTTAAGCAGACCAGGTGTATTTACCTGACTTAGGTCTTAAATGTAGATCGGAAGACAAAAACAGATTTTCCTTGTCAAAGTATGAAGCAGTTTGAGAACTTTGGCTTCCGCATTTGGTACCTTTAGAACCAAGACTCACCAAGCACCATCGTTTAGGTTATTAAAAACCCATTTCCTGTACCTGAATTTCTTCCTCTTCTTCTAATATCATAATAATGGGTTTTAGAAGGCAAAGAGAATAAAAGGTGATCTTTATACTTACATTGCATGGAAACACAGTTCAAGGGAATTCTGGTCTTCCCCACCCCCCAACTCATGGCTCTAATTTATACCCTGATAGCCACACCTTCCAGTCACCCCCTTGGTATTTTGTAAGTCCAGGAATATTCAAGTTGGATTTAGCATTGGAATGACAGAAGATCCAGTCACAGACCCCATGGGTTCTTTGATTTGTCTTCTGGTTTCCTTGTGTCTCCTGATTATCCATTCACAAGTTGGGTTGTTGGGAACTTGACCATGATTATAGTGCTTTCCGGCTGGGTTCCTCCCCTTACCGCTCCCCCCCACCCCGCCTGGGGTGGGGCAGTTGGGGACACAGTGTGAAAGGTAAAAAATAAAATAAATAAAATGAACACTGAATTCTCTTCTGGCAGGGTGGGTCATATCCATTGTTTTGGGCTTTAAAAGTGTCTCTTCATGTGTAAGGCGAGGTGGTCCGACCTGGAGAGGGCCCAGTGGCACTTCTGGTACTGGAGGGGGTGCGGTGCCTGGTGTGTTTTGCCCTAGGGCCTGGTCAGTTGGTCGGGGCGGGTGCATTTCCATCCGTAGCCGTCCCAGTCACAGTGGTAGGGCTTCTCACCTGTGTGGGTTCGCAGGTGTACCTTGAGGTGAGGACTCTTCGTGTAGGTTTTGCTGCAGCCCACATAATCACAAGTGTTTGTGGCTGTCCTTTTCCAGGGCCATGACCTTCTCCCCCTCTTTGGTTTGGCATGCAGGAACCAGGGGGCGTGAGCTCTTAGTGATGGAGTGGTGGGACCTGTGGCTGCAGCTGATCTGGCCAAGAGGATGGGTAGTTGGCCCCGGGGGGCGGGTGGGGGGGGGTGTAGGACCTGCTGGTCTCTGCTCCTCTGGCAACCAGGGTCAGTATAGTCCTACAGGGGAGCTGCCGCCCCAGGTGGAAGTCCTGAGCCTGGCCGCATTTTAGGCATTTTGAATCAAATCTGAAAAGCCAGGAAATAGTGCTTGAATCGCCTTTGGCAAGCAGTGATCAGTGATTATGTGGGGAGTTGGGGATGGAACTGTCCTCTAGAACCTTCATGTATTACCGCTAATCACTTTAAAGCACTTAAACAATTTGGAGGGTATTTTTCTTCCATCTTCCACTATCTTATTTCCCTGTGTGTGCATAAAGTTATCTTTATCACACTTGAAAACTGTTCAATACAAATCTCAAAGGGTGTTTTTGGTCCCCATCCCAACAGCTTCTGTTAGAACAAATGGAAACCAAACAGATAAAATGACACAATGAGATTAAAGAATTTGTATTGATCACAAAGTAGTTCTTAGTACCAATTCCTAAAGCTTAACTCATCTTGGCTGAGAGCTCCACTTCGGGGACCTAAGCCCCTAGGAAAAACATAAAAGAAAATTGAAACGCTTGCATATCCTGTTGTTGAATAAGCACATATTAAATTATCAGGGTGTAATGTTCTATTAAAAATGACAGGTATAATATATTTAGGCTTGAAATAATTGGCAAAATAATACTTAACCCTCAAATGTGTAATTGTGTATACATAATGATTACTTGAACTCTGGACATTAGAAGGATCGGAAGGGAACACCATCTTCATTATATGGCAGAGTAGTTCACTGGGTTGTGTTTTGTTATTAAATTAAAACCATTGCCTGGCCCCAAGAAGGCTGGAGATGCTGGCTGGTTAGGTGGGACTGTTTGGTCTGTATTATCTATCCTGAATTATCTGATTTTGTTCTTTATCTCCTTTCCTTTTAGGACGCTCTCTCTGAAACCCAGACAGAAGTCCTCACGTTTCCCAACTCCCAGCATGGTCTCAGAAGACAGAAGAGAGACTGGGTTATCCCTCCTATCAGCTGCCCAGAAAATGAGAAAGGCCCATTTCCTAAAAATCTGGTTCAGGTAGAGAAGGAAGTTTTCTATTTCTCTGGGAGCAGTTTGGCAGAGAAGGACCTAGACCAAAAAAGGGGGGAAAGCCCCAATGTCAGGATCCTTCCTTGATAATTCTATTTGTTTCTGTGTGGTCTTCAGATCAAATCTAACAGAGACAAAGAAATCAAGGTTTTCTACAGCATCACTGGCCAAGGAGCTGACAAACCTCCTGTTGGTGTGTTTGTTATTGAAAGAGAAACAGGATGGCTGAAGGTGACAGAGCCTCTGGATAGAGAACAAATTGCCAAGTACATTGTGAGTATCTCTCAGAAGCATGCTAATAGGGGGTTATCTCCTTCCAAAATTTTTTGGTCAACCCATGTTGGATCCCTAGATCAGATGCTCTGGACATGTGAGGCTCAATTGGATACCTCTACACCTGTTGACAAGGGGAGATGACAGGAGAGTCTGGAAAAATGGGGGAGGGGTGTTGATTTTTTTTCCCATTGGGAATGAAGAAAGGAGAAACCTTAGGATCATACATGAGTTTAGACCCAAGATAACAACTTACTCTTGGGGCTGAAAGTCCCTGACCCAAAGGAAGAGGCCATTTATGATGTTGGGGAGCAAAAGCCGTTCCTGGGCCTTGGTAGCAGTGTGAGCTTGCAGAGCTGGGGGGGCGGGGGGTAATGCATTGAGGCCAATGCAAAAAAATCTGGGAGAGACACTCGACTAGAACAGCCAGAGGAAATTTTACCCTGCTGGGAATAAGAATGTTTTAGGCCTCTGCTCTTGTCTCTTAGGCCTGGCTCCCCAGCCCTCCTGTGGGAAACGGGAGCTCTGACCTGGTGGGTGTGTTCTGCAGCCTATGAGTCTTTACATATCATGACCTCAACCAGTGTCATGACCCCTGAAGCAGCAGCACATGTGTGAGAAAAGTTCTCTGCGAGGGGTGTCCATCCTTGGGTCTTGGAGAGTGGGAGGGAGTGGAGGCCAGCTGGAGTTCTAGTCACATGATTTCTCGCATTTCTTCCTCCTTGTTGGGGCCCAAGTAACCCTCACTTGGCTGTTTCAGCTCTACTCTCACGCCGTGTCTTCTAATGGGAATGCAGTGGAAGACCCAATGGAGATCGTGATCACGGTGACGGATCAGAATGACAACAAGCCCGAGTTCACCCAGCAGGTCTTCGAAGGATCTGTCATGGAAGGTGCTCTTCCAGGTATGGCCAGTCTCGAGGAGCTGAACACCCAGAAGGACACTTAGATTCCTTGGACCTCAAAGTGTTAGGGCTTGTGTTTGGGGTCAGGTCCTTCGTAGGAACAGAACTTCTTTGGAAACCAATGAGAGAGAGAGAGAGAGAGAGAGAGAGAGTGTAAAACATCCATTCTACAGAAATGTGTATTATAAAATAGGAGTCCTGGAATCAAGCCCCGTGTCGGGCTTCCTGCTCAGCGGGGAGCCTACTTCTCCCTCTCCCTCTGCTGCTCCCCCTGCTTGTGCTCTCTTCTCGCTCTGTCAGATAAATAAGTAATAAGTAAAGTAAATCAATAAATAATCTTTAAAAAAAGAAAAAGCAGTTTAAGAGGGGTGCCTGGGTGGCTCAGTCAGTAGAGCATGCGACTCTTGATCTTGGGGCTGTGGGTTTAAGCCCCACATTGGGCATAGAGCTCATCACCACCACCCCCCCACCTCCCAAAAAGGAGCAATTTAAGAACCTTCCCTGATTAAGAAACAGATCTTTGCCATTCCTGAACACATTCTTTTCTCTTCCCTGTAAATGTAGCCACTGCCCTGACTTTGGCAATCATTCCTTGCTTTCCTTTATCTTGTTCATCATGTGTATATTTACCCCTCAGTAATATCCGGTTTTTTTTGCATGTTTTCAAACTTTGTATATGTGGAATCACACTTAACATGTATTTCTGTGGTGTGCTTCTCTCATTGAGCTTTATGTACATAAAGTTATTCATGTTGGTGCCCGTAGCAGCCCAAGGTCATTCATTCATTCTCATTGCTGCATCATATTCAATATTTTTATATTTATATAAAGCACTTTATTCCTCTGTTGATGGAAAATGAGTTTGTTTCAGTTTCTTCTTTTTTTTTTTTTTTTAAAAGATTTTATTCATTTATTTGACAGAGATACAGTGAGAGAGGGAACACAAGCAGGGGGAGTGGGAGAGGGAGAAGCAGACTCCCCGCAGAGCAGGGAGCCCGACGCGGGGCTCGATCCCAGGACCCTGGGATCACGACCCGAGCCAAAGGCAGCCGCTTAACAGACTGAGCCACCCAGGCGCCCCTGTTTCAGTTTCTTCTTATTAAAAGTAGTGTTCTCAGAACATTTTTTAATATATTACCTGATGCGTACACAGAAGGCTTTCTCTAGGGTGTATATCCGTAAGAGCAGCTGGCTCGGTTATATAGGGTATGTTCCTGTTCAGTGTGACTACCTGCTGACAGACTGTTTTCCCAAGTGGTTGAACCACTTAACGCTCCCACCAGGAATCAATATCCTAGAATTGTTAGGACGTTTTGGCTTTGTTGATTGTGCAGTTGTATCTCCGTACAATTTTAAATGGCCTTTCCCTGATTTGTCAGTGGGCTAATAAACATTTTCTAGGTTTGCTGGCCCTCTGGGTTTCTTCTTTGTGACTTGTCTCTCCAGGTCCTTTGCTCCTTTCTCCCTTGGGCTATCTGTCCTTTTCCCATGGAGCCGTAGGAATTGTGTCAATGTTGTGGGCACTGGTCCTTTGACAGTCACAGGTGCTGTCAGTATTCGCTGCCACCTTGAAGGCTGTGATCGCAAATGACCATTCTCTGTGATGAAGCTGTGCCTGAGAAGCCAGTTGTGAATATTGGTGGGATTTTTTTCCTCTTTTCCACCTCATTCACTCAGGATGGGAGACAAGGCACAATGTTTCAGTTTGTTTATTTCTCCATCCTCCTCAGCTCCAGCCACCATCCAAAATTGTTGGAAAAGCCAAGTCCTTGGAACACTGCTCATGGGGTGGAATGCTTTCTTCCTCCCCTACCATTTTGGTAAAAATTTTGGGAATTAGAGAATGGAGGAGCCATAACATGGTACCATTTCCCGGGGCTCCTTCTTTAACACTCTGGACAGAATTGATCTGAGCCGTGTTGACCAGAATCCAAAGTGCAGCTTAACTGAATCTTTCCCTCCCTCGGCACTTGCAGGCACCTCCGTGATGCAGGTAACAGCCACAGATGCGGACGACGATGAGAACACCTACAACGCCGCCATTGCTTACCGCATCGTCACCCAAGACCCCCTCCTGCCTAGCAGCATGATGTTCACTATCAACAAGGACACAGGAGTCATCAGCGTGCTCACCACCGGGCTGGACCGGGAGGTCAGGGGTGAAGAGGGTCTTGAGGGGGTTGAGGGCAAATAGACATCAGCTAAATCACATGGACAATGCAAAACTCTGCGGAGGTCAGTTGCCACCTACTATGTTTATGGTCTGAGCTTTGCGTCTAAACAGCTCTCTAGAGGTTTTGTACCTAGAAAGCAGCTGGCATTGAAGCAAATGATCAAGTAAACTGTTTCCATGTTCTGGGCTGGGCTTGATGTGGCTGTTGGTCCTGACTCAAATGTGTTTGATCTCTGCAGAGTATTCCCACGTACACCCTGGTGGTTGAGGCTGCTGACCTGCAAGGTGAAGGCTTGAGTACAACCGCAACAGCTGTGATCACAGTCACTGACATCAACGATAACCCCCCCATCTTCAAACCCACCACGGTAACTCTGCAACCCCCTGGACGGTTTCCAAAGAAAGGGCCTCCGTTGTTGTGCAACTGCTCATGGGTGAACGCTTTGAAAACTTGCCCCATACTAGTGAGCTTTAAGAAGCAAACCAGTTGGGATGGCAATCTTCTCTGTCCTCCTCAGCGCAGGCCCTGCTGAGACGGGTTTGCAGAGTTGCAAATGGCACCTGTGGGCGCCTGGCGGGCTCAGTCCGTGGAGCATGCGCCTCTTGATCTTGGGGTTGTGAGTTCAAGCCCCACGTTGGGTGCAGAGATGAGTGGGGTTTTTTTGGTTTTGTTTTTGTGTTTTTTTTTTTAAGGCACCTTTTGAACTCATGTCCTCATTTTGTACATCTTGGTAGCAAATCTTACCAGGTTTTGTTTATTCACTGAACAAATACTTTCTAAGTTTGTAACACAGGAATTGTGTTATACACTGGAGATATTATCACAATAAGACAAAGATTCTGTTCTCAGTGGAGTTGATAGTCTGGCTAGGGAGATGTTTGACAACCTGTACAAATTATTGTGTACAATTACATTAAATGAAGATGAGGAGAAGGTATTAAAAGCCACACGAAAGAACTCTAAATCTTAATATGTTAGTTAGAAATAAGCTCAGTGGTTAGTGACAGAGCCTGTGCCTTAAACAAATAGGGTAAACTTTCTCTTGTGTCACAAAAAACCTAGAGCTAGAGTATCTACACTGTTAATGGAACCTCCTTAGTCTTGCTGTCCCACCATCACTGGTGCATGGCTCCTATCCTCAGTGGCCCCTTATGGCCCCAGATGGCTGCCAGAGCTCCAGCTATTTCTCTGCTTCATTCAGGAAGGATGCAAGGGCATGGGGAGCAAAAGGCATTGCTGCTAAGTCAAGGCCTCTTACTTCTGTGCAGACCCATCCCACAAGTTTCCTTAACCTCTTATTAGCAACTGCTGTCTTAGAGGATGACTGGAAATAAAATATTTTGCTTGGACACATTGTTGCCCCCAACAATATAGTTCGTGAAGAAGGGGCGAGTAGTTATTTACTAGGCAATTAGCCGTGTCTGCCACCCTGACACAGATATTGTGAGTCCAAGAAGGCGTCACAAAGCCCGTAACATTTATAGTAAGATGTGAAAGGCCTTGTCTGAGGAAAGCATCAGCACTCTAGAGACCAGTAGGAAGCCTGGGCTTTGGGTGAACGCGCTAATCTCTGCATAGAGACTTCTTCCAGCCTGCTCCTCTAGCCCAGCCATTCCTGCCGCAGACCAGCTGCCCCCACAGCCCATGGCCTTCTATCCTGCCCATTTTTTCTGCCTAATGGGCTTCTGTGCAATTCGTAGTTTTTCTATAAACTGACCCTTGTATTAGTAGAGCCTTTAGGAGATTTTTGTTCAAAACCAAGAACCTCCCTTCAGCTCAGAACAGGTTTTTCCCTCGATTCCAACCCAAAGTTTTACGTACCTTTCTAGTCTACTCAATAAATTTGTGGATGGCTTTACCTCCTTCAGTATTCTACATTCTTAGTCCTCTGTTCACTTTTATGTCTCAAGAAATGGTGAAATGTACATCAGTCTAATAAAATATGAAATAACCATGATAAAAAAATAAGACTTGAAAGGAGGTTGTCAAATGTGGGACAGGGGACAGTGGAAGAGTGTTCTAGGCAGAGGGATCACCATATGCAAAATGCCCTGAATCAATAAAAAGTTTTCAAGAACTGAAAAACAGTCTGTGTAGTGAAGCAAAGGAGATTGGGTCCTACAGGACCTTGTAGATGGAGGTAAGAATTTTAGAATTTATCCTGAGTGCAAGGGGATGTCATCGGGTTTTAAGCAGAGGACTATACTGACCAGACTTTTGTTTTATGAAAATCACTGGTACCACTGGGAATGATGGAAGAGGAGGGGAGTAGTAGATAAGCCACAGTGTCTTGAGTTTGATTAAGATCACAGTCAGCAACTGGGCCAGAGTGTTTTGAGGGGCCCAGGTAGCCAGGTCCTTAAAAAGCCAGCTCAGGTAGTCTTGAAGGATGATGCACCTTGAGTAGTGTTGGCTTCTCCCCCAACAGGAAATAGGGGCTCCACTGGTGGAATGGGTACTTCCTCCAAGACGCTCCTTGAATCTTGGACTCAGAAAGGATTTCTTTAGCCTTCACGGACCTGGCTCATCTGTTAGGTGTCAGGATGTCATAAGTGACCCATCTTCTCCTTTGCTCTGTAGTACCAGGGGCGGGTGCCTGAGAACAAGGCTAACGTTGTAATCACCGTACTCAAAGTGACTGATGACGATGTCCCCAATACCCCAGCATGGCAGGCCGTGTACACCATATTGAACAATAACAATGAGCAATTTGTCGTCACCACAGACCCAGTAACCAACGACGGCATTTTGAAAACAGCTAAGGTTTGTATGGTGCCTGGCAAGATGCAGAAACCGACAGCTAGCTGCCCACTCCCTTGTCCCTTGATGTCTTCTAAGAAGTAGATTAGCATGGCATTGGTGGGCTAGGGGTGGACAGCTTTCCCAGGTTCTGGTGGGCCATTTGGGGTTTGCAGCAACTCTTCAGGCGCATGTGAGAAGCTCCTACGCAGCCTCTTGAAATTGAGGAGAAAGTACCGTCTGTTTTAAAAGGCTTTCTCCCTGAAACATTTGCCCGATATCCATTTTGCAAATGAGAGGAAAAATGGCTTACTGGTCTCTGCCATTTTGCTGGATTATTTTAGAAGTGGGACAAATGACTTTTTGAAAGATGTCTTGGAAACCTGAAAACTAAGAAGTTGGGTGATATCTTTGTCGAAGTCACAGTTAGTGGATCCCTGGATTAGCCCCCAAACTTAGACTTCCTTATTGAGCAAGTGAGCAAAACCATCCATCCTTGCATCACTTACTACATAACCTTATCTCCCACCGAATATTGGATGTCAACATTTTCTATGCTACCAACAAAAGAAAGAAGCCAGTAAAATGAGCCCCTACTGTACACAAAGTCCCTCATAAAAGTTCCCAGTTTATTCCTTACAGCAACTCTATGAAGCAGTTCCTTTTCCTATGTATTTGGGTGTGGAAACAGACCCAGAAGTTAATTTGCCTGGACCACACAGCTAGGAAATGGCTCACCTGGGCTTTGACCTTGTTGTTGGCTGATTCTGAACTTCATGTTGTCACTAAACTTAATTGAGATCAGTGAGGTCAGAAGCAGGGTCTTCTGTCCATCTGCTGTCACATGGACAACACGTCACATAGGATATCAACATTCTTACTGGTCTTGGATAATAAATGACTTAAGGTACTAGCGTTTGTTCACTGGGTTTTGCTGTTTGAGGCTTCACATATGTAGTTCATTTTTATTCTTCTGCTAGGGTTCTCGTCTTGAATATGGTTGCATGTTAGCTTTTGAAAAAGATCCACGGCCAGGCCCCACCCTCAGAGATTATTGTTTGCTGGGTTAGGGTGCAGGCCTTCATTTTCTTCAGAACTTCTCAAGTTATTTCTTCCTAACACAGCTAGATTGGAGAACCATGAAGATACTGCTGATCAACAGCAATAGTTAAGGATGTAATCTTTTTTTTTTTTTTTAACACTAACGTAAAATATATTTTTTAACTCCTTTCTTTTTTGCTCCTTAGGGCTTGGATTTCGAGGCCAAGCAGCAGTATATTCTGTACGTGACCGTGGTGAATGTAGCCCCGTTTGAGGTCATTCTCTCCACCTCCACAGCCACCGTCACTGTGGATGTGGAGGATGTGAATGAAGCCCCCATCTTTGTGCCTTGTCCAAAGACAGTGGAAATACCTGAAGACTTCAGCGTGGGCCTGGAAATCACATCCTACACTGCCACGGATCCAGATAGTTTTATGGAACAGAGGATAACGTAAGTATGAGGATTTTTCAACAGTCTTGCAGCAGCTGGGTGCGTGTGTGTGTGTGTGTATAAAATATTTAGTTCATAGCATTTTATCATTGTCTGTGCAAGACCCTTCTCTTGTTTGGCTCCCCCCCCACATTCCCCACATCTTTTCCATTTCTTCTGTAGCCAGCCATTCTATATTTACTGTGCTTTCCTCTCTTCAAGTTCACGCAGTGAGGCAGGAATGTGGTTTTAATTGACATACATGGTGTGTTGTAAGTAGCTCACTATTTTCTGTCCTTTTAAACTGGAAGGCGCCTTTATAGTCTAAATCATACCCACACATGTTGAAAACACATGGGCAAACCAACAGGAACACCCCGCGACCATGTATGACAAATAATGTCCTTCGTCTTTTGAGGGCTGGGTTTGAGTAGGGAAAAACAAGTAGAGCACAAATCCCAATGTGACGCGCGTGTCTTGTTAGTAATAGTGTGATTTCCAAGGGTAACGGGGCTCGGCCAATGTGCCCGCTTCCTCTTCTCAGAGAGGTTCTGACCTCTTAACATCTACTCTAGAGGAAACTGTAACAGTGAACTATTTAGGGGCACCTGGGTGGCTCAGTCATTAGGCGTCTGCCTTCGGCTCAGGTCGTGATCCCAGGGTCCTGGGATCGAGCCCCGCATTGGGCTCCCTGCTCTGCAGGAAGCCTGCTTCTCCCTCTCCTGCTCCCCCTGCTTGTGTTCCGTCTCTCGCTGTGTCTCTCTCTCGGTCAAAAAAAAAAAAAAAAGAAACGACTTTAAATATGTGCCATATATTAAATAATAGTATGGATATCAAAGTTATATTTCCTGAAATTAAATTATCATTATCTAAGAAAATGCCTCTGTTCTTAGGGGATAACACGCTGAAGTATTTCTGAGTAAAAGAACATGGTGTCTGCAACTTACGCTTAAAGGGTTGAAGGGGACATGGATGGTCATACTTTGCTGTAGATGTGATCAGTCAACAAAGAGGAACCTTAGCCTTCTTCAGCTATGTGCTGTTTGCTGTACTATTCTAAGCCAGAGCTTGTGCCTTTTCAGGTATCGGATTTGGAGGGATGCTGCCAACTGGCTGGAGATTAATCCAGAATCTGGTGCCATTTTCACTCGGGCTGAGCTGGACAGAGAGGACATGGAGCATGTGAAGAACAGCACGTACGAGGCCCTCATTATAGCCATTGACACGGGTAAGGGTGCCCTTAGCTAGTATGTGACCTTTGCTATCTCACCTGTCTGGCTAGCATGCTTCGTTGCCCCCTACCCTTCTTTGAGAGGCAAGAGTTCATTCTTTTTCTGGTATTCTTAAACAAAAGCGTGCGATTTTCGAAAGTACAAGTAATTAGGTCAAGCAGAAGCTCTTTATACCTGAACCGACTCCTTCCCCACAGGAGCCAGACTGCCTGGGTCTAGATCTTCGGGCTAAAGCTTATGTCCCTCAGTTCCTCTGTCTGACAAAATGATAATGCCCTGTCTGGATTTTGAATGAGTTCGTTTATGTAAAAGTGCCCTAGAAGAGTGCCTGCTCTACAACGACTATCATAATTTTTATCCTCATCATTAGTAGTGAAATATGGCTCCTTCCAGACTGTTTTCATGTATTTGAATACATTTATATGCATATAGAAATAGAGTTTATTATAAAGCCACTGTCTAGTTTACAGCCTGGTTTTGTTTTTATAATAAAAATCATTATTTTATACATGTTGATTTAAATTTAAGTTTTAATGTATTTGCTATTTATTATTTATAATATGTCTTAAAGACACAGATCTACTTTGGCACCTTATAAATCTACCTCTTCGTAATAAAATAATGTTGTCTGGATATAGCATACTTGAATTGTTCGCATTAAAGAACACCGGGGTGGTGTCCACCTGTTCGTTATTGCCATGAGTTTGGTAAGGAAACATCCTTGTCCATGCCTCTGTGTGCAAGTATTTCCCTTGGCTGGATATTTAGAAACAGAATTACTGTTAGAAACTGCTCGCTTCCTGGGCTCGTGATGGATTCTATTTCCCTCGCTAACTCTCCAGCTTCCTGAGGTAGTAATTTCAGGCTTGACAATCTAGAAAACACAGCAAGGCAGGTAAGGCCATGATAGGGCTGGACAGGTGGCCCTCCGTCGCATTGTGATGGTGCTGGGGAAGGATGAGCCTGGCCTCTTCAGTTAGAATCTGAAGCCTGCTCCTGGATCTGTATTTAGGAGTTAGCAGGTTAAAAGCAGAGAGCGAGGTAAATAAGGCCATGATGGGGTCCCATTCGCAGAATGCTTTTGTCTGAAGGGAAAAGCTAGCCCATGGCTTCAGCCGCACTGGCCAGCTGCTGCATGGAAACTCTCCAGCCTGGCCTGGAAGTAAGTGGAGGAAATGGCTCCTGAACGTGCCTTGGCAAACTTTCTGTGAAGGAAGGGCCAGGGAGTAAGTATTTTAGTGTCTTCGGGCCATG
>NC_138384.1:15819204-15936108 GCF_054177405.1 Leptonychotes weddellii | reverse complement strand
TTTTTTTTTAAAGATTTTATTTATTTATTTGAGAGAGAGAGAATGAGAGACAGAGAGCATGAGAGGGAGGAGGGTCAGAGGGAGAAGCAGACTCCCCGCCGAGCAGGGAGCCTGATGCGGGACTCGATCCCGGGACTCCAGGATCATGACCTGAGCCGAAGGCAGTCGCTTAACCAACTGAGCCACCCAGGCGCCCTGACTCAATACTTCTTAATGTAAGGTCTAAGAAGAAGGAGAATGAGGTTTCGTAGAAAATCTGTTAGCTTCTTTTTTATTTTATTTTATTTGCATTTTTTTTTTAAGATTTTATTTATTTGACCCAGAGAGAGAGAGAGAGAGCGAGCACGCGTGAGAGAGCGCGCACAAGCAGGGGGAGTGGCAGGCAGAGGCAGAGGGAGAAGCAGGCTCCCCACAGAGCAGGGGGAGCCCGACGTGGGACTTGATCCCAGGACCCCGGGATCCTGACCTGAGCCGAAGGCAGTCGCCTAACCAACTGAGCCACCCAGGCGCCCCTAGCTTCTTTTTTAATTAGAAAAAATTTTAAATGGCACCTCCTATTTGTTTTTAATTCACATGATAAGGTAAAAAAAGATTTAAACATAAACCAGATATGGCATATGCATACAATGGAATGTTATTAAGCCTTAAAAAAAGGAAGGGAATCCTGTCACATGTTCAAACGTGGATAAATCTTGGGGGCATTATGCTAAGTAAAAGCCATGTCACGAAAAGGCAAATACTATATGGTTCCATTTAAGGTAAGAAAGCAGTCCAATTCATAGAGACAAAATAGAATGGTGGTAACCGGGGGCTGGGAGGAAAAGGGAAGTGGGGAGTTGTTTAATGGGTACAGAGTTTCAGTTTTGCAAGATGACAAGGTTCTGGAGATCTGTTCCACAATAATGTGAATATACTTACAGTGTTGAACCTAAAATATAAAATGAATTTTAAAATGGTTGAGATGGTAAATTATATGCTGCGTGGTTTGTTTTAACCACGATTTTTTTAAAGGGTAAAAAAAAAAATAATCACCACAGTCTTGCTACCCAGGCATAACTCTATATAGGTTTAAGATAAGAGTCCTGTGTTTTTTTCTATGATAAACTAATATTGATGGTAATACTTGAGCGTCTGTTTTATCTACTGCCGTATGCTAGGTGCTATGTCATAATGTAAAAGAAATGTCCAAGTCTGTTTTTGTTTTTTTGGGTTTTTTTTGAAAAGCAACTTGTAGCAATTTAAAAAGTTCAGCCCTTTGATAATGACCTTCAAGCCATAGAAGTTCTGAAAAGGGAGAATTGGTGGGGGGGGCAATGAGGAATTCTTGGAGTGGTTAAAATTTAATGGGTTCAGGGGCGCATGGGTGACTCAGTTGGTTAAACAACTGCCTTCGGCTCAGGTTATGATCCCAGGGTCCTGGCATCGAGCCCCGCATCGGGTTCCTTGCTCAGCAGGGAGCCTGCTTCTCCCTCTCCCGCAGCCTCTCCTCCAGCTTGTGTGCTCTCTCTCTCTCTGTCAAATGAATAAATAAATAAAAACTTAAAAAAAAATTTAATGGGTGCATAAAGGTATGTGTAGAAGAGGGAAGGAGGTGTCCTTGGTGTGAGGGTGATTTGAGTAATTGTTGTCAAAGCAGGAAATAAGCATATCAGAGAACAGCCAGATCTGAAGTGAAGATGCCCGGTGATGGGGAGAGCTGATGGCTCCCTAAAGAGCCAAGCCAAGATTGGAATTTGGTCTGATGGGAATCAGTAGAGCTTCATGAGTGTTCTTGAGCTGTGGCATTTCCTATGTATTTTCTCTTAGGTTCTCCAGTTGCTACCGGAACGGGAACCCTTCTCCTCATCCTCTCTGATGTGAATGACAATGGCCCCATACCAGAACCTCGAAATATGGACTTCTGTCAGAAGAATCCACAGCCTCGTGTCATAAACATCATTGATCCAGATCTCCCCCCCAACACATCTCCCTTTACAGCAGAACTAACACACGGGGCAAGTGTCAACTGGACCATTGAGTACAATGACCAAGGTGGGAACTGGAGTCTTACTTCAGAAACATTGCTCTGACTCCATGCTTTCCCTGCTCCTGTCCTCCCCCCTTCTGAAATTCCCTTTTCCACTTCCACGTGTCACCCCTTTTGTTTGTTGTGTGTTCATTTGCCCCTTCTACATTTGAGGCATTCCACCAAATTCCCTTTCCTTTCCTGGTATCTGACTCTGCAATGTACTGCCCAGTAACATACGACCCAAGCAGCTCCAATTTTCTTGACCCTAATAATTTTATTCTAGAATGAGGTTTTTTCCCTCCCCTTGTCCCATCATTTATTTTTGTTGCTTCCTCCAGCCCATGAATCTCTAATTTTGAAGCCGAAGAAAACCTTAGAGTTGGGTGACTACAAAATAAATCTCAAGCTCACGGATAACCAGAACAAGGACCAGGTGACCACCCTAGATGTGTTCGTGTGCGACTGCGAAGGGGTCGTCAACAGCTGCAAGAGGACGGCGCCCTACACCGAAGCAGGCTTGCAGGTTCCCGCCATTCTGGGCATTCTTGGAGGAATCCTCGCTTTACTAAGTACGTACGCCTGGCAAGCGGTTCAGCCTTTGGCTTCTAAAATGGGGGAGCTTTATCCCTTAGTGAACAGTTCAGAGAGAAGTTGGCCAAGACTGGAAGGCAGCCCTGTTTCATGAGATCAGCAGGAACCCAGTCTTCCATTTAGTTGTTTTTTCAATCCCTCAGGGTAGTGCTTCTCATGCTCAAGTACATACAAATCACCTGCATGAGGATTCTGAGCTGGTTATCTGGTGAGTCTGGGGTGGGGGCCTCAGATTCCATGTTTGTAACCAGCTACCCAGGTGGTGCAGATGTTGCAGGTCCTTGGACCAACTTGGAGCAGTAAGGCCTTGGGGTCCTTTCCTCATCAGCATGGTCTGAGCTGTCCTGCTCACCACCACCACTTCTGCTTCCACATTCTACATTCCATCCTGGAGAAGGGATGACAGAGAAAGTGGAAAGCACGTGTCTGGAGATGACACAAATCACCTTCATTCCCATCCCACTGGCCCAAACACAGCCACACCTAGAATTTCCCACTTGAACTGGATGGCCATGGGCCCATTTAAACCTTGGCAGAGGATGGGGGTGGAGTGTAGGGTGAATAGTGAGTATTCAATGGCTAAAAGGACAGTGGGGAAAAGGATACTGGGGGGAGCTATGGCAGTTCTACCATAGTCCTTCAAACTGATATCAACTGAGACCACCTAGAGACTGGTCCCTAGGGTTGACACAGATGCTGTGATGGTTTCTAAAAGCTTGGGATGGCAAGTTCGTTAGAAAAATTTCAAAGATGGTTTATAAATTAAGGGCTGGAAAGGGTGGTCCAGGTCATGAATGCCTTTGTGATCAGACGAGGGGGATGTGAGTCGACCCTCAAGGAAGGTGTAGGATGGTTGGGACAGAGGCTGGTGGCATCCAGACGGTCAGAGGGGCATTTGTGAGGGTTCCCACGCTAGTGAAGGCACAGAGAGGAAGGCTCGATTGGACTGTGGAGGGCAAAGAGGAGGCCAGCGTGGCTGGAGTAGAAGAAAGTTCTTGGACCAGTGGCATCACTCGGGTTTCAGTTTAGACTCAACACAGATGTTCTTAATCCCGCTGCTTTCTGCTTCCGCAGATTCATTCGCTCCCGCCCTCTTCTGATTGCGTCCCCTCAAAGCTGAGAAGGAAGGAGAGTGTGTTGTTCAGAATTCAGTGAGCTTTCTGGACCTCTGTTCCTCAGGGTTCACCTGGCTAAATTGCCTCTGTGGGGTGAGGTGAATTCACCTTCCTCTGCCATCATCATGGCTGGGGTCATGCAAGCCCTGCCTGCCCCCTTCCTTCCTACTCCACTTAGATTTGACTGGGCCAGTCAGCTTTGGGGACAGCAGTTACTAACTAGTACTTTCATTCTAAGGAAAATATTAAAGATTGTCGTTACACTTAAAACAATTGACTTTTGAGTAATAGCCTTCCCTCAGTGTGTTTGGGATACATTTTATGAGGCACAGAGGACAAGAGCAGAACTGCAGAATGTTCAAATGTGGAACCGTATTGAAAACGGGAGCAATGCCCGCATTCAGACTTGCAACTTCTTCTTCCTTGTGGGCAAGCGTAGAACTTACACTTCCAAAGATTACACTAGAAAAATGCCAGGATATGAAGGTTTTCATGTAGAGCCTCGATACTTGGTTGCTTGCTTTGTGCCAGGCTTTATGGGGATCCCACTGGGAATACTGAGGTTGTGGTACATGTTGGGACAGTACTTCCTGAAGTGATAACAGTATCTGTTTTGGTTACTTTCCTTTAAGTGACGTTTAAGTAATGTTTGATAAATAGTATCTTCTTGGAAATGATAACCTGCTTGTAGTTGCTCAAAGCCCCACGGGGATGGTGACTGTCTGCGTCTTACATGGTCTTAAGTACTGTATCCTCGGTGCTAAGACAGGCTTTGGCCCACTGAGCAAGTGCTCAGTGTTCCTGTTTATGAATCGTGGTCAAGGAAGTTACATTGTTCATCTGAATAAGGTCCTGGAATCTTGATGATTTCAGAAACAATAGGGAGGTTGGGTACTTGTAAGAAATCTTTTCCCCAAGTCTGTGCAACCTCTTGTTTCAAAGAAATACTGCTTCAGTAGGGTGTCCTTTAGAGAAACTTGGCCACAAGCACCTATTTAAAAAAAATACTAAATCATAATTTTTTCAGTCACAATAAATAGTTTAAAGATTTTTAACAATTAATTATTAATCTTCTATATCCTAGAAATATCCCAAGATCAGATGAAAACTTTGGAAATTAAACATATTTTAGAGCTTGCTTATGTGATTTTTGTCTTAAGAGAAAATAAAGTATTACCAGGCTGTTGAATGGTCTGTGTCCCATCCCTTGGAACTGATTAAAAATAATACGCATCTGTCCATCACATTTAGGCTGACCCAGCCCTGCTCACAAACCTTCGGTGGTTCTAGTTCAGAATCAAAGCCAAAGTCCTTCAGTAGTCGCCATGTCCCTGCCACCCTTCTGAACCCCTGTTTACTTCCTCCCTCGCTCACCATGCTGACCTAGCCTCTCCTTAGTCATGCCCATCGTGCTCCTGCCTCAGGGCCTTTGTCCCTGATTTCCTCTGCCTGGAGCATTTTAGCTCAGATTCTGGGAAATGACTGATTGGTTTAAGTCCAATTAAAGACCACACTTGAGTTCCCATGTACTTGTCCAGGATGTTACACTGCACATACTAACTTCAGGTCTGTGAGCGTCTGTGCGCGCTTTGTCTGGCAGCCATCTGCCCGGTAGGCAGGGCTGTGGTGCTCTGTGAGAGCTGCTTTTTATGGCCTTCTTGACCAGTGGCTCCCCTCGTTCTCTCTCCCCCCACCCCAGTCCTGATTCTGCTGCTTCTGCTGTTTGTTCGGAGGAGAGGGGTGGTCAAAGAGCCCTTACTACCCCCAGAAGATGACACCCGGGACAACGTTTACTATTATGATGAAGAAGGAGGTGGAGAAGAGGATCAGGTATGTTTTTAAAACAATGATACATGGCACGCCTGGGTGGCTCAGTCATTAAGCATCTGCCTTCGGCTCAGGTCATGATCCCAGAGTCCTGGGATTGAGCCCCGCGTCCCTGCTCAGGGGGGAGTCTGCTTCTCCCTTTCCCTCTGCCTGCCGTTCCATGTGCTTGTGCGCGCGCTCTCTCTCTCTCTGTTAAATAAATGGATAAAGTCTTTAAAAAAATAAAAATAAAAGGGGCGCCTGGGTGGCTCAGTCCTTAAGCGTCTGCCTTCGGCTCAGGTCATGACCCCAGCGTTCTGGGATTGAGCCCCGCATTGGGCTCCCTGCTCAGCGGGAAGCCTGCTTCTCCCTCTCCCACTCCCCCTGCTTGTGTTCCGTCTCTCGCTGTGTCTCTCTCTGTCAAATAAATAAATAAAATCTTTAAAATAAATAAATAAATAAAAATAAAAATAAAAAACCATGATACAAAGCTAAATGGCGATCTCTTTATTTGGAAGAAGCAATGATTAGGAGAAGGTAGACCTTTGAAATAACATTGTTCTGTTCAGCACCCAGATGAATGAACAGAGGCCAAGGGCAGCTAAGTAACTTGCCCAGTCACACAGGTAGGAAGCCGGAGAACCCCAGGTAGTCTGACTCCAGAGCCTAGTCTCCCTGTCACTGTTCTCAGGATACAAACTTCAAATTATCATCGACATACGGCAGCTGCTTTGTAATATTTTGTTTCCCTTGAGCTTGTAGGTATGCTAAACTTTTTTTTCTTATTGTACATGTTAAATCTTTAGGCCTTCTTTATCTTCCCTGATTTTGAAGATGGTCTTGCCTTAGCCCAGAGTGTTCTGGAGTTGTTTTTTTTTTTTTTAAAGTAATCTCTGTGCCCAATGTGAGGCTCAAACTCATGACCCCAATATCAGGAGTTGGATAGTCTACTGACTGGGCCAGCCAGCAGCCTTTTGGAGAATTTTTTGTGAATGTGTGTTCTATTTAGAAAGGGAACCTCGAAGGGGGGGGCACCTGGGTGGCTCAGTTGTTAAGCGTCTGCCTTCGGCTCGGGTCATGATCCCAGGGTCCTGGGATCAAGCCCCACATCGGGCTCCCCGCTCGGCAGGAAGCCTGCTTCTCCCTCTCCCACTCCCCCTGCTTGAGTTCCCTCTCTCGCTGTGTCTCTCTCCGTCAAATAAATAAATAAAAATCTTTAAAAAAAAAAAAAAGAGGGGGGGAACCTCGGGCCCCATCTCAGAGTTCTGCTTTGACTCTGGCCATGCATGAGCATATTTGCTGAGCTCTCTGGTCTGGAAGAAGAGCCATTGATTAGAATTTCAATGCCTGCTTTGCACAATGTATTAGGAGGTACAGAGAACTGTCCTTAAGGCATTTGTGGGATAACTGCTGATCTCAGCTAGTGTCTTAGTCCGTGTGGGTTGCTATAACAAGATGCCACAAACAGGTTGCTTAAAAACCACAGAAGTTTTTCTCACGGTTCTGGAGGCTGGGATGTCTTAAGATGGAGGCACCAGCAGATTTGGTGTTTGGTGGGGACCTGCTTCCTGGTTCACAATCAGCCATAATCTCAAGTGCACTCAACACAGCAGAAGGGGAGTTCTAGAGTGTCTTTTATCAGTGTGCTAATCCTGTTCCAAGGGCTCTATGTACCCTCCTGACTTGATCACCTCCCAAAAGTCGCACCTCCAAATACCACCATGTTGGGGATTAGGTTTCAATGTGTGAATTTGGAGAGGGACCCAGACATTCAGTCTATGGCAGCTAGACTCTCAAGAACCTGTAGATCAGCTGGGACTTAGTCACTTAGGCACAGCAGTCTACATCCAAGCCCACAGTTGTTCCTCACAATCCTTTTGTGCTGTTTTTCCTTCTAGTGCTATTTTGGAAACTCTTAGGTTGCAAACTGTCATTTCAGATTACATTGGCACATGCTTATAACTATCATGCAGTTGAAAGGGCATGATCTGATACCAGAATCTATAATCCACATATAGCCCTGGATTTGTGACTGTTCTTTGTTTCTTTCTTTTTGTTTTCTTCTTGACCTGTTTTTTACTCTTTGCTTTTACCTTTTTCTCCAAAGGACTTTGACTTGAGCCAGTTGCACAGGGGCCTGGATGCTCGGCCCGAAGTGACTCGCAATGATGTGGCACCAACCCTCGTGAGTGTGCCCCAGTACCGGCCCCGCCCTGCCAATCCTGATGAAATTGGAAATTTTATTGATGAAGTAAGTTAGCAAAACCAAAAGCCAACGTGCATGTCATCTCTAAACTCAGGAGCAGTTGGGTTGAAAGTGAGGAAAAAGTCTAGATTCTTTGCTTTACCACATTTTCTCCTTGCCTGATCCCTGAATGCTATATTTTATTTGTGTCTCATCTGAATTTCAGAACTAAAAGCACTTCAGACTGTTCCTAGTCAATTTGCAATATCCATATGGCGAAACCAAGAATTGCTTGTGAGGATTTAGTAGAACTAGAAATGAAACTAAAGAGATTCAGAGGAGATCCAGTTTGGTTTCACTAATGGCTCTTTTTGCCCCTGCATCCCACTGCTGGTTGGGATGTGATATTAAATGTGTATCACAGGTCTGCCTAAGGGCCAGAAAAATAGCGTCAATTTGTGTATGTTGGAAATGCATTCAGCTATGAATTCCAGAAGTTTAAACAGATATGAGGAGATTAACCTCATAAATTCTTGTTCTCGTGTTTGTTGCCACATGATCACAAGATGGCTGCCACACTTCCAGGCCTTGGGTCTGTATCCCAGTCAAGAAGAAGTAGGAAGGGCAGAGCAGAGGCCAGAAGTCTTTGTTCTAGCAAACTGTTAATGCAAGTAGGGAGTTCATCCTATATTATTGGCCAGAACTGTCACTGGCCAGAACTGTCCTTATCTGCAAGGGAAAATGAGAAATAAGGCATTAAGTTAATTAGCTTAGGGTAAGATGAGGACAAATTAGGGGTCAGGATGAGCAAAGAACCAAGTAAGCTAACAGTCCAGCAGGATCTATTTCCTTAAGCTATGTTACCTGATCCCTTGCTCAGTTACTGGAACAATTTTCAGGGCTTCTCTCATGATCCAGTGGCCCTCAGCGGGTCTTCATGGTAGAGGCTGGTTTTGCTTTCGCTCCTATGGGAGTCCTCACCAGGAACTACACAAAGCACAGAAGTGTTTGAAGTGAACAGGCCGGGTATTCTAGGAAGTTGGGAATGGGAAGGGTCAGTTAAAGCCTCCCTTTTAGATAAATCTGAATTCAGGTCCTTTCCTCCATTCACATGCATTTGTGTGTCATCACAGCTGATAGTAGCTTTTTTTATTTTTCTTTTTTTAATTACAAAAATAGTGTTTGCTACTTATAATAATAAACTTTGAAAATGTGTATAAAGAAAAAAAAAATGCAAGTCCTTTCTTCATGCCCCAACTTCCTCTCCAGAGTTAACTGTTAACAGTTTGGCATTCATCCTTCCAGACCTTTCCAGGTGGAAATGCTGTATGGACCAGTACGACTGTCCTCGTTGTTTTCAGCCTCTGTCCATCCTGACTGGCTTCTCTCCTGTCTACATAAAATGTATCATTAATTTAGGGGGAAACATTCTGCATCTTTACCCGTGATTTTGTCTTTTCATCAACGGTATAGTGTCTGTATCCATTTACCGTATTGGTGCTGACTGCTCCCAGTGTTCTGTAGGATGGTTGCGTTATCGTGCATTACGTGTTGCTGGAGGCACCTAGAGAAGGCATCTTGCCTGACAGATGTGCGATTCCTTTCATTGAAAGATCCTCCTGTCTTCCTCCTCCTTTAGAACCTGAAGGCAGCGGACACTGACCCCACGGCTCCTCCTTACGACTCTCTGCTCGTGTTTGACTATGAAGGAAGCGGTTCTGAAGCTGCTAGTCTGAGCTCCTTGAACTCCTCAGAGTCAGACCAAGACCAGGACTATGACTACCTGAACGAATGGGGCAATCGCTTCAAGAAGCTGGCGGACATGTATGGGGGTGGGGAGGACGACTAGGGGTCTTGAGACAAATGGGGAAGGAGATGGGTCCTTACACCATGTGGGGGAGAGTGCAGGGGTCATGGTTTTCCAGCTCCCTTCACTTGAGATGAGTTTCTGGGGAGGAGAGACTGCTCAGTGATGCAGTTAGGATACTTAGGATTACCACTTGATAGATCTATCTGTATTTTGACCTATTCTTTGAAGCTTTTTTTCTTTCATCATTCTTTAAATGGTGATACTGTCCAAAAGACATCCACACGTTTAATATTTCAAAAGAAGAGCTTCAGCCTCCGGAAGGTTCTGCTAGCAACTTGGAGGTTAGGTTCTGCTAGCAATTTACAGATTTCCTTACAAGCTTTCGTCTCATTTTTTTAAAGAAAGGGGGGGCTCAACTACCCTATTGTTGTGTGTGTGTGTGTGTCGTGTGTCTGTGTGTGTAATTATTTTTAATTTGTGTTCTTTCTTTCTCCTATCACTGCTCTGGTGTCCCCTGTTCTAATACCCACTGTTACTCCTTCTGAACTTATATTGCCCCAGACAGGAGTTCTCTGATGGAGAAATTGTTGGGCCCTTTCAGGATAGGAGACTTGGTCTTAGCCTGGCCAGAGTGTGACTGGGTATCATGGACTCGTAAGACCTTTAATGGTTCTCCTTTTTTATTTTCTAAGTACATAACTTGAAATTGGTGTCCATCCACTTACTTGTTCTGCATAAATATGTTTGTTATGTGTGTGTCATTATTGAGGTACTTTGGTTCTAAATAGGGAGCACTGCGCAGAAAAGGTGGTGAGTTTTCAGATGCCATTCAACTTCTAATGTTCATTTATCACTCAAAAGAGTGATCTCTTTCGACACTTAATGATGGTGCCTAAGTGCTGCAGCCAAAGACAGAAGGAGGTTTGTCACAGCTGAGGGCAACATGAGAAATGGGCTTGGAGGTGGCAGGAGAGATGTGTCATTGGGCCTGGCAATTTAGCAAACCGAGGCTGAGGATGATTGAGGTGGCTCTACCTCTAGTCCTGAAAATTCTGAAGAATGGAAGAATCTCAACATGTGTGTCCTATCAGGATCCTCCTGCCAGAGTTGGCACCTGAAGCCCAGAATCCCCAAGTGCCTGCTTTTGTTGATGCCTACAGAAAATGCTGGCTGATCTGGACACATCTACCCCAAATTCCAAGAGTTCGTAGAAAACCGAGGATGTTAGGAAATCCAATTTTTCCCCTTAGGAGCAGGAAGAAAATATGGCGCTAAAGGGTGCTAGCAAGGGGAGGGTGGGGAGAATTTTGATTTGGATCTTCTTTTAATTGAAATGCGAACTTCAAGAAACTTTTGACAACCACAGAAAATAATTTTATCTAAATTGCTTTACTGTCTGTCAGCTGTTTTTCAAAGGAAAAAAAATCATCCCTGCAATCAGGTCTTGGAATTCTCTTGATTTTTTAGCAATTTAAACTCTAACGTAGTCTTGTGTAGAGAATGTTACTATAGTTTCGAGTGTATACATGTGTGGGTGCGGATAATTTTGTATTTTCTTTGGGGGTGGAAAAGGAAAACAATTTAAGCTCAGAAAATTCTTAAATATTCATTTTTATAAATTTTATTAAAGAATTTTGTTAAACCATTGTCAAACACTTGTTTTATTTGGTTACACCACAATTCCAGGCAAGACCAGTGGTAGTTGAGCTCACTCAAAACGTGAAGAAGAAAACTTCATGTTGAAATGACTCCTCCAGAACTTGGTGTAATTCTCTTGAGGGCAGAGTGCAGGAAACTGCATTTAAAAGCTCACTTTATTTGGAGAATATCTCTCCGTGTGGTATGTGGAGAAACATTTAAATTCTCTTGTCAATGGAAAAACTGTGGGCAGAGCCGAGGGACCGAAAATAGAGCTTCCGACAACATTCATTCGGTCAGCAAAGTTTATGTAGTACAGCGGTCCACCATCAGGGAAGACTCTGGACCCCTCCCTCAGGGGACATTGGGCAATTTCTGGAGAATACGTTGATTGTCGTGACTGAGGAGGTGCTACTGTCCTCAGATCAAGGCCAGTGATGCTGCTAAATAGCCTGCAATGCATGGGGCAGCCATGTGCAACAAAGAACCATCAGGCCCAAAATGTCAGTGGTGCTGCTGAGAAACCCTGTTCTGTGACTTTACTCTGCTGGAGGGGTATAATCATATATGTATATGTGTGTATGTGTATATATATATATTTTTTTCTTTAAAGTGGAATACATAGATCTTCTTCGACTTTGATGTGGTTACATCATGATGTGGTTACAGTAAATTATCGTAAGTTGAGAACACGTCAAAAATGCACTTAATATGCCTAATCCAGCAGACATGATAGCTTAGCCTAACCCACTTTCAGGGTGCTCAGAACACTTAACTTCAGCCTAGAGTGAATAAAATCATCTCACACAAACCATTTTATAACAAAGTGTTGAATAGCTTGTGTCATTTATTGAATATGGACAGTGAGAAACCGAATGGTTGTGTGTTGGTTGGTTACCTTCCTGACCGCAGGACTGACAAGCTGTGCCTGCCACCGCCCAAGCATCCCGAGAGTCCGTCCATATTTCACTAGCCCAGGAAAAGATAAGACTATGAAGGATAGTTTCAACTGAATGTGTTACTTTCCAAGGGTACAGTTCAGTGATACTAAGTACATCCAAAATGTGTAACCATCACCTCTGTTTCCAGAACCTCTGCATCATTCCAAACAAATTCTGTAACCATGGGCAATAAGTAACTCCCTGTTCCCTCCCCTCCCCTCCCAGCCCCGGTGACTTCCATTCTGCTTGCTGTGCTCATGAATTTGACTCTGCTAGGTATTTCATGTAAGTGGTGTCCTGTAATACGTATCCTTTTAAACTTGGCTTGTTTCACCTGGCCTCATGGTTCCCAGGGTATTGCAGCACGTGTCAGGACTGCTTACTTCATTGTGTGTATATACACCATGTGTTACTTATCCGTTCATCTTGGGTTGTTTCTACCTTGTGGCTGTTGTGAATGATGCCGCAGTGAACACTGGCATACTGAAACTTCAATTCTGGTTATCTACCCAGGAGTCGAATTGCTAGGTTATATTGGTAGTTCTATGTATAGTTTGAGAAGCTGCCAAGGTATAGACCTAGATTTGGTCCAGGAGCGAAAATTGAAAATCCATAAAAGACTTTTTTTAAAGAAAAATTGGGCAAATTTTTTTTAAGATTTTTATTAGAGGGGTGCCTGGGTGGCTCAGTCAGTCGTTAAGCGTCTGCCTTCGGCTCAGGTCGTGATCCCAGGGTCCTGGGATTGAGACCTGCATCGGGCTCCCTGCTCCGCGGGAAGCCTGCTTCTCCCTCTCCCACTCTCCCTGCTTGTGTTCCCTCTCTCGCTGTGTCTCTCTCTGTCAAATAAATAAAATCTTAAAAAAAAAAGATTTTTTTTAGAGGGACGCCTGGGTGGCTCAGTTGGTTAAGCGGCTGCCTTCGGCCTGGGTCATGATCCTAGAGTCCTGGGATAGAGTCCCACATCGGGCTCCTTGCTCAGCAGGGAGCCTGCTTCTCCCTCTCTCTCCCTCTGCTTGTGCTCTCTCTGTCAAATAAATAAAAATCTTAAAAAAAAAAAAAAGGTTTTTATTAGAAAGCACAAGCAGGGGGAGGGGCAGAGGGAGAAGGAGAAGCAGACTCCCCACTCAGCAGGGAGCCTGAGGTGACATGGGGCTCTCCATCCCAGGACTCCAGGATAATGACCTGAGCCAAAGTCAGATGCTTAACCGACTGAGCCATCCAGGTGACCTGGAAATTGGGCAAATTTTAATACGGATCTTAGAGTAGATGATATTCCTGAATAAATACTAGTTTTCTTGGGGACATAGTTCACTAGGAGAACCTTATTAGGAGATAAATGATGAATTCAGAGATAAAAGTTGTTGTGACGTCTGCAAATCAAAGGTTTAACAGAGTACGTCAAGAGTGGTAGCACACGGGCAAATGTGATGAAATGTTCATAATGACTAAATCAGGTGAAGGGTATGCAAGTGTTCATGTACTAGCCTTTCAACTTTTTTTTTTCAGGTTTAAAGTATTCCAAAATAAAAAGTTATAAAGAGAAATAGAAGCCAGAAGTAAACCCTTAGATAGTCGAATGATACTCTACAAGGGTGCTAAGACCATTCAGTGAGAAAAGGCAAGGTTTTTTTGATAGTACCAAGATGACCATACACACACACACACACACACACACACACACACTGAGTAGAGCTGACACAATGTTACATTAGTTTTAGGTGTACAATTTAGTGATTTGGCAAGTTTATGCATTACGCTATGTTCACAAGTGTAGCTGCCATCTGTCCTGTTCTATCGCTATTTAATGTCACTATTTTCCTTATGCTCTGCCAAAAGGACCGTGTTTTCAACAAATGGTGCTGGGAACACTGGGTGTCTATGCGCAAAAGAATGAAATTAGACGCACTGTTACACCATATACAAGAAATAAACTCAAAATGGATCAAAGACTCAAAATGTAAGGGCGAAAACTATAAAACCCTCAGAAGAAAACAGACATCATGACCCTGGGTTTGGCATTATTTTGTGCATATCTTACCACAATAAGGTCAGGGAAAGATATAATATCATGAGGACAAATAAAATGGTTCTATAGAAAATAAACCGTTTACAAAGTACCGACCACGTGCAGAGGGCTACAGCAGTCAGTAAATGAGACTTGTGAGAAAGACAACAGAGGTGTTGGCACGTTTCCTCCTCGTTGGTTCCACCGGTACTGACGAGGTCTGACGAGGTCATATTTGGAGAAGACACACGGGAGCCATGCTGCCTGAGTTCAAATCCTGATTTCTGTCCTTTCCACCTGTGGATGTAGGCAAGTTACTTTATCTTTCTCTACCTCAGTTTCCTTATGTCCAAAGGGAGAATTGGACCTACTTCATAGGGTGGTTGTGAACACTGAGTTGATATGTATAAAGCATTTAGAAGAGTGCTTGGCACATGGCAGTGCTTGTTAAATGTGAGCTCTTGTTTTTATTATAGAATAAGGGGCGCAGTACCCATAAGAACTTTTAATTTGCTGGAGTCTTTACTGGGAATTATGTTTCTGTAAAACAGCCACTGATAACCGTTGGGTGTCATTAGCCTTGTTAGTTCTCTGGGTTGAGGCAAGCAGTCCCAGCCAGCTTGGATAAGATGTTCAACTGCTGTCCCTCAAGTCCCTGATAATGGGCTCCTTGTTGGTCAAGTTCAAATCAATGGAATCTGCCTTCCGTGAACACAGACCTCTGTGTGTGTCTTGAACAGCCCCTTATGGTTCGTTTCAGGGAAGCAGCATCCTCCCTCATGTAGCTCTCGTGCATATTGGTTCTGGTGGATATTTAACAGCATATTTGCTAGGGAGCCTCCCAGCTGTGCCTAAGTGTTTTTTTGTTTGTTTATTTATTTGAGAGAGAGAATGAGATAGAGAGAGAGAGCATGAGAAGGGGGAGGGAGTGCTTAAGTGTTTTAACAAAGCTGCCCAGAGCAAACCAAGGAAGGGCTGCCAGAATCCAGTTCTATAAACTAAAATCCTCTCAGTGTAAATGCCGGATTCTAAGGAAGTAGGGTAATTAAAAGCCAATTTTAATGATTTTTTAGGGCAGGAGAATCTTGAGAATGCTTCCTTTTTTTTCGGATGCAGAGCTTATGTTTATAACCTTATAGACTCTAGGCACTCCTCCAACATCCTATTATAAGATGCATCCAATGTTCTATGTGGGATATATTTTTTTGCTGGAAAAATTTTATAAGACTTATGACACTAAATAAATGGAGTCTTTAAAAAAAAAAATTTTTTATTTGACAGAGAAAGACACAGCGAGAGAGGGAACACAGGCAGGGGGAGTGGGAGAGGGAGAAGCAGGCCTCCCGCCGAGCAGGGAGCCCGATGCCGGGCTCGATCCCAGGACCCCGGGATCATGACCTGAGCCGCAGGCAGACGCCTAACGACTGAGCCACCCAGGCGCCCAGCAAAGATTTAAATTTTATTGGGAACTGTAATTAGCCCATTTCAGATATTGTATCACCAATAGCAATATTTGTAGCTATTCAGAATGGATGCATTTGTGTTTAGCACTATTTTTATTTTTTTAAAGTAGACTCCATGCCCAATGCGGGGAGTCACATGCTCTACCAACTGAGCCAGCTAGGCACTCCAGCACTTGTTTTTAAATATCACTCACAAAGAAATTCAACAGTATTCAGTTGAATATTGTTATGTGTATCCAAACTTCATTATAATAGGCACAGCATCTGCTTACTTCACTGTCTTTTAGTGCTTCCCTACCCACTTATCTTCATACTGATACGTATTATTTCATGATCAACTACTGTACCTCTCTGTTCCTTATTCTTTATTTAGTGGTTAATCATATTGAATTTCTGAAATTGTGCGTGTAGGCAGGCTGTGTTAGCTGTTTTTTTCCCTCAGGACAGTAAAAGCGGCCTGAGATAGTATTTGTGAAACGCCCAACCCCTCGAGTCGGCCCCGCCCCACAGGCCCCGCCCCTTGCATCGGACCCCGCCCCTAGGACCTTCCGCCACATTCAATATGGCGGCGATTCCGGTCCGCCGAGCGGCTTGAGTAGGTCGCCAGTGGCGCGTTCCACTCCAATCATGGCGGCCCCCCAACAGGCTGCGGGCGGCGAGGCTCTGGAAACGTGCGGTCTGGAGAGCATTTTGGAGGCGCTGAAGCTGCTGCTGAGCCCGGGAGGTGAGAGGACGGATCTCGGCGCCGGGCTGCACTCTCAGGGCCGCCAGTCTTCCCGGGCTGCCCTGCCTTCCGTAGTGTGCGCCCCTCAGGCCCTCCTTGGGACCCCCAGCTCTGAGGCTGCCCCGTCCCGCTCCTGGGGGCTTTGGGCATTGTCGGTCCAGCCTCATTTTACTTGAGGAAGCCGAAGCTCAGGAAGGGTATGGGATCCGCTGAATACTGATGGTAACCGACGTCTCTTGAGCGCTTACCTTGTGCCAGGCACTCACTATTAAGCGCCCTGGGTACATGGTTCCATTCAGTCCTGACTGTCACCCTCTGAGGTAGGGACTGCGGCAAGAGCTTCCAAAAGGGTAGGCGCTCCTGACGCGGAAAGTGAGGTCCAACCTCTTGAGTGCGCAGGGTCTAATGTGGACGCTGGAGATTTGTACAGAATTCCGAGGCGTAGAGAAAAAGGAAGCAGTGGCCTTTGAGCTGGATTTCGGGAGAGTATTAGGGATATAGTCACTTTTAATCTTTCGTGATGAGTTAACAAGATGTTCCCAGTTGAGAATCTGAAGGGACCGTGGCAGTGGTTGAGCCTCGCAGTCTCCTTTTACACCTGAGGACACTTAAGGCTCACTGAAGGGAAAGTAACCTGCCCCAGATCATGTGGTCAAATTAGGGGCGGAACACAGACCCAGAACCGAGGTCTGCCGAACTCCATTCTCAAACCAAGGCAAATTATTCAGTATGGAGCCTCTGATGTTATCTGAAGCTTTGAGAAAGGAAACAAGAGATAGGATTGCATAATGTGCAGGAAGGGGTTTGTAGGGTGAGCAGGGTAAGGTACATGAAGGGCCATGAAGTGATGTTCCACGTGATTTTGAGATACCCGCCCTCCAAATGCAAAAACTCCCACAAACATTGTACCATATCTGGGAGAAGCGAAAAGAAGTCATTAATAACAGCAATTGAGTGCCTACTAAGTATCAGGCCCAATAGTATGCTGTTTACATGTATATTATTTCATCTTCACGACAGTTCCATGAGATAGGTATTACTTGTATTTCATTTTACATATGAGGAACCAAGGCTCAGGTACATTGGAAGTTGGTATAATGTCAGTCTAGTAAGTGGTAGAGCCAGGATATATATATATTTTTTTAAGATTTCATTTATTAGAGAGCACAGAGGAAGAGTGAGAGGGAGAAGCAGACTCCCGGCTGAACAGGGAGCTTGATGCTGGGCTTGATCCCAGGACCCTGGGATCACCACTCGAGCCAGCGGCAGACGCCCAGCCTACTGAGCTGCTCAGGCACCCGGAACCAGCATATTTTTTAATTTTTTAAGTAGGCTGTATGCGCAATGTGGGTCTTGAACTCACCACCCCAAGATCAGGAGTCGCATGCTCTGTCCACTTAGCCAAACAGCCATAGCCAGGTTGGGTTTTTGTTGTTGTTTTTTAAATTATTTATTTGACAGAGCGAGAGAGAAGGAACAAGCCCGAGGGAGAGGCAGAGGAAGAGGGAGAAGCGGATTCCCCGCTGAGCAGGCAGCCCAACGGGGCTCCATCCCAGGACCCAGGCACCCCCGGATGTTTTTTAATTTATTTTTTTATTTTAAGTTCCAGTATAGTTAATATACAGTGTTACATTAGTTTCAGGTGTACAATATAGTGATTCAATTGCATACACCACCTGGTGATCATCACAAGTGCACTCCTTAATCCCCATCACCTGTATCACCCATCCCTCCACCCACCTCCCCTCTGGTAACTATCAGTTTGTTCTCTATAGTTAAGAGTCTGTTTCTTGGTTTGTCTCTCTCTCCTTTGCTTGTGTTTTTCGTTTCTTTCTTAAATTCCACATATGAGTGAGATCATATGGTATTTGTCTATCTCTGACTTATTTTGCTTAGCATTATACTCTCTACCTCCATCCATATTGTTGCACACGGCAAGATTTCATTCTTTTTTATGGTTGAATAATATTCATACACACACACACACACCCCCCACATCTTCTTTATCCATTCATTTATTGATGGACAGCACTTGGGCTGCTCCCATAATTGGGCTACTGTAAATAATGCTGCAATAAACATAGGGGTGCTTATATCCTTTTGAATGAGTGTTTTCGTATTCTTTGGGTAAATACCCAGTAGTGTGATTATTGGATTGTAGAGTAGTTCTATTTTTATTTATTTTTTTAAAGATTTTATTTATTTATTTGAGACAGACAGAATGAGAGAGAGAGAGCACATGAGAGGGGGGAGGGTCAGAGGGAGAAGCAGGCTCCCTGCCGAGCAGGGAGCCCGATGCGGGACTCGATCCAGGGACTCCAGGATCATGACCTGAGCCGAAGGCAGTCGCTTAACCAACTGAGCCACCCAGGCGCCCGAGTAGTTCTATTTTTAATGTTTTGAGGAAACTTCGTAGTGTTTAGTTCTATAGTGGCTGCACCAGTTTGCATTCCCACCAACAGTGCACAAGGGTTCCTTTCTCTTGACATCCTCACCAACACTTGTTCTTTCTTGTGTTTATTTTAGCCATCGTGACAGGTGTGAAGTGATAGCTTATTGTAGTTTTGATTTGCATTTCCCTGATGATGAGTGATGTTGAGTATCTTTTTGTGTCTATTGGCCATCTAGATATCTTTTTTTTTCTTAAAGATTTTATTTATTTATTTTGAGTGAGAGAGAGCACAAGCAGAGGGGAGGCCAGAGGCAGAAGCAGACTCCCTGCTTAGCAGGGAGCCTAATTCAGGACTCGATCCTAGGACCCTGGGATCATGATCTGAGCCACCCCGGCACCCTGGATATCTTTTTTTTTTTAATTTATTTAACTTTATTATTTTTATTGTTTTTTATTTGACAGAGAGAGACACAGCAAGAGAGGGAACACAAGCAGGGGGAGCAGGAGAGGGAGAAACAGGCTTCTCGCTGAGCAGGGAGCCCGATGCGGGGCTCGATCCCAGGACCCTGGGATCATGACCTGAGTCGAAGGCAGACGCTTAACGAATGAGCCACCCAGGCACCCCTATTTAACTTTTTTAGTAATGTCTACACCCAACGTAGGGCCCAAACTCACATCCCCGAGATCAGGCGTGACTCAACACTTACTCTTCCAACTGAGCCAGCCAGGCGTCCCTGGATGTCTTTTTTGGAGAAATGTTTGTTCATGTCTTCTGCCCATTTTTAAATTAGATTACTTGTTTTTTGGGTGTTGAGTTGTATAAGTTCTTTATATATTTTGGATACTTTTTTTTTGATAGAGCCAAGATTTGAACTCAGGTGTCTTCTACTATAGTACGATAACTATACTACTTTGCCCCAATGAAGAAGTAAACTGCAAAACATAGTTTTAACTTGCTAATTGAGAGGTCACTTGTCTAGCAACTCAACTAGAAATGACTGAGGACGAGGTTAAATGAGCAAAAAAATCTGGAGGTAATCATGTATCACAAAGCACATTTATAGAAGACCCTCTCTAGGGGCTCCTGGGTGGCTCAGCGGGTTAAGTGTCTGCCTTCGGCTCAGGTCATGATCCCAGGGTCCTGGGATCGAGCCCCACATGGGGCTCCTGGCTCAGCGGGGAGCCTGCCACTCCCCCTGCTTGTGCCCCCTCTCTCTCTCTCTGACAAATAAATAAAATCTTAAAAAAAAAAAAAGACCCTCTCTAAATCTTGAAGAATATGTGGTGGGGTTACATACATACATGTACTCATTTAACATACAGGAATTCAAGCATTCCTGTTTGAAAAAGAATATGTACTGTGGTAAAATGATACAATTCTGCACATACAGTGTATTATATATTGTGTGCATCTGCCTGCTCTTTCCTTTTCTCATACCAGCTGCTGACGGTGTTAAAAAAATCTGTGCATCATGAATATTCAGATGTCCCCGATGGATGGAGGGTATTGAGGAGTCCGGATGAAAGTACTGGTTAAAATTACATCCAGCTGGATTAAACTCTTTTTATTTGCCTTTAAATTGACTCCCTTTGAGGTAATATTCACTGGGAGTCATCGGTATATAGTAGCCTGACCTTACTGCTATTGGAGAAACAAAATTACATAAACGTTTATGCTCCCAAGTGTCTTGTCTCTTTGGGGAGATGGTACTGTGCATATAGACCAAGAGACATTCAACATGGTGGGATAATGCCTGTGGTGAAAGGATGGTACAGATAGCAATTGGGATAGAGGAGGAGTCATCAGGAGTGGAGCCGTGGAAGTCTACGAGAGGAAGAGGAATTCAGTCTCAGTGGGAATTTCATAGACGGAAAGGAAGGAGGACCAATGGTCTTTCACTTTTGAGCCATGAAACGTCTGCCTCGTTAAGCTTTTTCTCTTCCTCTGCCTTCCATTTCTATTCTTCATCATGGGGCAGTTAATAGTATCTCCACCTCTGTTGTTAGGAAATGTGTTAAGCAGCATTTGGAAGGGTTTTGTCAATTTTTTTTTTTTAAAAGATTTATTATTTCGAGGGGTGGGGAGGGGCAGAGGGAGAAGGAGAGAGAATCTCAAATGGACTCTGCACAGAGCCCAATGCGGGGCTCAATTCCACGACCCTGAAATCATGACCTGAGCTGAAATCAAGAGTCGGATGCTTAACTGACTGAGCTACCCAGGTGCCCCAGGGGTTTGTCACTTTAGTGAAGTTTTATTTGTAAGAAATGGAGACCATCTCAGCAACAGTTTTCCTAACTGTAAGTTTCTATACTATATATAGATTCACTGAACTCTGTCATTAAATTTGAATTACATTGTCAGGAAGGGGCCGGAAATTTTGATAATTTGTACATAAGCTGCACCACACTTATTTTTGCATGTCGTATTGCTTTGCACTTTGAACATAATAAAAAGTACCACACAAACTGTAAAGTCTGCTTTTAAATGTCACAAAGCATAGGCATTGAAATTGGGAAGATTAAATGATGCTGTCCGTAAGGGCAGCATTTCCTGAAGTGTGAGAGGGGTGGTTTTAGGTACATAGAGTAGCATTTGGAGGCTGCGTCGTGTAGTGTAGTGATCAAGAGCTAACTTATCAGGAAGAGTGGCATTGTTATGATTTTTGCAAATCTCTTTAGCATCTGGCTTATTAGAAGACAGCTGGATTTTCATATTTGCTTCTCTGTTTAGTCTGTCATGATAGTTTGTTTTGATTGAAATAGATGAAGAAAATCTAGACTCAGATATGTAGTTGGAAAAGGAAGAACTCCATTGCCTTTTCAGATAATTGTGAATATTTTTTCATGCTGTACTGAATCTGAACAAGAGGTAATTTCTTAAAGGTTAGTTGGGATGTGGAATCTGAACTCAATGAACTTTTCATAGTTGGTACACTCATGAGAGAATGAGACCGTAAAAGGCATAGTATCTCCACCTCTGTTGTTAGGAAATGTGTTAAGCAGCATTTGGAAGGGTTTTGTCGAGTATTAATATGAAAATAGTTTTGAACTTGCAGACTCCCTGAGGATCTGAAACCCATCAAAACATGAGTCCTTATACCCCATTTTGAAAACAGCTTTCAGGGATTCCTTTGTTATTTTCAAGTAGATTTTATTTATCACCAGTAGAGGGCAGAGAAGACTACTTTATTAAGGGGCTCTTGAAAAACAGCTAATAGCTTTTGTTTTAAATCATTTTCTTTGTGTCCCATGTTTGGGTTCAAAGATCTTATAAAGTCACAGGAAGTCATTTAGAGGTTGTTTAGTGATTTTTTTTTTTTTTTAAAGATTTTATTTATTTGACAGAGAGAGACACAGCGAGAGAGGGAACACAAGCAGGGGGAGTGGGAGAGGGAGAAGCAGGCTCCCCGCAGAGCGGGGAGCCCGATGCGGGACTCGATCCCAGGACCCCGGGACCATGACCTGAGCTGAAGGCAGTCGCTCAACCAACTGAGCCACCCAGGCGCCCGGTTGTTTAGTGATCTTAATGGTTAGTGGTGACAAGTTAGGAGAGCAGTCCTTTCCTTTTTAGGTACATACTAGCTAAAGGAACCAGATACTCATGCTACTGAATCAGAACACTTGCCCTGGATGGTCTTAGAGAAGTACTGAAAAATTCTTACTCTTCTGATTCTCATTATTCTTAACAAGTAGTGTTATGTTCCTTTTTCTTTATAGAAGTAGTTGATATTCCTTATTGTAAAGTTTTTAAAAATATAGGGAAACTAAAAGAAGAAAAATAAAATGACCTTAATCTCCACTATCTGGAGATTGCATTTTGGGAAATATTTTTCTTTTTGATAAAAATGGATAGACTATATACTGTTTTATAACCTTAAAACAACTCTTTTAAGTACAGAAACTATACATATTCACTCTAGAAAAATCTTTTAAATATAATTAAGCAAAAAAGAAAAATCACCCATATCCCTACCACCCAGAGGTCATCACTTAATACTTTGAAGTATAACCTTTAAGACCATTTTCTATATGTGTATATACATGTACATATTTTAATAACAGGTTCATAGTGTTCCTTTATTGATCAGTTTTCAGAATAATAGTGTCTTAATCTTCAAATATAACCAATGAAGTAATTTCTTTGTTTTATTATGAGCTAATAGATTTTTTTTGTGTATAGGATATGTTTCAAAAATTGTACTCATTATTCTTGATACTCAAATTGTCGCCTTTATGGCTTGTGGGAGCCACTCCAAATTGGCTCTTGGGCTCCTTGACATGACCCTAGTAGCCTTTGATAGCCTTCTTGCTTTCAGGCATGACAAGATGTCCCAGACTCATCTTATACATTTCTTGCCCCATTCTTGAAAACTGCTGTCTTTAAGGAGAAGTGGTATTTATTTATTTATTAGAGGGAGAGTGAGAGAGCACGAGTGGGCAGGGGTGGGAGGGCAGAGAAGCAGAGAGACTCTCAAGCAGTCTCCACATTCAGCGCAGAGCCCAACACAGGGCTTGATCCTACAACCCTGAGATGAAATCAAGAGTCAGAAGCTCAACCTACTGAGCCACCCAGGCGCCCCCTAAGGAGAAGTAGTATTTAGAGACTATACTGTGGATACTAGGCATATTCATTGTCCCTGGTGTCATGGCTTACAGACTTTTTCAATTATTAGAGGTGTGAAATATGTGGATTTTCAGAAAACAAAACATAAATCCACAGTTCTTACTGATATCCCAATTAAAATGAAATATGATGGGGTTTAAATTCTTCCTAACATTTCATTATGAAAATTTTCAGTCTTGCAGAAAAGCAAACAGAATTTTACAGTGAAAACCCATATACCATGACCAAGATTCTTTATCACATATTTGTCCACCTAGCCATTCTTCTGTATTTTATATTTTTATATTTGTATTTCTTTTATCTGAAAATACTGGTTCCAATGAAATTAATGACATTTACTTATTTCATTTATATATATACACACACATATATAAGTATGTGCTTAACACATTCACCCACATGCATATAATATTTTAAAATAACAAATCCTAGGGGCGCCTGGGTGGCTCAGTCATTAAGCGTCTGCCTTCGGCTCAGGTCATGATCCCAGGGTCCTGGGATCGAGCCCTGCATCTGGCTCCCTGCTCTGCGGGAAGCCTGCTTCTCCCTCTCCCACTCCCCCTGCTTGTGTTCCCTCTCTCGCTGTGTCTCTCTCTGTCAAATAAATAAATAAAATCTTTAAAATAAAATAAAATAGGGGCGCCTGGGTGGCTCAGATGGTTGAGCGTCTGCCTTCGGCTCGGGTCGTGATCCTGGAGTCCCGGGATCGAGTCCCGCGTGGGGCTCCCTGCTCGGCGGGGAGTCTGCTTCTCCTCCCTCTGACCCTCCTCCCTCTCCAGCTCTCTGTCTCTCGTTCTCTCTCTCAAATAAATAGATAAAATCTTTAAAAAAAAATAAAATAAAATAAAAAAAATAAATAAATCCTATATCACCATCATCAACAAAAATACTTATTTTAGGGGATTTTTGTTTGTTGTCCTCAGGATATATAAAGTTCCTTTTTTTTTTTTTTAAGGATTTTATTTTTAAGTAATCTCTGTACCCAGTGTGGGGCCTGAACTCACAACCCCGAGATCAAGAGTCACACACTCTACCAACTGAGCCACCCAGGTGTTCCTAAAGTTCTATATTTCAAGTCACTTGAAATAATTCTCTGCATTTATGCTGCTAACTTGGTATAGAGCAGGAGTCTGCATACTTTTTCTGTAAAGGAGCAGACAGTAAATATTTTGGGCTCTGTGACCCATATAGTTGTTACAATTACTCAGTTCTGCTGTTGTGGCTTGAAAGCAGCCATAGATAATATATAAATAAATGGGCATGACTATGTTCCAATAAAACTTTATGGAAAACGTGGTGGGCCAGATTTGATCTGCCGATCGTAGTTTGACAACCTTGGACATAAAGTACAGAGTTATTAGATCCATTTGAATGTTTTTGATTTTTAGGAATTATTTTGAAAAAAATTTTAATTTTTTTAACTATGAAAAACATATATGGGGGGTGCCTGGGTGGCTCAGTTGTTAAGCGTCTGCCTTCGGCTCAGGTCATGATCCCAGGGTCCTGGGATGGAGCCCTGCATCAGGCTCCCTGCTCAGCTGGAAGCCTGCTTCTCCCTCTCCCACTCTCCCTGCTTGTGTTCCCTCTCTCGCTCTCTCTGTCAAATAAATAAATAAAATCTTTTTTTTTTTTTTAAAGATTTTATTTATTTGAGAGAGAATGAGATAGAGAGAGAGAGAGCATGAGAGGGGAGGGTCAGAGGGAGAAGCAGACACCCTGCCGAGCAGGGAGCCCGATGCGGGACTCGATCCAGGGACTCCAGGATCATGACCTGAGCCGAAGGCAGTCGCTTAACCAACTAAGCCACCCAGGCGCCCAATAAATAAAATCTTTAAAAAACAAAAACAAAAAACGTATATAGGGTTCCAAAACAAAAACTCTAAAACTGGATAACTTTGTCCGTAGCTCCTCACCACTGTTCTCTTCTCTCTGTACGTAACTCATTTTACTTTTTAATTTGTTCTTTCACTGCCTTTTGGACAATAAAAGCAAATAATGTATTTTATATTTGTTTCCTTTCTTACACAAAAGGTAGCATATGATAGACATTCTTTTATACCTTACTTTTAATATTTAATATGTCTTAGAGATTACTACATAGTGGTTCACAGCAATTTTCCTCTTTTAGAAGCATGCCATTATCTGGATATACTATTGTTTATTCAGTCAGTTCTCTTTTAATGGACATGTGGGTTGTCTCAGGTGTTTTGTTTTGTTTTAAAGATTTTATTTATTTATTTGAGAGAGAGACACAATGGAAGAGGGAACACAAGCAGGGGGAGTGGGAGAGGGAGAAGCAGGCTTCTCGCAGAGCAGGGAGCCCGATGCGGGGCTCGATCGTGACCTGAGCTGAAGGCAGACGCTTAACCACTGAGCCACCCAGGCGCCCCTCAGGTGTTTTGTAAATACAAGAAGCACTACAATGAATACCCTTGTGTATATGTCATTTTGCATTTTTGCCTGTGTATTTATCTGTAAGATAGATTCCTAAAAAGCGGGATTGCTGGGCCAAACGTTAAATACGTATGTAATTTTGCTAGATGTTGCCAAATTGCTCTCTTCAAGAATGTTACCATTTTCGTTTCTTCCAGCAATGTATGACAGTGCGTGCTTTCCCAAAACCTTGCCACATAATGTGTTACAAACTTTTGGATTTTAGCCAGTTGATAAATGGGAAGTGCTATTTCAGTATAGTTTTAATTTACTTTTCTGTGACGAGCAAGGTTGATCATATTTTTATGTTTAGAAGTCATTTGCATTTCTTTTTCTGTAGTGTTTGTATCTTTTGCCCATATAGTATTTCATACACTGTTCACTTTATTTTTTTTTGAAGATTTTATTTATTTATTTGACAGAGAGAGAGAAAGCGCACAAACAGGGGGAGCAGCAGACAGAGGGAGAAACAGGCTCCCCGCTGAGCAAGGAGCTCGACATGGCACTTGATCCCAGGACCCTGGGACCATGACCTGAGCTGGAGGCAGATGCTTAACCCACTGAGCCACCCAGGTGTCCCACCCCTCTGTTCACTTTAGAATGTACTTAATGAACATGTCATTAAATAATATTCACTGAAGCTTTTTTTTTTTTAATGTGGGGCTCGAACTTATCACCCCAAGATCAAGAGTCAGATGCTGTACCAACTGAGCCAGCCAGGCGCCCCTTGACATAACTTAATGGCGACAAATATTCCATTATTCATTCATTCAACTACTACCTAGTTTGAACAAATACTACATTATCTGACAGGCCTTGTTCCAGGCAAGGAGAATACAACAATGAACAAAACAGAGCAACATTCCTGTCCTCAAACAGCTTTTATTCTAGTTGGTGAAGAGATAATAAATAATAAAATACTACACTTACATATAGTATGTTAGGTACAGGTAGACGGTTATTTACTCATCCATCTCCTGTTACTGAATATATATTTCTTATTTTACATTATTATAAGTAATGCACTGCTGAGCACTCTTTGATTTTTTTTTTAAAGATTTTATTTTTATTTATTTGACAGAGAGAGAGAGAACGTGAGAGAGGGAACGCAAGCAGGGGGAGTGGGAGAGAGAGAAGCAGGCTTCCCGCCGAGCAGGGAGCCCAATGTGGGGCTGGATCCCAGGACCCTGGGATCATGACCTGAGCCAAAGGCAGGCACTTAACGACTGAGCCACCCAGGCGCCCCTGCTGAGTGCTCATTTAGTTATCATTCCATTTTAATCTTTTCTAATTTGTTTCTTAGAAGGTGTTTTAAGTTTAGTTTTGAAGTGTGTTACTTCTTGTATTCATTTACATTGTCAACATTTTATTATGGTTTTCTAACCATAACCCTCCGTTTTGCATTATATTTTTAGTAGTTGTCCTGGAATCACAATACAAGTCCTTAATTTTTCTAATTTTTAATTAGAATTAATATTGATACTACCTCACGTAACAGTTACGAACCTTGCAACTATAAGGGTCATTTTATTTATTTTTTTAAAGATTCTATTTATTTATTCATTTGACAACAAGCAGGAGAGCACAGGCAGGGGGAATGAAGAGGGAGAGGGAGAAGCAGGCTCCCCGCTGAGCAGAGTCTGATGTGGGACTCAACTCCAGGACCCCGGGATCATGACCTGAGCCGAAGTACAGAGTTATTGGATCCATTTGTATGTTTTTGATTTTTAGGAATTATTTTGAAAAACTTTTTTATTTAATTTTTTTAACTATGAAAAACATATATAGGGTTCCAAAACAAAAACTCTAACACTGGATAACTTTGTCCCTAGCTCTTCCCCACTGTTCTCTCTGTACATAACTCATTTTACTTTTTAATTTGTTCTTTCACTGCCTTTTGGACAATAAAAGCAAATAATGTATTTTATATTTGTTTCCTTTCTTACACAAAAGGTAGCATATGATAGACGTTCAGGATCATGACCTGAGCTGAAAGCCTAACCAACTGAGCCACCCAGGTGCCCCTAAGGGTCATTTTATAGCTCCCATAACCCCACTTGGGCTTTATGCTATGATTTTTTTTTAAAGATTTAATTTATATATTTGAGAGAGAGAGAGCACAGAGGGAGAGGGAAAGTGAGAGGGAGAAGCAAACTCCCCGTTGAGCAGAGAGCCAGGTGTGAGGCTCGATCCCAGGACCCCGAGATCATGACCTGAGCTAAAGGTAGACACTTAACCAACTGAGCCACTCAAGCGCCTCTATGCTACTATGATTTTCATGTTTATTATATCTATAGAAGTTATAAATCCCATTTTATAGATTTTGCCTTAGACATATGTATTTGAAGAAATTAAGAGAAAAATTAGTCTTTTATATTTACCTACATATTTACCATTTCTGATGTTCTAATACTCTTTTTTTTTTTAATTTTTATTTATTTATTTATTTATTTGAAAGAGAGAATGAGAGGGGGGAGGGTCAGAGGGAGAAGCAGACCCCCCGCCGAGCAGAGAGCCCGATGCGGGACTCGATCCCGGGACTCCAGGATCATGACCTGAGCCGAAGGCAGTCGCTTAACCGACTGAGCCACCCAGGCGCCCCCATTTCTGATGTTCTTCATTCCTTCCTGAAGATCCCAGTTTCCATCTAGTATTATTTTCCTTCAGCTTGAAGAATTTCCTTTACCATTTGTTTGTAGTGCAGGCCTGCTGACAGTTCTCTTGGTTTTCCTTGATCCAAAATGTCTTTATTTTCATTTTTGAAGGTTATTTTTACTAGATCTAGAATTCCGAGTTGACATTTTATTTCTTATGTCAGTATTTTATTTTTTTTGAGAAAGTGTCATAAGCAGTGGGGGAGGGGCAAAGGGAGAGAGAGAATCTTTTTTTTTTTTTTTTTTTAAGATTTTATTATTTATTTGAGAGAGAGAGAGGGCGGTGGAAGGGGCAGAGGGAGAGGGACAAGTAGACTCCATGCTGAGCATGAAGCCTGATGCCGGGCTCGATCTCACAACCCTGAGATCACAACCTGAGCCAAAACCAAGAGTCTATCGCTTAACTGATGGAGCCACCCAGGTGCCCTGGTGGAGAGAAAACCTTGAGCAGGCTTCATACCCAGAGAGGGGCCCGACACGGGGCTCCTTTTCACGACCCTGAGATGATGACCCTGAGATCATGACATGAGCCGAAATCAAGAGTTGGACACTTAACTGACTGAGTCACCCAGGTGCCCCTCAGTATTTTAAAGATGTTTTTCTACCATCTTGTAGCAGTCGTTGTTCATAAGTTCACAGTCATTTACAGCACCATCCCTCATATATAGTGCTTCATATTTTTCTGGCTGCTTCCAAGATTTTTTCTGTCTCTCTGGTTTTAACAATTGACTATAATGTGATTTTCTTTTTACTTATCCCATGTTTTTTACTTAAACCATGATCCACCTTGCAGCTGATAGAGGGTCAACATGGGCTGGGGATACAAAGTTCGTAGTTGGTAGCTTATAGGTGGTTTTTAGAGACATGGGCCTGGAGAAGATCCTCGAGGAAGAGGGTGCAGAATTCAGGAGAAGCCCTGGTGGAGAAGGAGCCGGCAGTGGAGGCACTTGGAGGGATGGCCCTTGAGGCCCTTGAGGCCCTTGAGGCCCTTGAGAGATGGGTGTGTTTCAAGGAGGGAGTTGTTGTGAGCATTTAAGGCTCCTTCACCAGTAGAGGGCAGAAAAGACCATTTTAGGAAGGGTCGGGGGTAGGAATTGAAAATAGATATTTTGTCGGGAAAAAGTGGTTAAATGAATCCCTCTGAACCTAGGGCTGTATTTTGTGATCTGCCGCACTAGAATATAAGTCCCATGAGGGAAGGGACTTTGTTTTGTTCAGTGCTTTATCCCTGGCACCTAGAACAGTTTGAATGAATCTTCTGTGGTAAATATTCAGCCTTTTATTTTTCAGTTCTGGCTATAATTCAAGCCCAGTAAGATGACCAGACATGGCCTCTGCCCTCAGAACGCATGGGGAATAGAAACAAACTAGATGAAGTATAATGCGTTAGGTACATCATTCTAACCTCATCCCAAAGTACTTTGGGAAGGCAGACAATGTGGTCTTGATTTCTGGCTATGTTTGGGTGGCACAACTGGGGCAGGCTTTCCAGGGGCAATGACATCTGGGCCAGGCCCCAGAGTGAGCTGGAGTGGGTAAGGCATTCCACACAGAGAGAAGTACAGTTTGTTTCCCATGTATGTGATCCGTTTTTTTTTTTTTTTTTCCCTTCAAAAGGATCGGACTCAGGTTCACTACAGATCACAAAACATGATGTCCTGTTGGTTACTTTAAATTCTAACCTGTCTGCTTTGGAGGACAAATTGCTGAAGGATCCTCGCTGGAAGAAACTCAAATTCCTAAGGGATGAAATTGCTAATAAGGCAGAATGGCCACAAAACTCTGTGGATGTCACCTGGAGTTTTACCTCTCAAGCCTTATTGTTGCTGTTGTGCTTGAAGGAAACCATGATCCACCTTGCAGCTGATTTCAATCCAGGCAAACCCAACCTGAGGACTCCGGAAGCTGCTCCTGCCCTGAGCCCAGATACACTTAGTATCTCCCAGCAGAAGACTGTCCAGTCAGCCTTGCAGTTTGTAGTCACCTTGGGTGTTTGCCCCTATCTCGTGCCTGGAGTTGGAGTCCCTTTGAGATGCAGAACTGAGTTTGGGGCCATTGTTCAGGATGTGGTGTGTCTCGATGCTCCTCCTCATGCGACCCGGAGGCTGTACAGCAGCTGCAGGGTTCTTCTAAATGTTGCACGTCACACATCTCTGGGGAGCTTGATTTTCTGCCGCCATTTTGGGGATATTGCTGCAGGTCTGTGCCAGCTGGGATTCTGTCCAACCAAGAGAAGCCCACTAAAGCCTGAGGAAGAGGTAAACACACACTGAGTGTGTGTGTGTCTTTGTGAATGTGTGTATATTTGTATGTGTGGTTGTAAAAGATGGCTCTTAGTTCTTTGGAAAAGGGTCGCTAGAAAGACCTAGAATTCTTGTTGAATGCCAAAGCATATCTAGCAGATAAATGAATCTTTTTAGATGGCTGGAGCTTCATTTATTAGATGCTGGTCCTTAGCATGCTTAGAGTCCATTTCGCCTGTTTCTTCTTGTCATTTTGTGACAAGTATTGCAGGCTCTTTCTTTGAGTCTGTTTCTTTTCTTTCTTTCTCTCTCTCTCTTTTTTGCCTCTGTTTCTTTTTTAATAAAATGTGTGTAATGATACCTGCCTTGGAAGGTGGTTGTGAGGATTAAGGATAATGTGTGTAAAGTACCTAGCCCAATCCGCAGTAGTGCTCATCAGAAAGTAATTACTACTAATATTAGTTTTAAACTATTCATCTCTCCTTCATTAAGTTCTTGGGAAGATTAAATGAAATGAAGTAGGTAAAGCACTGGGTACACTGCATAATTCAATCAGTGTTCATTGTTATTATTAGCTGTTAGGGGTATTGGCCTGTTTTTTTGCTGACATAGTAAGGATTTGAGTACCTGGATTGTAAAGGTGCTATGGAGGTTACAGAAGCCTAAGACATTAACTGAAGAGACAAGACAACATAGCAGGGGCCACTAGTCCCTCATGAGAAGACCACCAGCATCAGCATAGGAGCCTAGCCAGAAGAAGTTGTTAAGATATAATTGTATCGAAGGTCAGTGTGTCTCGGATGTGGGCTAATTCCTTAGCCCCTGCAGCCAGATTCATAATGCCCACCCACCGCATTTCTCTGTCACCTCTCTGTGTCACCCTTTAATCTTGTGTCTTTTCTGTTTGCTCTCTTTTCTTCTTTCCTGCGTATGTTCACAAACATTTGTCTAAAAGCTTCTATCATGTTTGCTCTCTTTTCTTTTTTCTTTCCTGCGTATGTTCACAAACATTTGTCTAAAAGCTTCTATCATCCGAGCAGTGACATGAAATTATGAGCTCCCCCAGTGGCATCATGTTACGGGGAGCAGGGCACTGTGCTCTTTACTACAGGGTGTGAGTCTTGGCATTTCTATCCGTGCCTACTGCCTGCAGTTCTCTGAGATGGGGGGGTTCACAGGTCTTATTACTCTTACCTAAGCAGTGCCCCAGAGTGTCGAGCAGGAGGGAGAAAAGGGAAGCACAGAGAAAGGACCAAGTAGAAAGGCAAGAGAAGTTGACAGAAGGGGAAACACAGGGGGTGCATGTTTTGCAGCTGGGCAAGTCCCAGCATTACGAGCTGCTCTAAGCAGCGCATGTGCTTCACATTGCTAAATGGTAATGGGCACAATCCTGACTGCTTTACCGAGTTACTGAGGGGAGCAGTACTGTTGAGGTTCAAGGGGACCCAACAAATAGCACCCCTCTTTGCTGCCCAGCTTCTGAATGAGTTAAAAGCTAACCGATGAAGTGAGATAAAAACTCAAAATGTCATCTCTATTGCGCCTAAGTGCAAAGTTGGGGATATAGCTTATTGATGGAGACAGTTGGGTTTCCTAACAGTGCATTCCAGAGCTACACACGCTTACTACTCACCCAGTTTTAAGGAGTGCTGGAAAACTGCAGCACCTTCTGCTCCCCCGTGGCAAGGGATATGCCTCTGTAAAATCTACAGCAAGGAAGAGCAGAGCAGAACATGCACTTGCTCCCAAGACGTAGAAGAGGAATGAGCCAAGTTGTACATGCCAACACTCACCAGTAAGTAAGTTTATTCCAAACTCACCAATAAGGTAAGTGCCTTAGATCTCCTGCCCAGAAGTGAGTGAGGGGATGCAGAGGGGGCCAGGAGCATTTTAGTATTAATACTTCCTCCAGGTGGAAGGGAGTCAAGAGGCGAAAGAAGCCTGCTCTCCTGTCCTCTCATCAGTGTTTTTGTACAGGATTGTAAACATTACCTTCTATTGCCTGCTAAAGCCAAGTACATATTTCTTTTAGGTTTTAACAGAAGAGGAAAGAACGCTATCTAGGGAGGCCTTGAGAGACATCTTGGATCAAGTGTATCAACCATTAGCAGTCCGAGAATTACTTATCCTCCAGGGAGGACCACCCCAGGTATGCAGGCCTGGGGACTCTTGTGGGTGAATCATTAATGATAATGTGCAGAGTCTTATCTTCTCCTGGGAAATTTGATAATCTAGTTGAGTCTTTGATTATTTGTAAAACTAAGTTACACTGACCCTTAGGATAATGTTTTTTTTCAAGATTTTATTTTTAAGTAATCTCCACACCCAGCATGGGGCTTGAAACTACAACCCCAAGATCAAGAGTTGAATGCTCTAACAACTGAGCCAGCCAGGCACCCTGACCGTTAGGAAAATTTTTATTTTTTTATTTCTTATTTATTTATTTGACAGAGAGAGACATAGCGAGAGCAGGAACATAAGCAGGGGGAGTGGGAGAGGGAGAAGCAGGCTTCCCGCGGAGCAGGGAGCCCGATGTGGGACTCGATCCCAGGACCCTGGGATCATGACCTGAGCCGAAGGCAGACGCTTAATGACTGAGCCACCCAGGCGCCCGGAAAATTTTTTTTTTAAAGATTTTATTTATTTATTTGACAGAGAGAGACAGCGAGAGAGGGAACACAAGCAGGGGGAGTGGTAGAGGGAGAAGCAGGCTTTCCCGCTGAGCAGGGAGCCCAACGCGGGGCTCAATCCTACGACCAGGATCATGACCTGAGCCGAAGGCAGACGCTTAATGACTGAGCCACCCAGGCACCCCCTGTTAGGATAATTTTTAAGGATTTTTCTGTTAATGGAATGATGGCCACTTTTTCCAAGAATATGGCCATTTTATTTATTTTGAATTTTTGTTCATTTTTTAAATTTAACTAGAATATGGCAATTTTATTGAAAATATATTTTATTCATTCTGAAACTGGAACTCCTTTTTTTTAATACTAAAATTTGGCTTTTTGACAATACATTCTTCTGGCAGAAATATTTAGATATCTTGTTCTTTGAATGGAATATATATAGTCAAGACATTAATATTAGGACTATCATTGGGACTATTTTTGTCTCCTTTGTTTGAAAACACAATAGTATATTTTCTGCTAGGTATAAGATAGTTCCTTTTTTCCTTAAAAATAATTATTTATCTGAAATGTTTTAATTTGATGTAGATGGAGTTACCTACTTGCTTATAGTATCTACGTTTAGTTTATGACTATAGCTGAGTGAAGAGTGAGGAGCCAAAGGAATTAGTGGCAGGTCAGGTACAAGGACCAGCTGAAGCTGGGTACAAAGATATCTCCTAGATGAAGTCATTTTCATCTCATCTCTAGAATATTACTGTAGCCTCCCACGGAGCCCCTCTGGCCTCACACTCCACTTCTCTGGATGACTCCACAGTTTGCCAGATTAAATCAATGCATTATTAAGAGCATGGTGAAAAGCAGAGGCTCTGGAGGTCAGCATACTCTGGAGGTCACCACACCCCAGCATGCAGTTATGTGAATTAGTAAACCTTTCCATCCCTCAGTTTCCTTAATGATTGGATAATAACTCCTGCAAGTCCGTTTTGAGATTATGTGAGAGTTATTTAGCACAGTGCCTGGCAAATTATAACCCCCTCAATAAGTGGTAATTATTAGTCCTCCTTAAATAAAAGAGAGAGGACAGGCTAGTTAGGATTAAATGTTTCTGTCACTAATTTTTATGTTCACATAGTTACATACCACGCTTAACAGCAACATAGTTCGCATTCTAGACCCAAAACAAGAGACCTCAAGTCTCTTTTGTTCATGGTGGCTCCACAAAGCTCTCAAAAAGGAGTGCTTGAAGAAATTCGGCTCTTTTTTGAAACTGCTGTGCCACAGGGAGTCAGAGTAGCTGAGACCATGGAGGCAAGGACTAGCATGCCCTCTTACTGTCACGGCCTGTACTCTTAGCGGTGAGTAATGTTCATAGGACTCTTATATGGAAGCTAGATTTGATTGGAAGGACTGCATTCAGAGATTGGTTACATCAACTTTGTGTTTCTAAAATCTATACTTTATTCACCTATGTGTTTGTCTATTTCTGGGTTTGAAATTTCACTTGATATTTCACTTGAAGTTTCATGGTATTTCTACTTTCTTAGAAGTGATGCTGAAGGAGGTTTCTTTTTGGCAAAAAATGCTGCTCTCCTAAGTCTGTTTATCATACTGTTAATTGTCAGTATGACTCAGTATATATTTACATATTTTAATGATTTCTACACATCTATCTATTTCACTGACACTGAATTCATGTCTTTTCCTTCCTTTTTCAGTCCTGCACAGATGAGAAGACACAAGTTAGGTGTCGGGCCCCAGCTTGGCTTCGGCGTCTATGTGGGCAGCTGCTCTCCGAAAGGTTGATGAGACCCAGCGGTGTTCAGGCAGTAGTCCGGGGCATTCTGGAAGGAGCAGGTGGTAAGAAATAAAATGTTTCTGTTACTTTGGTATCCAGTTTCCTTCGGGTCAGGGTCTTTAGCATTTGACTGTAAAACCTTATTGTGACTAATTTCTGCCTTTGTGGAGATTGTGGAGGTTAGATTTGGAGATGAAACCTTAATGAACTTCTTTTTCACAGAAACTCATTCTCTTGCCATTTTTCTAAAACAGTATTTTTTTTTTTTTTTAAAGATTTTATTTATTTGACAGAGAGAGTTACAGCGAGAGAGGGAACACAAGCAGGGGGAGTGGGAGAGGGAGAAGCAGGCTTCCCGCCGAGCAGGGAGCCCGATGCGGGGCTCGATCCCAGGACCCTGGGATCATGACCTGAGCCGAAGGCAGACGCTTAACGACTGAGCCACCCAGGCGCCCCAAACAGTATTTTTTTCTAAAACTGCTTACACGGCACCTGGGTGGCTCAGATGGTTAAGTGTCTGCCTTCAGCTCAGGTCACGATATCCGGGTCCTGGGATCGAGCCCCAGCACTAATTCTCTCCCAGTTGTTTAAGTCTCCTTTCAATGTATTTGAATACACTCAATATTCTATTGATTTGATCTTCTTGGAGACATCTCTCCCTGAGTCTTCTCTAATCTGGACTAGTTATCTCTTGCACAGCAGACCTCCTGGGATCTCCCTTCACCTTTATTTTTTTATTTTTATTTATTTATTCACTTTTAAAGATTTTATTTATTTATTTGACGGAGAGAGACACAGCGAGGGAGGGAACACAAGCAGGGGGAGTGGGAGAGGGAGAAGCAGGCTTCCCGCCGAGCAGGGAGCCCATGCGGGGCTCGATCCCAGGACCCTTGGATCATGACCTGAGCCGAAGGCAGATGCTTAAGGACCAAGCCACCCAGGCGCCCCTCCCTTCACCTTTAAATCCTGGTGATTCCTTTCCCTTTCTTTTGTGTTTAGTCCCTTATCTCCCATATCCCATGTACATTCATTTCCTCTTGCTCCTGTAACAGATTACCACACACTTAGTGGCTTTTTGATGGAAACGACATTTATACTGAGCCCTCAAGGCTGAGTAAGAATTTATTAGTTGAAGAGGGAGAGAAGACTGACTAACATAGGCAGAGAGAAGAGCATGTATGAAGGAACTGACACAGAAAAAGCATAGTGTTTTTGAATAAGGTTCAGTGTGGGTAGAGCAGTGAGGGCAGAGTGTGGTGTTCAGGATTTTGAACTTTATTCTAAGGGCAATGAGAAACCATTGGAAAGTTTTAAGAAGGAGAGAGGTATGATCAGATCTACATTTTAGAAATATCTATCTGGATGTATTGTGAAGAATTGGTTGGGTAAGAGCAGAAGGAAGGAGATCCGTTAAGAAGCAGTTATCGGAGAGATCACAATGGCTTGGATCAATGCAGTGGCCATAGAAATGGAGAGAAACGAATGACTGTAAGAGGTATTTAAGAGGTAGCATTGCCAGGGGCGCCTGGGTGGCTCAGTAGATTAGGCATCTGACTCTTGATTTTGGCACAGGTCATGGTCACGCGGTCATGGGATTGGGCCCCGGGTTGGGCTCAGCGCTCAGGGTGGAGTTTGCCTCAGATTCTTTCTCCCTCCCGCTCTGCCCCGACCCTTACTCGTGTGCTTGCCCGCACTCTCTCTCAACTAATTAATTAAGAAAAAAGGTAGCATTGTCAGAAATTAATGAAGGGCTGGGTATGTGGAGAGGAAAGAGGAGAGACAGAAGAATCAATCTTGACTTCCCATTTCTAGTGGCAAATGTACCTTGGTCCTGTCAGACAAAGGTGAGGTCAGTGTGGTAGGCAGACATTGATAGATTTGGTCTAGAGTGACTGCAGTGTTGCCTCCCCAGTTCTGACAAATTACCAGTTATCTGAGAGAAGTTGCCATGTGCAAATAGGTCCTTGCAAATCTTTTTCTGAAGAAAAGTTAGAGTTCACCCAAGGTCATGCATATTGGAGAGCTGCTATAAACACTTAGAGCCCTATTTTTGCTATGAGCTTTTTCTCCCTCTACTTATGCATGCATATATTTTTCTGTTATCTATTTAAATCTTGTTTCTTCTCAAAACTGATTTGAGGCAATTTATATTTACTCACACATTTGCCATTTCTGGTGTTCTTCATTTCTTTGTGTAGATCCAAATTTTAATTCAAATTTCCTTCTGCCTGAAGAACTTTAGCATTTCTTATAGTGCAGGTCTGCTGGCAGTGAATTCCTTTGGCTTTTATTTATCTGAAAAAGTCTTATTTCACCTTCCTTTTTGAAAATATTTTTGTTATCATTTTTGTCTTTGTTCCTCTGTATATGATATATCTTTTTTCCTCTGGTTGCTTTTAAGTTTTTTCTCCTTGTCAATGGTTTTTAGAAATTTGATAATGGTATGCCTTGGTATGGATGATTTTCTTCATGTTTCTTCTGCTTAATGTTTCTTGAGCTTGTTAGAGCTGAGAATTTATAGTTTTTGTCATATTTGGAAATTGCTCAGATATTGTCTTCAAATATTTTTTTCTGTCCTCTCTTCTCTCTCTTTTTAAAACTTTTTTTTTTTTTAAAGTAGAAGCCCCAATATGGGGCTCAAACTCAGGACCACCCAGATCAAGAGTCATGTGCTCCACCCACTGAGCCAGCGAGGTGCCCCTCTTCTTTCTTTTTGGAATTTGATGTACACCTAATATTATGCTTAATGTAGTCCTATAAGTTACTGATGCTCTATGTTTTTTTGTTTTGTTTTTCAGTCTTCTTTCTGTGTTTCATTTTGGGTAATTTCTATTGCTGTGTGTTCAGGTTTATTGATTTTTTCTTCTGCAGTATCTAATCTGCTGTTAATCCCATCCAGTGTATTTTTCATTACAGATATTTTCTTTCTTTGAGTTTTTTTTTTTTTAAGACTTTATCTATTTATTTGACAGAGAGAGACACAGTGAGAGAGGGAACACAAACAGGGGGAATGGGAGAGGGAGAAGCAGGCTTCCTGCTGAGCAGGGAGCCCGATGTGGGGCTCGATCAAAGGACCCTGGGATCATGACCTGAGCTGAAGGCAGACGCTCAACGACTGAGCCACCCAGGCGCCCTAAGATTTTATTTATTTGAGAGAGAGAGAGCACACAATTGGGGGGTGGGCAAAGTGAGAGGGAGAAGCACACTCCCCACTGGGCAGGGAACCTGATGCAGGGCTCGACTCCAGGACCCTGGGATCATGACCTGAGCCAAAGACAGACGCTTAACTGACAGCCACCCAGGCCTCCCACAGATATTTTCTTTTTCATTAATAGAGGTTCCATATTGGTCTTTTTTATATCTTCCATTTCTCTCATCATGATCATTCTTTACCTTCTCGAAAATAAGGAATAAATTTGTAAAACTGTTTTAGTGTCCTTGTTTCCGAATTTTGTTGTGTCTGTTTTAGTGGGTCTGTTTCTATGATTTTTCCTCAGGGTTATGGGTCATACTTTCTTGCTTCTTTGCATGCCTTGTAACTTTTTTTATTGAGGTATTACTCACATACCATAAATCCACTTTTTAAAAGAGTACAGGTCAGTGGTTTTTAGTATATTCACAAAGTTGTACAACCATCACCAAAATATAATTCCAAAACATCTGTATCATCCCACTCCCCCCAACTTATTAAACTTACGTTGATAATAACATTACAATGATTAAGTGCTCCTTTTCCCTCCAAACTTCCCAGAAACCAGCATGGAAATTGCAGAGGGGTTGATTATCTTATAAGAGAAGTAAATAATTACCAGTAGTGAAAAAACACTTTTTTGCCGAGATTTTAAGGATCACATGGGGTAACTGGTATGAGTTTTTCACATCTCTGTCCATTGCTGACAGCTGGGGCGGCTGGTGGGAGTGACGCCGAGGCAGCAGCTGCTGACTGGAAGAAGTGTGACCTGATTGCCAAGATTCTGGCCTCTTGTCCCCAGCAGTCTCTTTCAGCAGAGGATTACTACAGGGATATCTGCCCCCAGGTAAACAACTTTGTTTCTTTTCACTGTGTGAGGATTATCTGCTTATTCACAGAAAGGAGACTTTAATGTTTCTCTAGTGGGGAGGTAAAAGCAACATAATATTTAAGTTTATTGTTCAGTGAGGGGCCCTGTTAATGAGTGAATAAACACCTGTGTATGAGACCCGCCTAATTGTTGGGTTTGAGAACGCCTCCCCATTGTCAAATGAGTGGTCTCGCTTGCTCTCGGAGCTGAAATGTGAAACTAAAATTTCATCTTGTTCATTATCTTTTCTGTGTGTTTTTAATTAGTTAAAAAAACAAAAGGTATTAAGTAAACAAAGTAAATTAACATGGTATACAATTTTTTTTTTTAAAGATTTTATTTATTTATTTGAGAGAGAGAGAATGAGAGAGAGAGAGCACATGAGAGGGGATAGGGTCAGAGGACGAAGCAGACTCCCTGCCAAGCAGGGAGCCCAATGTGGGACTCGATCCCGGGACTCCAGGATCATGACCTGAGCCGAAGGCAGTCGCTTAACCAACTGAGCCACCCAGGCGCCCACATGGTATACAATTTAAAAAGCACAGAAGAGTAAGCAAAAATAAATCTTCCTCAGGATGCCTGGGTGGCTCACTTGGTTAAGCATTTGCCTTCAGCTCAGGTCATGATCCCGGGGTCCTGGGATCGAGTTCTGCATCTAGCTCCTTGTTCGGCGGGGAGCCTGCTTCTCTCTCTGCCTGCTTCTCCCCCTGCTTATGTGCTCTTTCTCTCTCTCTGACAAATAAATAGAATCTTTAAAAAAAAAAAAAAAAAGTCTTCCTCTCATCTCTGTTTTCTGGTTTCTCAGAAGTAGTCACTGTTACCAATTCCTTGTTTATTTTCCAGTGATATTCTGTGTATTAATGTATATCCAATTATATGTGTATGTATCTGTTTATATATTCTAATTTTTATCTAAGTGATAATATGCTACACTGTTTTTCATTTTGCTTTTTTAACTTAACAATGTACCTTGGAGATCATTTCATATAGAGTCATTTTATAAAGAGTTGCCTCGTTCTTTTCATGGGTACGTGGTATTTCACCATATTAATGTACCATAACTTATTTAAACAGCTGTTTCCATTATTTTGCTGCTTCAAATCATGCTGCAGTTAATACCTACAATTTTTTTTTTTGAAGAGAGGGAGAGAGTGGAGTAGGGGCAGAGGGAGAGAGAGAATTTTTTTTTTTTAAGATTTTATTTATTTATTTGAGAGAGAGCGCATGCATAAGCAGAGGGTGCGGCAGAGGGGAGGGAGAGAATCTTTCAAGCAGTCTCTCTGCTAAGCAAGGAGCCCGAGGCGGGACTCGATCCCAGGACCCTGGGGTCATGACCTGAGCCAAAGGCAGAAGCTTAACCAACTGAGCTACCCAGGTGTCCCTAGAAATGCACTTTTCTATTGACTACTTATACTAGGGTATACCCTAGTAGGCACTGGAGAACTATATTTATCTTTGAGAATAAAATAGATTCCTTTGTGGGGTAGTTCAGGCATGACAGGTTCTTCAGACCCTAAATATATTTATATGCCTTGATATAGAAATTTCATTTGGTAGCGCTATTTATAATAGCAATTTTTTCTTAAGTTCTTAATTTTTTTAAAATATATTTTTAAAAGATTTTATTTATTCATTTGAGAATGACAGCAAGAAAGAGTGTGCACAAGCATGGGGGAGGGGTAGAGTCTCGAGAAGCAGGCTCCCTGCTGAGTAAGGAGCCCAGTGCGGGGCTTAATCCCAGGACCCTGGGATCATGACCTGAGCCGAAGGCAGACGCTTAACTGACTGAGCCACCCAGGCGCCCTTAAGTTTTTAATTTTAATTCCACTGTAGTTAACATACTGTGTTATATTAGTTTCAGGTATACTATAATAGCAAAAATTTTTTTTATTATGTTAATCACCATACATTACATCATTAGTTTTAGATGAAGTGTTCCATGATTCATTGTTTGTGCAGAACACCCAGTGCTCCATGCAGAACGTGCCCTCCTCAATACCCATCACCAGGCTAACCCATCCCCCCCACTCCCCTATCATAGCAAAATTTTGAGAGAAAACTGAATGTCTGGATATTAGGAAATAATTTAATAAGTTCTTACATGCATCTTAAATATAATATTTTTGAGGAATTTATAATAATATGAGCAGATTTCAGCAGTATGTAAAACTGAATATTAAGTGTGGCCTCAATTAAAAAGAAAAAATTAAACAGAAATAGATTGGAAAAAATATACCAAAAATGACTTGGGATGATTTTTCTTCTTAAAACTTTCTTTTGCAAATTTTCTACGATGAACATGTATTTTATAAATTTGATAGCATTATTTGATAAAAGCATAGCTTGGTTCTCAAACCCTCTGATACTGGGTTATTAAATGTAAAAAAAAAATCTCTTGAATCAGTATTATTGCAGTAAGCTTATTTTTTGGTCTAAAGACATTAGTGCTTTTTCTAGTTAATGTAATGCTCCTTACAAAGAGTCTTATATTTACCTCATGTGCTTTTTCTTGTAGATTCTAGATTTATTTCACTTTCAAGATAAATTGACAGCGCGGCAGTTTCAAAGAGTTGCCACAAGTACCTTTATAACAATGTCAAGAGAACACCCACAACTGGCTTTAAAGTATTTGCTTCAGCCTGTTCTAGCTCCTCTCCATCGATGTTTAAATACAGCAGGTAAAGAAGGAAGTCTGGTGGTTGGGTGTCTTCTCAAGGATCTTCCTCAGTGTTTCAGATTTAAATGACTTAAGTCTGTTGTATTTCAGTGACTTTAGTTTTGTTTTCTTTTGTCCCCAACTTTTTATTTTGAAAAATCCACCTCACAAAAATTCCAAGAAGAATACATTGAACCACCCCTATACACTTTACCTGGATTGACCATTTTGGCCATATTCGTTTTATCTTTCTCTTTTTATGCATGTACATTTTTTTCTGAAGCACTTGAGAGTTAGTTGCAGACATCATCTAATATACAGACTTGATTCGGGGTGCCTGACTGGCTCAGTCGGAAGAGCACGCAACTCTTGATCTTGGGGTCATGATTTTTTTTTTTTTTTTTTTTAAAGATTTTATTTATTTCTTTGACAGAGCGAGAGCAGGAACACAAGCAGGGGGAGTGGGAGAGGGAGAGGCAGGCTTCCCGCTGAGCAGGGAGCCCGACGTGGGACTCGATCCCAGGACCCTGGGATCATGACCTGAGCCGAAGGCAGACGCTTAACAACTGAGCCACCCAGGCGCCCGGGGTCATGATTTTGAGTCCCATGTTGAGCATAGAGATTACTTAAAAATACATAAAGTTAAAAAAATAATATACAGACTTGATTCAAATTTCTGAGTGTCTCAAGAATTTCCTCTGTAGCTATTTTCTTTAAATCTAGAATCCAGTCAAGAATCATGCATTTCATTTACTTGTTACATCTTTTTAGTTTGCATTAAGGTAGAATAGTTCCCTAGTCTTTTGTTTTTCACCATGACAAATTTTTTTTCCAGATGAATACATTTCCTTTATCAAGGGTGACAAATCAAAACAAAACCCCTAAACCCCAAACATTTAAAAACCCAGGGTGCTGGAAATACCAACTCAATTCATTTGAATTCAAGCTCATCCAGATGCAGTCACAAACCCTAGTGAGATGCATGTGAGCACCAAGACTGGGAGAGGGGGCCAGGAGTGAGGCCAAGAGAAAGGGTGGGAAGGGGCCCCCATAGGTTCCCTAGGGTTCACTCTCACAGTGGTACCTCCACCTTCCCAGCGACATTGAAGACCTACTAGGCCCTAACCTTTTGACTACCCCCATCCCTGATGAGGGCTTTGAAGGTCAGTCCCAAGTGGCTCTGCCTTCCCTTGCTCTGTCCTTACTTGCTCCCAGCCTCGCCTTTCTCCTCCTCCACATTCCTTTCTGTGATTAGTAGCAGGTTAGGGTACTGTGTGAGCCATAGTGAGGCTGGGGGCTAGGAGAGGCAGGGTGGAGTACGGGTGAAGAGAGAAGAGCTGTCCCGGGATCCCTGTCTTTACGGATCCCAAACTGTGCAACCAGCTCCTCTTACATCCGCTCCAATCTGAGGAAGTGCCCTGGAGGCCTAAGCAGCTGTCCTGGAGACCTGCTGCAAGTCGGAGAAGGGGAGGGGCTCACTGGCCTGCACATGGTGGGGCTGGCAGGTGAGCGATGGCGGCGGCGGCTCAGCCTGGTGCTCCGCACAGCCAAGTGGGTGCTCTCCTGCCTTGCCGGGTCCGTGTGCTCATGCAGCTCCGTGCCCTGGGAGGCTGCAGCAGACACTTGGGTGATGTTGCTGGCTGTCTCAGCAAGGGTTGGGGAGAGCAGGGCCTGCTCATCTGTGTGAGCCGCAAGGCAGGCTGTGGTGGTTGGGCTCAGCTCCACTGAGGCCTTTGGTAGGTAGGCCGCTAGGGTCCAGCAGCAGCTTCTCGGTCCTGGTTCAAATCCTCGTTCTCTGGAGCGGCACCCCGTGGCTGGGGTCCGGCCAGGCGCTCAGGCCACGCTGAGGAGGGACGGCATCTGTCCTCACAGTATTTTTGAAGAGCCTTGGTTATAAAATGTTCTGCAATTTGTATGTCTAATTATTTCCTCATGATTAGATCCAGATTAAACATTTCAGCAGCAGTACTGCATAGGATGAAGGTTATTTTTTCTCAGTTTCCATCAGATTAGGGGCCACATGTTATCAGTTATCCCATTGTTAATGATGTTAAATTTGGTCATTTCATTAGTAGCCATATTTCTCCATTAAAATACCTTAATTGTAATTAGTAAGTAATCTATGGGATGATAGTCTGAGACTATACGTATTCTGTTTCCTGATAGTCTTTCATACTGTGGTTTGGTAACCATTAATGATTCTTGCCAGTAAAATGGTGGCTTTCTATTTCTCTTATTTCTAATTTGTTAGGCTGCCATTCTTTTTTTTTTTTAAGATTTATTTATTTTATTTATTTGAGAGAGAGAATGAGAGAGAGAGCATGAGGGGGGAAGGGTCAGAGGGAGAAGCGGACTCCCTGCTGAGCAGGGAGCCCAATGTGGGACTCGATCCTGGGACTCCAGGATCAAGACCTGAGCCGAAGGCAGTCGCTTAACCAACTGAGGCACCCAGGCACTCTAGGCTGGTATTCTTCTATAAAGCAGAGCTTTTCTTTCTCCTTGCCTCACCCCTCCCCCACCTTTTTTTTAAGATTTAAAAAAAAATTTTAAGTACAAGCTAGCCCGCCAGCATCTGGCTATAGCTCACGACCCCAAGGTCAACAGTGGCCTGTTCTACTGACTGAGCCAGCCAGATGCCCCACCTCATTTTAAAAAACTAATTATTTAAGTATCAAAAAGATTCAGAGAGTGCTCACTTCGGCAGCGCATGTACTAAAATTGGAATGATACAGAGAAAATTAGCATGGCCCTGTGCAAAGATGAGATGCAAATTCATATAGTGTTCCGTATTTAAAAAAATAGATTAAGAGATTCTTTTTTATTCATTGGGTTACCAGACATTCCTGTCATTCATTTTGATGCTCAGATTTTCCCATATTTGGTGGGTTTTATTCTGTTTTAATGTCTTAGAAAATTGACGTTTTACCACCTCCTTTAGTATGTTTTCATACTTCGCTGAGTTTTTTCCCCCCATACTTTACTGTACTTAATGTTTGGATACAGAGTATTATTTCAGCATTGTTCCTTTAAAAAAAGGAAAACTTTCTAGGTAGTAGTTCCTAAGGTTATAAATGAAGAAGAAGTTTGATGTTATGGTCAAATCAAATTTAGTTCTGTGTAGACTTTTTCAAAAAGTTATTTGTAGTATAAATTTTTCTGGGCACGTGTGGTGGTGGGGTGGTGGCCAGGGAGAGAGAAAGCCTAATTCTTTTTTTTTCTTAAGTAGTTTCCACACCCAGTGTAGAGCCCAGTCCAGGGTCTTGAACTCACAACCCTGAGATCAAGACCTGAGCTGAGGTCAAGAGTTGGATGTTTAACCCACTGAGCCACCCAGGTGCCCCAAGAAAGTCTAATTCTGGTGCATAGTGAAACTTCACCAAACTGAGCCTGGTGAACTAAAATTTGTGATTATTCAGATATGATAAACATCATACATGTGTGTGTGTGTGTTTGTGTGTATTTATTTTATTTATATATATTTTTTGGTGTCTGTGGTTGGGTCCAAACTAAACATGATATTTGAGTAAGTAATTAAAATTCCTTTATATATTTCATAGAAATCTAGTCTAGACTCAGTATGTTCTTCAAAAAATGGCTCAAGAAATGAAGTCTTATTTCCTTTCTTTTTAAAGATTTTTAAGTCATCTCAACACCCAACCTGGGCCTTGAACTCACAGCTCCAAGATCAAGAGTCATGCTCTACCCCCTGAGCCAGTCAGCCACCCCTGAAATATTATTTCTGTTGGCCTTCAGCATTAGGGTGTAGCAATTCTTATATATCTAATTTCATGTACTAAGACTATACCTCACTACTAATCTATTTATTCCCTTGTCCCAGTAATCTCTGTTTTAACAGACCCTCTGGGTAATTCAAATGTGGGCTCAAGTTTGAGTCCTGGTCTAAGAGCACTATTCTTGGGAGGCCTAGATTCAGTCCATTTGTGGATTAATTATTTTTTTCCTAGACCTTGTTCATTCGTTTTACAAATATTTATTGGACATCTGTTTGCCAGGCATTTCTTAATGCATTAGGTTGTATTTGTAACACCAGCTACATGTTTTGCATCAGCAAGCTATGGATAACAAAAAGGACTATATAATAGTCTGACTGGTTTTATTTTTTTATTTTTATTTTTTTTCAAAGATTTTATCTATTTATTTGACAGAGAGATAGTGAGAGAGGGAGCACAAGCAGGGGGAGTGGGAGAGGGAGAAGCAGGCCTTCCGCTGAGCAGGGAGCCCGATGTGGAGCTCGATCCCAGGACCCTGGGATCATGACCTGAGCCGAAGGCAGACGTCCAACGACTGAGCCACCCAGGCGCCCCAATAGTCTCACTGGTTTTAGATAGATAGCCCCATCGTTGCGACTGGAAAAAAAATCTAAAATAATAAGCTTTCTTATTTTGTTTTTTATATTGTATCATTTTTTTTTTAAAGATTTTGTTTATTCATTTGAGGCACAGAGATAGAGAGCATGAGCAGGGGGAGAGGCAGAGGCAGAGGGAGAAGCAGGCTCCCCGCTGAGCCAGGAGCCCGATGTGGGGCTTGATCCCAGGACCCTGGCATCATGACCTGAGCCGAAGGCAGTCGCTTAACCATCTGAGCCACCCAGGCGCCCCTTGTGTCATATTTTTAAGACTATGTGGCGAGTATGATGAATTCCCATATTTTATCAATTCTAAGATACACATGCTTTTCACATAAAAAACTTTAATTTTGGAAATATTTTTCACATTTTAACAACTCTGGTATCAAGATGCATCTCACAATTATTTTTGGCCAGATAGCAATCATGGCATTGCTTGTGCCTGCAAATGAGCATTAAAACTTGTAGAACGGGCGTCAGCAACTTAGAAAAAATTCATGAAGACAGTAGTAGAGTGGCAAACTTTTAAGAAATGTCACATCACCTGAGCCCTTGGTGGCACAGAAGACAATATATTATGGCAAAATATGGATATCAGTAATGGCATTGAAATGTTTCAGAGGAGTTGGACTCTTAATGTGAAGTTTCAAGAATCCCTTATTCAGTTTATCCTAATTATATAGCTTATATAAGGAATGATATATATTAAAACTGTTTGTCTAAGTAAATCTAAAAGAACTCTCAATACTTTTTTTAATTAAGTTTTTAAAGCTTCATTCCAGTATAGCTAACATACAGTGGTAAATTAGTTTCGGGTGTACAATGTAGTGATTGAACAATTCTGTACGTTACTCAGTGCTCATCGTGATAAATGTATTCTTTAATCCCCATCACCTGTTTCACCCTTTCCCTTACCCACCTCCCCTCTTTTAATACTTTCTTAAAAAGTCTATTTAAAAAATTTTGTTTTAAGATTTTATTTTTAAGGGTGGCTCAGTAGGTTAAGCATCTGCCTTCCGCTCAGGTCATGATCCCAGGGTCCTGGGATCGAGCCGCATGTTGGGCTCCCTGCTCAGTGGGGAGCCTGCTTCTCCCTCTCCCTCTGCTGCTTCCCCTGCTTGTGCTCTCTCTCTCTGTCAAATAAAATAAAATCTTCAAAAAAAAAAGATTTTATTTTTAAGTAATCTGTACACCCGACGTGGGGCTCAAACTCACAACCCTGAGATCAAGAGTCTGATGCTCCACCAACTGAGCCAGCCAGGTGCCCTATTTTAAAACTTTTTTTTTTTTTTTAAAGATTTTATTTATTCATTTGACAGAGAGAGACACAGCGAGAGAGGGAACACAAGCAGGGGGAGTGGGAGAGGGAGAAGCAGGCTTCCTGTAGAGCAGGGAGCCTGATGTGGGGCTCGATCCCAGGACCCTGGGATCATGACCTGAGCCGAAGGCAGACGCTTAACGACTGAGCCACCCAGGCGCCCCTAAAACTTTTTAAAGGGAAATTTTCAATCACATCTGTAGAGAAAAGTTTTATAAATTCCTTTGTATTAGTCACCTCAGTATAACCATTGACTCTGTCTAATCTAATCCACAATTTTTTAAGATTTTATTTATTTATTTGAGAGAGAGAGAATGAGAGGAGCACGAGAGGGGGGAGGGTCAGAGGGAGAAGCAGACTCCCCGCCGAGCAGGGAGCCTGAAGCGGGACTCGATCCTGGGACTCCAGGATCATGACCTGAGCTGAAGGCAGTCGCTTAACCAACTGAGCCACCCAGGTGCTGCGAATCCCCAATTTTTCTATTCATTAAATTTACAAGTAAAATTTTAAGTCATAATGTTTCATAGGTTACTTGTTTTTTTCCTTTTTAGTGATACATAAAACAATAATGAATGTTTATAATCTTATTGACATCATAGATTTCATGAAATATTGTATTTGATGTTGTACATTAGTAACCGTGTCAAATCTCTAATTTTAGCTGTTACTTATAGAACTATCTTTCTAGTAAAATTTTCTTTCTCAAGTCCTGAGTCCCTATTCAGTGAGGCAATGAGTATGGGTAATTTTGTTTTTTTGTTCTTTAGAGATTCCAGAGAGTGACATGGTGCCAGGGATCATTTTGGTGACAGAAGAAGAACTTACTATGTGTATTGAGGATGTATTTAAGGTTGGTAATTTGAGTCACTAATGTTTTTAGCTAATATTTATACTTAGTCTTTTAAAAGAGTTTTGCCTTTTTAATTGGTACTTCAAGAATTGGAATGACTAATTTTGAATTCCAAATGATCAATATTTTTTCACTCTGAAAACTGGAAACTAAGCTGTTAGTAAAAAAACTGATACATTTTGAAACTCTCAATTTCATCATTTACTCTGAATGTTAAATAGTTTAGATTCTCTAAGTAGCACATACCATTGATGAAAGCATATCTTTTGAAGAAACTAACAGTGACTTTTGCAATGCTGTAGGTTTCCAAAACTGTATAGTATTGAATCTACTTTATATCTTTTGATAGTAATCACCATCATAAAAAGTCTGAATAAATGAATCTTGCAAATGACTACCTAAATATATTACTGAAAATGGAAAAAATATATATTCTCTATGATTGCAGTCTTATAAATATATATGAAACATATATTTTTAGACAAAAAATGAAATCCACTGTGTGAGGGCCAGATGGAGCTGGGGTAAATATTCTTCTTTAAAGTTTATTTCAATAAATTCATAATAGTATTTTACTATTAAAAATATCCACACTAGTAAACAGCTTTCAAAATTATATTCCATGTAAAAAGGTACATCTGCTCTGGAAAATAGTTTGGCAGTTCCTCAAAAAGTTAAACATGGAGTTATTATTATATGACCCCATAATTCCACTCTTAGGTATATACCCAAGAGAAATGAAAACATGTTCAGACACAAACCTGTGCACAGATGTTCATTGCAGCATTATTCATAATAGCCAAAACGGAACAGCCCAGATGTCTATCAGCCGATAAATGGATAAGCAAATGTGATATATCCATATAATGAAATATTTTTTAGCCATAAAAAAGAATGAAGTATGGACACATGCCACAACACAGACAAACATTTAAAAACAACAATTAAAAAAAAAATTTTTTTTAAGATTTTGTTTATTTGACAGAGAGAGACACAGCAAGAGAGGGAACACTGGCAGGGGGAGTGGGAGAGGGAGAAGCAGGCTTCCCGCTGGTTTCTTTTTGACGTAAGGAAAACGTTCTGGAATTAGACAGTGGTGATCGTTATACAACCTTGTGAATATACAAAAAGCCACTTAGTTGTACATTTTAAGAGTGCATTTTATGACATGTGAATTATTCATTATTTTAAAATTCTACATTTCCCATTTCTGTAGCAGTAAATTAAACATTTTAGAGTAAATGTTTAGCTTTTTATGAACTAATTTAAACATACAAAAAAAAATTAGTAGTAAAACACTCATGAACCCACCACTCAGCTTAAGAAATTAAACATTACCAATTCAGTTGAAATCTTCTATCTGCCTACCCCTGGTCACATTTCTCTTGCTTCCTACCTGAAGATGCATTGTAGTTTTAATTAGCAGTTCTCTTATTACTAGTGAGTTGAACATCTTTTTGTGTTCTTAGTTCATTCATAATTTTCCCTTCTGTAAATTTCCTAATCATATATTTTGCCCATTTAAAAAATGGGGTTGTTTGCCTCTTCAGAATTTTTTAAGAATAAACCTTTTATTATAAAACAGTTTTATCGAGATATACTTTACAGACCATAGGATAACGTTTTAAGTATACAAGTCAATGATTTTTAGTAAGTTTGTAGAGTTAAACTGTCACCAAAATATAATTTTAGGACCTTTCCATTACTCCCAAAAGATCCCTGTGCCTATTTACAGTCACTCCTTGTTCCTCCCCTCAGCCCCAGGCAACCCCTAGTCTGCTCTCTACCTCTGTGAATTTGCCTTTTGTGGCTGTTTCATGGGAGGGAACCGAACAACAGGTGATCTTTTGTGGCTAGTTTCTCTCTCTTAGCATAATGGTGTTTGTTTGTTTGTTTTAAGTAATCTCTGTGCCCAAAATGGGGCTTGAACTTATGACCCTGAGATAAGAATCACATGCTCTACCAACTGAGCCAGCCAGGTGCCCCTCTCTTAGCATAATGTTCTGAGGTTGGGGCGCCTGGGTGGCTCAGTCGTTAAGCGTCTGCCTTCGGCTCAGGTCATGATCCTAGGGTCCTGGGATCGAGCCCCGCATCAGGCTCCCTTCTCCGCGGGGAGCCTGCTTCTCTCTCTCCCACTCCCCCTGCTTGTGTTCCCTCTCTCACTGTGTCTCTCTTTGTCAAATAAATAAATAAAAATCTTTAAAAAAAAAATAATAATGTTCTGAGGTTTATCCAGGTTGTTTCATATATCAATATTTTGTCCCTTTTAATTGCTAAGTAATATTCCATTGTATGAATATACAACATTTTGTTTATTTGTTCATCAGTTGATGGACATTTGACTGTAGAGTAAATCTTTCTTTTTTAAAATTTTTTTCCGGGCGCCTGGGTGGCTCAGTCGTTAAGCGTCTGCCCTCGGCTCAGGCCATGATCCCGGGATCCTGGGATTGAGCCCCACATCAGGCTCCCTGCTTGGTGGGAAGCCTGCTTCTCCCTCTCCCACTCCCCCTGTTGTGTTCCTGCTCTCACTGTCTCTGTCTTTGTCAAATAAATAAATAAAATCTTTAAAAAATAAATAATTTTTTTTAGTTTAAATTCATTAATTAACATATAATATATTATTGGTTTCAGAGGTAGAGGTCAGTGATTCATCAGTCTTATACCCAGTGCTCATTACATCATGTGCCCTCCTTAATGTCTATCACCCAGTTACCCCCACCCCCCTCCCATCCAGCAACCCTCAGTTTGTTTGTCTCTAACCATAAGAGTTACAGAGTATAGAGAACAAACTGAGGGTTGATGGAAGGAGGTAGGTAGGAGATGGGTTAGATGGGTGACGGGTATTAAAGAGGGTACTTGTGATGAGTTCTGGGTGTTGTATCTAAGTGATGAAGCACTGAATTCTACTCCAGAAACCAATATTGCACTGTATGTTAACTAACTAAAAGTTAAATAAAAAAATAAAAATAAAACAGCTTTATAAGATATAATTCACATACTTTACAGTTCACCCATTTGAAGTGTGCAAATCAGGGCACCTGTGTGGCTCAGTTGGTTCATTCTGACTCTTGATTCTGTCTCATCAGGATCCCCAGGGTTGTGAGATTGAGTCCTGCCTCAGGCTCTGTGCTCAGTGGGGAGCCTGCTTGAGATTCTCTCACCCTCTCCCTCTACCTCTGCCCCCTCCTCCCCACCCCACACTCTCTCTCTCTCTCAATAAATAAATAAATCTTTAAAAAAATGAAAAATAAATAATAAAGTATGCCAATCAGTGGCATTTTATTATATTCACAGGTTTGTGCAGCCATCATCACAACTGATTTTAGGATACTTCATTACCCAAAAAGAAACCTCACACTACTCCCTAAGCCCTCCACCACACTTCCCTCCACTCTCCCTATCCCTCACCCCTCCAGCCCCAGGCAGCCACTAATCGACTTTCTATTTCTCTAGATTTGCCTATTCTGGACATTCCATGTACATGGAATTATACAATATGTATTTTGTGATTGGCTTCTTTTGCTTAGCATGATGTTTTTCAGGTTTATATTGTAGTATGAAGCAGGACTTCATTCTTTTTTTTTTTTTAAGATTTTATTTATTTATTTGACAGAGAGAGAACACAAGTAGGCAGAGTGGCAGGCAGAGGGAGAAGGGAAAAGCAGGCTCTCTGAGGAGCAGGGAGCCTGATGCAGGGTTCGATCCCAGGACACTGGGATCATGACCTGAGTCAAAGGCAGATGCTTAACTGACTGAGCCACCTGTGCACCCCTCTTTTTTTTTTTTAAGATTTAAAAAAAAATTTTTTTATTTATTTTTAAAATTTTTTTAAAAGATTTTATTTATTTATTTGACAGAGACACAGTGAGAGAGGGAACACAAGCAGGGGGAGTGGGAGAGGGAGAAGCAGGCTTCCTACCGAGCAGGGAGCCCCATGCGGGGCTCGATCCCAGGACCCCGGGATCACGACCTGAGCCGAAGGCAGATGCTTAACGACTGAGCCACCCAGGCACCCCCCCAAAATTTTTATTTTTAAGTAATCTCTACACCCAACATGGGGCTTGAACTTACAACCCTTAGATCAAGAGTTGCATGCTCCACTGACAGAGCCATCCAGGTGCCCCAAGACGTCATTCCTTTTTATTGCTGAATAGTATCCTGTTGTAGGTACAGACTGTATTTTTGTAATTCATGCATCCTCTGATGTATGTTTGGGTTGTTTCTACATTTTGGCTATTATGATTAATGCTGCTATGGACATTTGTGTAGGAGTCTTTGTGTAACATATGTTTTCATTTCTCTTGGGTGTGTTGCTAGATCTTATGGTAACTCTGTGTTTAACCTGAGTAGAATTGCTAGATCTTTTTTTTTTTTTTTTTTAAAGATTTTATTTATTTATTTTGAGAGAGAGAGAATGAGAGAGAACACATGAGAGGGGATAGGGTCAGAGGGCAAAGCAGACTCCCCGCCGAGCAGGGAGCCCAATGCGGGACTCGATCCAGGGACTCCAGGATCATGACCTGAGCCGAAGGCAGTCGCTTAACCAACTGAGCCACCCAGGCACCCAGAATTGCTAGATCTTATAGTAAGTCTGTATTTAACCATTTGAAGAACTGCCAAAGTGGCCATACCATTTTACATTCCCTCTAGCAGTGTATGAGGATATAGAGTAACTCTTAAGTTATGTTCTTTCAGGTAAGAAGACCGATGCTTTTGTTTTTTTTTTGTTTGTTTGTTTGTTTGTTTTTTTTAGATTTTATTTATTTATTTGAGAGAGAGAATGAGAGACAGAGAGCATGAGAGGGAGGAGGGTCAGAGGGAGAAGCAGACTCCCTGCCGAGCAGGGAGCCCGATGCGGGACTCGATCCTGGGACTCCAGGATCATGACCTGAGCTGAAGGCAGTCGCTTAACCAACTGAGCACCCAGGCGCCCCTGTTTTGTTTTGTTTTAAACTTTATGTATGATATTAATAATTTGTAGATATAAAATGCATGCTGAAAAATTCAAAACTCATTCTCTAAACACTCAGCTTTTTACTAAAGTAAGATGTTTACTACCCTTTCATTTAATTTTGCTATTAAAGAAAAGAGAGAGAATACCCTTTAGAGGGTTGACCTGGCATACAAATATAGAATTAAATAGCTTATAGATAAAACATGACACGGTGACTTAGTGAATATAATGCTGTTTTTATTTTATTTTATTTTATTTATTTATTTATTTATTTATTTATTTATTTTTAAAGATTTATTTATTTGACAGAGAGAGACACAGTGAGAGAGGGAACACAAGCAGGGGGTATTGTGTGAGAGGGAGAAGCAGGCTTCCCGCCGAGCAGGGAGCCCAATACGGGGCTCGATCCCAGGACTCTGGGATCATGACCTGAGCCGAAGGCAGACGCTTAACGACTGAGCCACCCAGGTGCCCCTGGTTTTTTTTTTTTTTTTTAAATGCCTTATTTAGAGACTTATGAAAAGAAAGTTTTTATATCCTGTTCTACATAGGCAAGGACATTTTAGGTTATAGAAAGAAGAAATTATATAGAGCAGTCTAGAAAGCAAATGTTCTGAGTTAGAGAACAAGGCCCAGCTAACTTTCAGAAAGATTATCTTCAGTCACATACCATCTAAGGAATATCAGGATGAAAAATCGTTAAATGGTTGGGTGTGGAATGTCCGAAAGACTTGAAAGTAGTGTTAAGGGTAGAACTAATTGTGACTAAACTTTGTAAAAACCCCTCATAGTATTTCTGGGAAATCAAAAAAATTGCTTTTCAAGGAAAAAGAAAGCAAAACAACTTCTTTCTGGCAAGTGAATTAGCCTCTAAAAAATGGAGATCCAGAAATAGTGAATCCTGCCATTGTTCCTATTCTTGCCCAAAAAAAGGGGAGAGGAAAAAAACCCCCCTAATTTGGTGAACAGTTTGGTGAATTTAAAACCTCCTAGAGAGGCAAGCAAAACATTAGTTTGCTGTAAACACTTGATTATGCACAAAAGATTGGTACTGTTATAAAACCAGGAAGGGGTGCAGAAGGGTAATTATTCTCCCTACAAGGTTTTGGCAGCTCAGCTGCAGTGGGAAAACAGAGGAAATGTGTATGTTGGAGGAAAATGGTAAACACTGTGTAAAGTTTAGCAACAAAGGATGTGTTGTCTTTATTAACTTTCTGCTAATACTAAATTACAGAGCACAGCTCAAAAGCAGGAAATAAGGAAAACATCTGGGATAGTTGAATTGATCCAGCAACTCACTGGGTAGCGGGAGGGTACAAGAGGGTGTTTAATTTTAGAGAAGCATTTGGGAACATTTCCAGCTCTGGTTTTTTCTCTCTTTTATTTATTTAGTTTTTTAATTTATTTATTGAGAGAGAGAATGATACAGAGAGAGCATGAGAGGGGGGAGAGCCAGAGGGAGAAGCAGACTCCCTGCTGAGCAGGGAGCCCGATGTGGGGCTCAATCCCAGGACTCCAGGATCACGACCCGAGCCGAAGGCAGTCGCTTAACCAACTGAGCCACCCAGGCGCCCCATTCTCTGTTTTATTTTTAACAGATTTGTTGGGATATAATTCATATACCACACACTTCATGCCTTTAAAGTGTTCAACTCGGGGCGCCTGTAACATGTGGTCTTTTGTAGTTGACTTTTTACCAGCAGGATTTTTTTTTTTTTAGATTCATCATGTTGTTACATGAAGCAGTACTTCATTCCTTTTAATGCCAAGTAGTATTCTATTATACGGATATACCACATTTTGTCAGTTGATGGAAATTTGTGTTGTTTCCACATTTTGGCTCTGGTGAATGAACAATGCTGCTATAGACCTTCATGTACAGGTTTTTGTGTGGACATACGTTTTTGTTTCTCTTGGGTATATAGCTGGGAGTGAACTTGCTGGATCATATGGTAGCACTGTGTTCAACTTTTGGGAGGTACTGTCAGACTGTTTTCCACAGTGGCAGCACCATTTTACATTCCCACCAGCACAGTATGAAAATTCCAGTTTATCCTCTCTGCCCAACATTACCACTACCAGACTGCTTGTCTCCCTCCTCCTCCACCTCCTCCCTTTTTCCTTGCCCCTACCCCATTATTATAGCCTTGCTGGTGGGCGTGAAGTAGTATCTTATTGTGGTTTTGACTCACATTTCCCTAATGGCTAATGATGTTAAACAGCCTCTTGTGTGCTTACTGGCCATTTGCATGTCTTCCTTGGAGAAATTTCTATTAAGATCCTTTGCCTGGGGCGTCTGGGTGGCTCAGTCATTGGGCGTCTGCCTTCAGCTCAGTTCATGATCCCAGGGTCCTGGGATCCAGCCCCGCATTGGGCTCCCTGCTCTGCCAGAAGCCTGCTTTTCCCTCTCCCACTCCCCCTGCTTGTGTTCCTGCTCTCACTATCTCTCTCTCTGTCAAATAAAAAAAAAAAGATCCTTTGCCCATTTTTAAATTGGGTTGTCTTTTTTCTCATTGGTGGGTTGGAGGATGGGATTCACCCTCACCAACAGCTCTCCCCAAAGAAATCTTCCTTTTCAGTCTCCTCAGTCTCCACACTTTTTAAAAAATATTTTTATTTATTTATTTGACAGAGAGAGACACAGCAAGAGAGGGAACACAAGCAGGGAGAGTGGGAGAGGGAGAAGCAGGCTTCTCACTGAGCAGGGAGCCTGATGCGGGGCTCGATCCCAGGACCCCAGGATCATGACCTGAGCCGAAGGCAGACACTTAACGACTGAGCCACCCAGGCGCCCCTCAGTCTCCGCACGTTTGATCCTTCTCTACCCTCTTTCTGAACGGGAAGTTTTTATAGTCCTGCTCTCGTCTTAGTCTGGTATCTTATGTTGGAGTTTTCAGACTGTTTGGTCTTGGTGCCTCACTGGACATTCCCAGTTGGGTGTCCTGTGTTAGCTGTAGAGCAGTGGCGCCTGTCTGGCTGCCGTCTCAACACATAACTACCTGCAGAGCCTCTTAGTTCCTCAGAGCCAGTTTCCTGTTTACTTTATACACAATCCAGATCAGATTGGTTTTCTGATTAAGACCATAGTGGAATTAGAAGTAACAAATTAGAAGTTAGTTAAGAGTGCCCGGCTGGCTCAGTTGGAAGAGCATGCAACCCTTGATCTCGGAGATGTGGGTTTGAGCCCCATGTTGGGTTGTAGAGACTACTTAAAAATAAAATCTCAGGGGGTGCCTGGGTGGCTCAGTTGGTTAAGCATCTGCCTTTGGCTCAGGTCATGACCCCACGGTCCTGAAATCAAGCCCCAGGTTGGGCTCCCTGCTCAACCAGGAGTCTGCTTCTCCCTCTTCTTCTGCCCAACCCCCCCAAATAAATAAATAAATAATCTTAAAAAAAAAAGTTTACTAAATAAATAAATAGCTTTACCAAAAAAAAAAAAAAAAAGTGAGTTAAACTACCTAAGGCTCACTGACAGGAGTCTGCCAGCAGAGAAGAGCAAGAAAGGGGACAGAAGTACCCCAAAAGGGCATAATAATTTTAAAAACAAACTATGTTGGGACTGGTATGTTCAGTATACTCTGTTTAAGAAGGCAAGGATTGCATATAATCCATTTTAAAAAGATTTCTTCTGAAAGAGGTAAAATATAAATACATTTTGGTATTTAAAGAAATAAACCCTCAGCTTGCTGAATGAAAATGTGGCAGGAGCAATTATAAGAGAAGGTCTTTTTTTTTTTTTTAAAGGTTTTGTTTCTTTATTTGACAGAGAGGGAGAGAGAGCACAACAGCACAAGCAGGGGGAGTTGCAGAGGGAGAGGGAGAAGCAGGCTCCCTGCTGAGCAAGGAGCCTGATGCGGGACTTGATCCCAGGACCCTGGGATCATGATCTGAACTGAAGGCAGATGCTTAACCGACGGAGCCACCTAGGCGATCCAAGAGGTCTTTTTACGCTTGCATCCTTTACGTACAGCACGGAATGGAGCAGTGTGGTTCTCGTGGGCCAGGTAGAAAGTTCTCAACAATACAGGTGTACACATAGATGCTCATTGATTTGAACTGAAAATTTGGCATGGCCACTTATACTTCTGCATAAATAATTCTCATCATTTCTATGTGTGTACCTTACATCTGGTAAAATTATCGAAGCTGAGAAGGGGATTTGCAGCTCAAATAACTTTTAGTCCAGTGGCTTCCTATTCTGTCTCCTTCTGACTCTGAATGTCTGGGGCTCTGTCCCTAGAATACTTAATTTTTTTTTTGTCCTCTCTGGTATGAGAGGGATAAATGGTTTTTTTGTTTGCTTTTTGCCTGCAGAGGTAGAGGGAGACCTAGGCTGCATAGAGATTGGTTCTGGGTAGGGCGGGATAAGAGAATTGTAAAATTCTTTACAATTTGGACATTTTCTTGCTCTTAAGAGAACCAGCCAGAATCTGATACCATGTGGGACTGGGAGTATGTGGGGGATGTTTCCTTTTTAGTATTCCTCACACTACTTCCTGAGACTCCCTAAAGGCAGAAGAAATTTTAGGGTAGGAAAGGCTAGAAGGTACCTAATTAGTTTATATTCATTCTCATTTCCATTTTATCTCTCTGTTTCCAGATTCAGGGAATCCTGACTTTAATTATCCAAGTCTTCTTTTCTCCATTTAATCTTAACAAATTTCTAATTAAAGTTACTCTCTCAGCTGGCCAATTGACTCCTCTTTTTGAATTTTTAATTGTTTTTGTAGAGTAAATTGGAATAATAGAATCTTAGAGCTGGAAGGAAATATACAAATAATTTAATTTCTTTTTCTGGTTTTTGAATAGACTTTGTTTTTTAGAGCAGTTTTATGTGCACAGAAAAATCAAGCAGAGGGTTTCCATATATCTCCTGCCCCCACATATGCACAGCCTCTCCCACTGTTTTTTTTATTTTTTTATTTAAAAAAAATTTTTTTTTTTTAAAGATTTTATTTATTTATTTGACAGACAGAGACACAGCGAGAGAGGGAACACAAGCAGGGGGAGTGGGAGAGGGGAGAAGCAGGCTTCCCGCCAAGCAGGGAGCCCGATGCAGGGCTCGATCCCAGGACCCTGGGATCATGACCTGAGCCGAAGGCAGACACTTAACGACTGAGCCACCCAGGCGCCCCTGGCCTCTCCCACTGTTAACATTTCACATCAGAGTGGGACATGTGTTACAGTTGATGAGTCTACACTGACACACCAATATCGTCCAAAGTCCATAGTTTACATTAGGGTTCACTCTTGGTGTGGTACATTCTTTGGGTTTGACAAACTAATCCCTCATTTTACAGTAAAGGAAACAAAATCCAGAAGATTGTGAAGTGACTTGTCCCAAATCATACTAGTGAATGCCAGATCTGATCCAGGAACCAATCCTTTCATCTCTTCTCTTTCTCTCACTCTGTGTTTAGAAAAGATAATATTTGTACATGGTACACGTTTAAGAAGTACTACAAAAGGCTTTGCAGTAAAAAGTCTTCTCCCACTACGGCTGTTCCCTAAATGCAGTCGTTCTTTCTGGATGTTTCCAACTCTAATTGAACTGTAACCTTGAATAACATGCAAAGGACCAAAAGAAGTATCCTTGGGGTGCCTGGGTGGCTCAGTCACTTAAGCGTTCAACTCTAGATTTCGGCTCAGGTCATGATCTTAGGGTTGTGAGGTTGAGCTCCGCGTTGGGCTTCACACTCAGCAAGGCGTTGGCTTGAGATTCTCTCGCTCTCACTCTGCCTCCCCACCCCCTGCCCTCCCCCCACTGAAATAAATAAATAAACCTTTTTTTTTTTTTTTAAGTAGCCTTCAAAGCTGTGGAAGATTCAAGTGTTAGATGGTACATTCAGATTCTGTGGTATAGTGTAGTGAAAAGCACCTGGCCTTTTGAGTCCAATAGACCTAGGTTGGAATCTGGCTCAAGGGTTCACAATCCATGTGACTTTAGGTGACTTATTTAACACTTGAGTTGTAGAGATGAAACAGGGTAACTTGTGGAAGGTTCATTGTATACTTTAGCAAATAATTAGGCTCAAAAAACTGTCAGTTCTCTTTTGGTTCAAAGAAACTCTTTTTAAAAAAGATTATTTTATGCAATATGCTCTGAAAGCATGCATAGTGCAAAATACTGTATTAGGTAACTTGGCTTGTCCTTTTGCTTCTCACAAGTCTTAATTAAACTCAGTAAGTGCATTAGAAGTTCTGGAACATGACTATCAAAAGGATCACTGTGATATTTTAGAAGACAGCATTAGACTAGTTTAATCTTTAACAGGGGTACAATCAAGTTCCAGCCTGTACTGAATTTCAGTGTTAGGATTTAGTCAGCTTGATTCATGTTTGTATTTCCACACGTATACATCCCTATAAAAGATAAGGCCATAAATTAGGGAGACAGTTCCATTTACAGCCGTATCAGCAGGTATTTAGGAATAAATGTAATATTTGCACAGGGCTGCATATTTTACAAAATATTTTAACATGAATTATCTTAGCTGGTATTTAAGCCGAAGCTTAACACTTGGCATTATAAATGAGGAAACTGAATCCTAGAGGGATTTAATTGTCTTACCCATGTTCACTCACTTAATATGTGATTTTAGGCAATCATGTGGGTGTCAGAAACAAAATTCATACCTGTTTTCCTGACTCCTGACTTCCTGGTGCTCTTTCAACTGCAGTGGTCTCAGAGGGATGTGCTTAACCATGCTTAACCGTGTAATGGAAGTCTAGTAAATGAGAAATGGAGTATGTGAGGATTGCTTTCTGTTTGGTTTTGCTTTGAATCAGAAACACATGTTTATTCTTAATACTTCTGACCATTTTGACTCTGGGTTTTTCCTTTCCTTTTTAATTTAAATTTCTAGAGAAATTCAGTCCTTTAAAGATTTTTATTTATTTATTTGTCAGAGAGAGAGAGTGCAAGCAGGGGGAGCAGCAGAGGGAGAGGGAGAAGCAGGCTCCTCACTGAGCAAGGAGCCCGATGTGGGACTCGATCCCAGGACCCCGGGATCATGACCTGAGCCAAAGGCAGACGCTCAACGACTGAGCCACCCAGGCGTCCTAGAAATTCAGTCCTTTAGATATTGAAGATAGGTACTGAATAAGCTAGTACAGTAAAAGCAGACCTCCTTTTGTTCAGTCCACTCTCCCTTCCATGGCTGAAGTTCTATGATTCTTCAGTTAATTAACATTGATTGAATAGCTTCTAGCTACAGCTTAAAAAAGAAAAAAAAAAAAAAAAGAGGAAGAAGAGAAAATACAGAGGGCATTGTAATTTCCCTACAAAAATAGAACTTTTGAGAAAAATAAAAAGCATTCAATGTACTTCATTCGTTCTTTGATTCAGTTAATCAGTCACAAAGAAAAATTTTGCCAAGTACATACGGAATGGCAGATACTGTGCTAGGTTTACAAACACAGAAATGATTAAAAGCCAGTTGCTCCCTTCAGGGAGCTCCCAGTCAAGCAAACAGTTACAGGTAGTGTGTGATCTATTGTTAAGAGTACGCAGAAACATGTCTCTATTACTTGTTAAGAGTAGTCTCTAAGCTCAGACGAAGGGTTGTGAGGCTTAACCGCAGACCCCTCGTCTCATGGCTGGATCTGTGATAGAAAGCCAGGATGCATTCAGAAAGGACTGTGGAAATTCCCAAGCTGCCAGTGGGGTCATTGGTACCTGTCTGTTTCCTCATGTGATCTGTTCTGAGCCATTATGATTTTCATAAATCATACTCACCTCTTATTTTGCCCGTCAGCCCTGTCCTACATATTTATATCGGAAAAGCCACAGGTAGACATGGAAGTTCATCTTTTCTTCAAAGCACCATTTTACTTACTCTCAGAGAGGCTTTTTCACACCAAAGAATTGAATAGGTACCTTGAGAGTCTGTCTCTCCCTTCCCTGCTTCAGCTTTCCCACGTCTTGGTATTTTGTTTGGTGATCCCTAGTCTGTACAGATACCTCAAGTAACCTGAAAACCTTTCAACTAAACAGGATTTCATCTTTATTTTATTTTTTTTTTTAAGATTTTATTTATTTATTCATGAGAGACAGAGAGAGAGAGAGGCAGAGGGAGAAGCAGGCTCCCAAGGAGCAGAGAGCCCGATGCGGGACTCGATCCCAGGACCCTGGGATCATGACCTGAGCTGAAGGCAGACGCTTAACCATCTGAGCCACCCACGCGCCCAGGATTTCATCTTTAAAGTACTAACTTCAGAACTGCTAGAAGAAGGGAAAGCATGTGGGGAGGGTTAGAAATTTTTACAACTTGGTCAGGTTTCAGTGTTTAAAAATTTTGGGGGTGGTGGAGGATTGGTTCATGTTTTTCAACTAGTTTTACCTAATGGCTGAGGTACCAGAACGATACAGAAGAAGAGAGCAAATTTGCACTCAAGTCAGAGGATGATAGATTAGGTACCAAAGAGACCCTAACACTTGATGAATTTAACCTCCTTGTTTTCTAGGTAAGGAAACTGAGACTCAGAGAAGTCAATTGATTTGGGTTAAGTCCCACACCTGGTCAGTAGAAGTATTACAGACAACCCTATGTGAAACATACCCAATGGTTATACTGCTGAGAAAAGGGAATGTCAGCAGGTCAAAATAATACGTAAAGTAGGGGATTTTGTTTCAGAACTTTAACTCCCATCCCACTTTGCTTCTAGGTGAACAGGAAAGAACCCCAACTAGGAGACTGTACATAAGCACAGTCCAAGGAAACCCCACAACACCTGATGGTAGGGCATGGATGCAGGGTGGTAGGGCCCTCTCCACTGTGGTGCCGTGACTGCTTCCTCGGTCGGTACTGTCACCAGCCTGGTGTGGAGGAGACTGGAAGGAACTGGCCCCAACAGTTTCTTCCATATATAGTATGACTTCATTGGAAGGACTGGTTTTGTTTGTTTGTTTGTTTGTTTTTCCTAGAGCATTGGTCATTGTCAGTGCTGTCTGCAAGAGATCGAAGTGCAACATTGGCTGAATCAGGGCAGCCTCCTGTGTCCCTTTATGGGTCACTAAACTCCAGGTATAAGTCAATGATCTGGGGAGTCCACATGAAGTGGGAAGTGGCCAGATTCCACTTTGGGAGTGTATATAAGAGGGTAATGTTGGATGTGAGGTGCACACCAAACTTTTAACCTGTATATGGGTTGGGTGCTAGGCAAGAGGTTGGGAGGAGGTCACTGTCCTTGGAAAGGCCTGGCCACAGTATGGCCCTGAAGATCTACTGGAAGGCTTGGTAGAAGGGGGCTATATAATAGGCAAGAGTCTCAGTAGGAGGAAGGGAGGTGGTACAGAAGCTGCTGTCCGTGGTGCCGCTCAGAAACTGCCCTACTTTCCAGAGGTAGCAGGACTAGAGTTATTAACAGCCCGACAAGCTGGGGCCTACTGATTCTGAGGGAAGATGGCTGGGGTAAAGTTGGTATGGGACTGAAGCAATGAAAACATGCCCATGGGGAGGTGGGTATTGGGAGGCCATGGAGTACGTGCTTTGTTCTTTTTAAAATTGTGGTGAAATACACATGACATAAAATTTACCATTTTAACCATCTTTTCAAGTATATAATTCACTGGCATTAAGTCCATTCTCACGGTTATCGCACTGTCTAGTTCCAGAACTTGTTCATCACCCCAGATGGAAACACCATACCCATTAAGCAGTTGGTCCCCATTTCCCCTTCCTCCCATCCCCTTACAACCACTCATCTACTTTCCGTCTTGTCTTTATGGATTGTGCATGGATTTTATGTCAGGCAGATCTGGGTTCACCCTGTCTATGCCACTTTCTAAGAGTAACTTGGCTCAGCTAACTTTGCTTCTCTGAGCCTGTTTTCCACATTTTTAGAATGGGCATAAAAATTCTTAACCTACAGGACTTGTGAGGAGCGATTGTATATTAAATGTTTAGCTGAATTACCTGGTTTCTTTTTTTTTTTTTTTTTTAAGATTTTATTTATTTGACAGAGAGAGACACAGCGAGAGAGGGAACACAGCAGGGGGAGTGGGAGAGGGAGAAGCAGGCTTCCCGCGGAGCAGGGAGCCCGATGCGGGGCTCGATCCCAGGTCGCTGGGATCATGACCTGAGCCACCCAGGCGCCCCTAACCTGGTTTATTCTTGAATAGACATTGCAGTAAATGGTAGTTATTGTTGGCTTCATAGAAACAGTAACAGTGGGTTCATTTAGGTTGTATACTTCTGTAACAACTGCTTGGTCAGCAAACATTCAGGTAATACAACTTAATCATCTATCGTAATAGGTGCTGAAATAGAGAAATAGAGAGGCTAGTTGAAGAGGGGAAAGATAGCTGTGTATTTATGGGCTGATTATAAGCCCTAAAATGCTATTGGAATTTAGAGGAGAAAAGTCATTAATGGTGGTTAGATGCTTACTAAATGTTTAAGTCAGTGAATGAGTGGATGAACAGTTGAACAGTCAAATAAATAATAGGCTTATGGAAAAGGTAGACCTTTTGTATGGCCCATCCAAATCTTTTGAAAATAAATGTCCTCCCATCAGGAAGTTTAAAATGGAGATAGTTTTGGGCTCAGTACAAGGAGAAATGTATTATTAATTTGGAAGGGAGGCGACAGCCTCTGTGTGTCAAGCAGAGTCCATTCAAGTTCTTTGAGATCTCACAGAAAAAATTCATTGATCAATTGTTCCAAAATTCATTATCAGTACTTGTCCTTCAGATAAGTATAACAAGAGAACTTAAAAATTGGAGGAATTTATCAATAACAACATATACCCCTGAGTAATGGGCTTGATTGAATTCATGTTAAAGTTTGAGGTGCCAGGGCACCTGGGTGGTTCAGTTGGTTAAGTATCTGCCTTTGGCTCAGGTCATGATCCCGGGGTCATGGGATCAAGTCCCTCGTCAGGCTCCTTGCTCAGCAGGGAGCCTGCTTCTCCCTCTGCCGCTCCCCCCTGCTTGAGCTCTCTCTCTCTCTGTGTCAAATAAATAAATAAAATCTTTAAAAAAAATTTGTGGTGCTTTGGCCCAGTCAAGCCAATAAATAATGGAGATTTAACTCCATTTGGTTTTTGGTTTTTGTACAAAAGATGCTGGTACGGAAGGATGGCTCCACAGGGATTACTTCTGGGAACACAGACTACAGAACCAAACAATAGGCCCTTACGTTACCTGGGGGAATCTCTTTTTTTTACCACTTGTAATTGGTGATATCATAATTAGGCCTGCATATTTCTTGTGAACACTGCCATACAGTGCGCCTCATTTAGCTAGGCTTATGGAGATTAGATCATGCACAGGAAACTGGCTCCTTGGTTATCAAGCTCCACAGAGGAGCTGGGAGGCTTATGGAGTGTGAAAAATTAGGGTTGATTTAAAGGGACAGGGTTCTCTAGAAAAGCACAGAGGGCTTTCCAGCTTGTGCCTCCATGACCTTTAGTACTCCATAAACAGCACTGATAAAAAATAAATAAACAGCATTGATTTCTACTTCAATTAAGCACAATTTAATTAATAATTAAAATCTGATAGCATAGACACAGATAGTGATGAATGGAGAAAGATGAACCTTCAGTGATTAATTCTTTTTTTAAAAGATTTTATTTATTTTAGAGAGAGCGAGCAAGCACAAGCAGGGGGAGCGGCAGGCAGAGGGAGAAGCAGGCTCCCTGCTGAGCAAGGAGTCCGATGCGGGGCTCCATCCCAGGACCCCATAATCATGACCTGAGCTGAAGGCAGACGCTTAACTGACTGAGCCACCCAGGTGTCCCAGTCTTAGCCCTATTTTAAAGGATGAGGAAAGGGAAACTTAAGCCCTTATTTACAGAAAGAATATTGAAAAAATAGAATTTTGTTCTTCTTAATTCTTTAAATTACCTGCTTTGGATTATTATTATTATAATTGGTTTACTTGTTTTATTCTTCTTGGTAGATCACAAGCAATTGAGAGAGAACAACTCTTACTCATTTTTATATTCACTACAATGCCTAGGACAATGCTTGGATTTCAGTGGGTATTCACATAAATGTTGTTGAATGCATTTGTGCTGTCCTTTTTGAAAGGACAACTAAAATGTGTAACATAATTACTGTTAACAAAAATCAGCATTCTTAGATGCTTAACCCTATAAAGTCAGCGCAGAGCTAGGTGCACATTGTAATTTCTTTTAACATTTATTGAATTAGAATAGGACATGCCCATATGGCAGTTAGATCTTAAGAGTGACAAATCTAGAGCAAGCTTTGTTTTTATTTTTCAAATCTAGTTTTAAGTTTTTCTATTTGGCATTAATTGCTTGTTTGTTCCTAAGAGCAGGGCCTTCAGCAATTAGAGAATTATTGTATAGATGAGTAATAGACAGATTAGCAAGAGACACAAAGGTAGTCAAAAGCAAGAAAGGAAGGGGTCAGGAGATGGATTAATTTACCCATTTTCCCCTGAAGTTCTTCAGGCTGCACACACGGAAGGGCGCTGCTCCAGCTCAGGCTCCCTGTGTTTCAGCCTGTCTGCCAATCTCAAATGGTTTTCTTAGCCTTAGAGCTAAAATTGTTCGGTTTAGAACTAAAGTGTTGCTTAAGATAAAACTCTATGCTGCTAGTAGGTATGGTATTTGATTCCCAGTCCTCTGGCCTTGTACTCATGGTACCTCTCACCATTTTCTTTTCCCTAGGTATACGTGGTTGGGAATGAACCTGTGACAGTTTTAGTGGATTCCCTGCTTCCCGTCCTGGGAGTGCTCTTTTCTCTCTACTGTTTTACCAAACAAAGTGTATCTCACATAAGGTAAAAAAACAAAAAAAACCCATAAAACCTTATTTGTTTATAGTGAAATCTTTACTGTATGTTTTTCTTATTCTTATTTTGAATATAAAACTTAATGCTACTTTGTAATTTTTTTTTCTTTCAAAATCAGTAAAACATTTGAGTATCCTCTTATTCTGCTCATTTGCAAAAGAAAGAGAGCTTTTCAGATTGCAGGGGATTGGATGTAATTTTTAGAATGGCTTTCCTCAGCCTCTGTTCTAGACGTCAGAGACAAAATCCCTGTTTACATGTGTAAACATGTCACTGTTTGATCAGTGAGGAGTACTGGAATTACATGTCTAGGAAGGAGGAAATGGAGAATGGATCATAACCTTGTGGGGAATGAGAAATCAAGTTGGGGAAATTTGGATCTGAATGTGGCACTCTGTCATTTAGACTTGGATTTGGTGTGAGTGCTGCTCAGTGTTGTTTGGAACGAAGGGATTTCTTAATCATCCAGAAAATAATCTTTTGTATTGGAATTTAAGTAGGCTTCATTTTGTGTCAGCTCTGTTTTCACAGATATTTATGTTGTTTCTTCCTCCTTATAAGGGTTTATATCCTTTTTAAAGTCCTAGAGAGTTCTGATTTTTAGTGTTTGGAAATCCCCCACATGTGATCAGATATACAGTAATAATACCTTCTTCATAGAGTATTATGAAGACAGATTATAAAGTGTTTAGCACTGTCCCTGGAAAATCGTAAAGTCAATAGACCGCTTCCATCATCGTTGTTAAGCGGTGAAGGAAAACTCACATACTACTTTGGACTCTAACTTTTGGCCAGCACAGGAGCAGTGACAAGAGAGAACAGAGAGGAAGATGGGGACAATAAATATGTGAATTTGGCTTCAAAGAACTGTCCATATAATAACTTACAGTTTTGAAAACCAAATATTCACAGCACTATCATGTCCTCATCAGAGACTGGGAAGGAGGAAGCAAATGTTTATTCCATCCCAATCCTCGTTGACTGGCAAAGATAAAAGGGGCAGAGGAATCAGCCAGAATTTGTTGGTATGCTGTTTCTTGGTCACCAGCTCTTGGTCCCATTGGTAGATGGTTTTATCAGTGTAAACTTTCTTTCACAGTGCCTGATCCAAAGGCAATGCTACACTTGGAATTATTTTTTTTAAAAAAACCATGTGGGGCTCCTGTGTCTTATCATGGTTGCTTCTAGGGCCAAAGATTAGTCAGTTACTCATTGAATTTCAGGATATTAGATATATCCTGAAATTCACAGGAAGCATAGTTTCCAGTCCTACACTTTAGTAGTACTAGGTGGTCGTGCCAGCATTTAGAATGCTGTGGAACCTGACAGTCTTCCTTTCTTTTTTTATGTTAGCTTGTTAGATGTGTAGAGTAAGATGACAAGCTCATTTATAACTGCTTTTTCTGCCAGGTCACTTTGCCAAGAGATCTTATTATGGATTCTGGGGAAGCTAGAGAGGAAGAAGGCAATTGCCAGCCTGAAAGGATTTGCAGGATTGGACAAATCTGTGTCCTCTCTTCATTCTCTGTGTCAGTTTAGAGCTGCCACTCAAGGTGGCATCATGGTTACCATCAAAGAGGCCATTTGGTGAGTCCACCCATTCTTTACCCTCTCTCTTCGGACACAATTGCACCCAAAAGGCCCTTCCCTGAATTGTCCACTAAGGGGCGCTGATAGAACGGGACCTGGAACTTGAAGCAGTTGAGGTGCTGCTATTTATAATCTCTAAATGAAATGTGAGCGCCTTAAATAATCTTGCAGGTTTTTTTCCCAGATGCTAGCTAATAGTAGGTGCAATTTGCTGGAGCCTCACAGCTCTGCATCACAGGCCCACTTACTTCACAAAGTCTTTGCCAGAGAATCAGAGTAAAGGGCAGTCACCTGTTTACCCTCAGCACCATAACGATCCATTTCTCTTTCTGACTCTCTAAATGGTGTATGTGTGTTCAGAGTCAGACTTATTCCTCAGGGAAATTGTCTAATTGCTATCTTTTATGTTAATTTTACGATGGGGGTTTCTTTCTCCTGGAGAGCAATTAGAATATTAGTGGAATGGATCATTTATTTCTCTAACATCTTACAAGTATACTTTAAATTATTTCCTTTTTTTGGGTGATATGTGTAGATATTATTACCTTAGAATGTAAGTTCCTGTTGACCAGAGTCCCATACAGTTCTTAACTGACGGCTCAGATTTTTTTTTTTTAGATTTTATTTATTTATTTGACAGAGAGAGACACAGCGAGAGAGGGAACACAGTAGGTGGAGTGGGAGAGGGAGAAGCAGGCTTCCCGTGGAGCAGGGAGCCCGATGCGGGGCTCTATCCCAGGACCCCGGGATCATGATCTGAGCCAAAGGCAGACACCCAACGACTGAGCCACCCAGGCGCCCCAACGGTTCAGATTTTTATGTCACATTCAAAGTGTGGCTGTTTGTTAAGGTGTAAATTTTATTTTTTATTCATGGTTAACTTAGTAAAGTTATAAGACACTCTTTCAATATGATGGACTTGAGAAAAATGGAAAACACACATTGATTGCAAGCAGAATTATCAGTACAAATGCAAGCTACCAATTTCTTGAGAGTTGTTGAGCACTAGTAGGTTTTGTGGTTGTAACTATGCCCCTGAACTGAAAGAGTTTAAAATTTCTTGACATGTTTATTTTATAAAAGCACTTATGAACAGTTTAATCTGGGACACTTTAGTGACTGTATAGAGAATTTTATAGTCTTTAACTTATCAGTAGTTAAAGCTAATTGCCATCATGACAAGTCTCTAGTGTATATCTTAGTGCATATATGTCAGAATCGACAGTTCTTATTGAAACTATAGTTTCTCTTCATGGTAGGAGAAAACTGAATAGGCAGTTACTGAATGAATCTCCATCTACTGCCAGAAGCAATGGACCCTTAACTCCAGGTTTCTACATGGACTTCTAGGCATCCACAGTCCCTTTGAAATTATATACAAGAAATTTTTTTTCTGAAAATAGGGTCCATAGTTTTCACTGGATACTTATGACACTCTATATCTCCAAAAAGTTGACATTCACTATATCAAAGAAGTGTGTGTGTGTGTGTGTGTGTGTGATTTTATCTCTTGTTCTAAAGATCTTGCTCCTGTTGCCAGTCCCCTAAAGGCAGGTCAGTCTCACCGCTTACCATTTACCCTGTCATTCTGCCCAGGAGCCCCAGTAATCAATAAAAAGTTTGTTTAAAGAAACACTAAAAGAGCAGCTTAGATTTCATGATCTTTGGATCCAGAATTTTTATTTTTCTGGAACTAAATAAACTACAGTATTTGGAACTGACTCTTTTATCATTGAAATTTTAAGAATGAATGAAATAGAGCTTCGTAAGGTAATTATTGTCATGTCTTTTTAAAAAAGTATTTGAATATAATACTTCATTTTGAAAGGATGGTTCAGAGAAGCTGAGAAGTGACTCTTGGCCATTTCAGTTTTTTTCCTAACGTAAAATGTGATGTAGATACATGACTGATCTGAAGGACGCTGGGAGATTCTGGGATAATATAAGAAATGATCATAAGCTTAGTTTATGGGTTATTTATTTTACTAGAGGAGTATAAAGGCCATGTTACTAGTGAACTGGCAGATTGGGACTTACTGCCCAATGGGATGGCCAAATTAACTTTATTTCATAATTGTACTTTTCAATGATATAAAGCAACATCTGTCATTTTTTTCTCAGTTTAGTCTGAAAACACTTTATTCCTTCTTTAATCACAAGAGTACATACCTTCTTTGTATAACACAAAAAAGCATAGAGGAAAACAAAAAGCAACTACAATCCTAGTCACTGTTAGCATTTTTTTTAGTGTTTTGTCTTGTAGTACATCTTTGTGCTTCTGTGTTTGTTTACATGAAATAGTATAGTAATATTTTTTTCTTTGTTTTTTCATTTAATCTGCAATAAAACTAAAACCCTTAGTACCTCATGAGAAGTTTCTTAAAACTTTTTGCAGAAATCATAGCATTGCTTTTAGTAATTTGGCCATATTTTATTACTTGGAAATTTGGCCTACTCAGTTTTCTGAGTCTTTACGCATTTCCGTATTTCTGCTGGTTAGTTATTAGTTGAGATTGACTGCATGTTCTCCTGTAAGGATAGTGTCTCTTCCCACTGCCCATAACCCTTCAATGGCTCTTCGAGAAAAAGTCTAGCTTTCTTTGAGTGGCCTTGAAGGCCCTCTGTGATCTGACCTTCCTTTGCAGACTTCTTTTTCTCTATTCTTCCTCGGGAACTAGAGTATCTGCATACAACCTATACTTTAATTTCTCCTTGCTTTTTCAATTTATTGAAATAATAGTAATTCCTCAACATGCATCTGCAAAGCCACTTCCTTCATGAGTCTTTTCCCCACTGAGCAAATAACTATGTTATACATGATACCCTACCTTCTGAGAATAAATACTTTTTCAGCATGGAGAAACAGGAAAATAACTTAAACAAATTTTGAGATCTTTCTAATGATTTACTGTATGAAAATACCCTGTTACTTTAGAAGATTATTATGGAGTTTCAAAAAAAAAAAAAAAATCTCTGGGTGACACTGCCAAGGTAAATCTTACCCCGTGTTGCAGTGATGAAGATGAAGATGAAGCCCTGTACCAGAAGGTGTCCTCAGAGCAGTGCCAGGTAGAGCATCTTGGGGACTTGTTAGCCCACTGCCAAGAGTGTGGTTTGGCAGGTGACTTCTTCATCTTCTGCTTGAAGGTAAGAACTACATATAGTAAGGACACGGTCAGCTGTATTCTGGGATAGTACCAGGATCCCTTTTGAATTTTCAGGGCAGTCATAATTTTATTATTTTTATTTATTATTATTTTTTAAAGATTTTATTTATTTATTTGATAGAGAGAGACACAGCGAGAGAGGGAACACAAGCAGGGGGAGTGGGAGAAGAAGAAGCAGGCTTCCCGCCAAGCAGGGAGCCCGATGCAGGGCTCGATCCCAGGACCCTGGGATCACGACCTGAGCCGAAGGCAGACGCTTAACGACTGAGCCACCCAGGCGCCCCAGGGCAGTCTTAATTTTAGCTCCTAAAATTAAGGTCCTAATCTAAGAGAGAAATAATCAGAGGATGTAAGAGTAATTTATTTTTTAATAGCCTTTGGGTAGGTAAAAAGAAAAAAACCTTACCTTCAGCAGTACATGTATGATCGAACTATTTCCCAAGGTAATCTGCCCTAAATTTTGAGAGATGACCAAAGTAGAACTGTTGATCTATGGAAGGGTTAATCTTTGCTCTGTGTTGACAGTAAGTACTCTTTTTGAGTTAATAGCAGGCTTTGCAGTTATGGAGTAATCCTTTATCCTTTCTGACTGTTGTTTTGTCAGGTATTTGGAAAGGAGATTTAGTAGTTCTGCCTTTCTCATTTCATTTTGTAACCACCTGAATCCTTTTCCGGGTCTGTTTCTTAGTGCTGGTGATTGTGCTTCCTCTTGCTCTAATCTCTGACAGCAGCTAGTACCCAGTACTGTAAACAGGGTGATCTCTGATTTTCTATCCTCCAGCTCTGCTTTCTCCATTATTTTCCCTAAATAAAGTGTCTAAGAGAATGTTTGTGGAGTTTAAGGTTGGTGTGGTTATGGGGGAATTGCAAGGAGAGAATCAGGGCTAACACTTCTAGAACTTGAAGTAGGGGCCACTGTTTTGATAACGTTCTCACCTCTTGTGTTCACATTTTAAAAAATGATTCATTTATTTATTTTGGAGAGCACAGAGCCTGATGTGTGGCTCAATCTCACAACCCTGAGATCATGACCCTGAGAACCTGAGCTGAAACCAAGAGTCAGCCACTCAACCCTGCCTGTGCCGCCCAGGCATCTCTTCCTGTATTTACATTCTGTCCCCTTACCTAGCCACTCATTGTAAATAACATTCCAAGAAGATGTGCTCTTAAATGGAGAATTAAAAAAAATTGTTTAAAAAACAAAGAGGGGCGCTTGGGTGGCTCAGTTGGTTAAGCGACCGACTCTTGATTTTGGCTCAGGTTGTGATCTCAGGGTCGTGGGATCGAGCCCTCTGTCAGGCTCTACCCTGGGCATGGAGCCTGCTTGAAATTCTCTCTCTCCCTCTCCATCTGTACTCCCTACCCTATGCTCTCTCTCTAAAGTAAATAATAAGTAAAATCTTTAAAAAAACAAAAAAATCAGAAGGCTTTGCTCTGGGCCAAGGTTTCTGCACCTTAGTACCATTGGCATTTTGGGCTGGGTAATTTTTTTGTTGGGAGGCCGGGGGTTTCCTGTGTTTGCTTGCTTGCTTTTTTTTAAAGATTCTATTTATTTATTTGACAGAGAGAAACACAGCGAGAGAGGGAACACAAGCAGGGGGAGAGGGAGAGGGAGAAGCGGGCTTCCCGCTGAGCAGGGAGCCCAATGCGGGGCTCGATCCCAGGACCCTGGGATCGTGACCTGAGCCGAAGGCAGACACTTAACGACTGAGCCATCCAGGCGCCCCTCCTGTGCTTTCTTGTAGGATGTTTAGTAGCATCCCTGACCTCTACCACTAGATGCCTATATCGCTTCCCAATTATGACAACCAAAAATGTCCTCAGACATTGCTAACTGTCCCCTGGGAAGCAGAAATTCCCAGGCATGGTTGGGAACCATTGCTCTAAACTGCCACTTAGGGGGCACCTGGGTGGCTCAGTCGTTAAGCATCTGCCTTCGGCTCAGGTCATGATCCCGGGGTCCTGGGATCGAGCCCCACATCGGGCTCCCTGCTCTGCGGGGAGCCTGCTTCTCTCTCTCCCACTCCCCCTGCTTGTGTTCCCTCTCTCGCTGTGTCTCTGTCAAATAAATAAATAACATCTTTAAAAAATAAAAATAAAAAAAAATAATAAACTGCCACTTACTTTGGTAAAGCATTAATTGTTAAGGAACTTAAGGTTTTCCCTTCCCAAGGAAATTTACAGTGTGAAGTGTAGGGGAAAAGCCTACAAACCCCACAGTAATGAATTATCTATTAGTAGAGATTAAATATTATAGGGAAAAAAGTGCTGAAAGCATTTAATAGTCTCTAAAAAGGGTTTGAAAATGTTACATGGCCTGAGGTCTCAGTTCAGCAGGGCTAGTGGTAGAGATCCTAAAAAATGCTAATAAAGTAAGTAGCCTATCAAACTAGTTCTCTTTGTGTAGGTATGCTTTTTATTATGAAGTTTTAAATCTTCATATAAATATCATAATACACATATTATTCTACAATTTCCATTTTCCACTCAACACTGTTCTTGAGATCTTTCTTTTGATGTCCATATTGGTCTAGTTTATTTATTTCAACTGCTCCAGTATAATAAATACAATTTATTTATTCCTTCTCTTGTTGCTAGACCTTTGTCTCCAAATTTTGGCTATTATAAATAATGCTACAATGAACACTTAGACTAGTTCTTTACATATACATTTCAAACAGAGTTTTCTCACTGTTGTTGATGCCCTTAGTTCTATGGTTTTTTCCTTCACTTTTTCTTTTCTCCAATGCTGATAGGAGTTGACTCATGTGGCCATGGAAAATGAAGCAGAGTTAAAAACAAAGCCCTTCTCCAGCAAAAGCCTCTTGGAATTAGAGCAGCACCAAACTCTTGTGGAACGCCAGGAGCAGAAGCTGCTGGTCCTCCAGCTGTTGACTGTTCTCTGCGAGAGGATGTCTGAGCAGCTATTCACAAACATCACTCAGGTCAGTGGCTGCCACATCCCAGATCCCAGGCTGGTAGTATTTGTCTATTTTGGTTTCTTTACATGCTTTCCAAAAAATATTAAAAAAAAAAAAATTGCTCAGAGAATGGCTTGACGACACCTGCCTCAGTGTTACCTGGAATGCTGCTTAAACCTGCAGAGTACTGAGCCCACGACAGCCAACGGAATCTGCACTTGTGGAGGTCCCGCCGTGTTAGAGAAGCTGGCATGTTAGAGAGGCTCCGGACGTGATTCTCATGCAGAGAAAACTTTGAGAATTGTTGTAGATACTGATGTGTTACATTACAGGGTCCTCAAGTTGGGGGGCCAATACAGTTTTCTGAGTCTTCTTCAAAATATGGATGCCCGACCCACTGCTTATAGAGATTCTGATCCAGCATATCCTCATTAGCGCCTGGGCATCTGTATTTTTTTAAGCCCCATGGATGATTCTAACATGTGTCAAAAGTTGAGCATGATTAGAAAACTTAAATTTGAAAAAAAAAATGGCTAATGATAATAATACCACTTTGAATTTCATAGATCTACCTGACAGCCTATCTCCACAGCAGCCTATGAAGTTTTAAGATGTTTTTTAAAATGATTGAAGGGTAGCTATGTGAATCAGTTCCTGGATCTTGTTGGCTCAGACATTATATTTACCAGCTTTATAAAAAATAGGAAATAAAGGGGGCTCCTGGCTGGCTCAGTCAGTAGAGCATGTGACTCTTGATCTCAGGGTCGTGAGTTTGGGCCCCACATTAGGTGTGGGGCCTACTTAAAAAGAAAAAAAAATTAAAAACAACAACAACAACCAAAACCCAGGAAATAGAAGTAATAAAGCGTAGGCAATGCAGTCACCATATTTTTACCATTATTACCAGAATTAGTTGTTGCTTGGCTGGTGAATAGTCAGTTGTAAGATGGTATCATTGTCACACTTAAATCTGATTCTTCAGCTCTTTGTATCGCCCTCATTATCATCTGCCTTCGGGTGTTGCTAAGCAGCGTTTCACTATAGCTCCTGCTGAGAAAATTTGCAGCTGTCTGTCAGCTCCAACTTACATGCCTGTTTAATGAGAATTACGTTCATGATTTCTTTTTTGGCTTCTTATTCCTTCAGTTCACTGACTCTGTGCTACGCTACCCAGTAGGGTGAGTTGTTTCTCCTGTGTTTATATCAGTTCCCTAAAGACTTTTTCACCCAGACCTTATGTTTTTGTCTGAAGATGTTAGTTGGAAGGGGAAATGGCTTAAAAACTATATGACTTGAGCTTTTGCACTTAGCTCCCTTTGCTCCTAATTAAGGAACAATTGTTTTAGGTTGATAGAGAAGTGACTTGTCCCATTAAATTATCCTTCAGCTAAGGTTAAAATGTATCAAGATGAAAAGAACCACAAAAAAATATTAAATTGCATTTAGTAGTTTTACTACTAGTGATAATTTTAGTATTTATTTTGAAATACACACACATATGGGTAAGTTATAAATAATACATGTTATAAGTAATTTTGTTAATATCATTAGGAACCAAGATTTTTAGCATAAGAAAAAAAGTTATGAATATAAAATTACAGAACTTGACTAAAATTCCTATAATAGTGAATTTCATTTGGAAGTATTCATATGAACTCACAATTAATTTTTTCTTTTTAAAAAATAGATATTCCCTTGCTCATTCCACTGTCCATGCCAGGCAGCAGTGACAACCCAGCTACACTGAGCATCCTTCGTGCTGGACTGTAGTTTCTAAATATCATGTCCTGCTGGAAGAACACAAAGCTCGTTGGAGTAAAGGTTCATTCAAGGTCTAGGGCAGGAATTGTCCACTATAAGCCTCAGGGCATCTATTTCTGCCTAAATAAAAGGAAGATGCCTGAGATTAATGAAGTCATATCAGTAGTATTCAGGAGCCAGCTTGAAAGATCTCCTCTTGGCCACAGATAGGGCATTTTGGGCATTAAAAAGAATAATGCTTGGGGGCGCCTGGGTGGCTCAGTCAGTTAAGGGTTAAGGGCTGCCTTTGGCTCATTCAGGTCATGATCCCAGGGTCCTGGGATCGAGTACCATATCGGACTCCATGCTCAGCGGGGAGCCTGCTTCTCCCTCTCCCTCTGCATGCCTGTCTGCCTATTTGTGATCTCTCTCTCTCTATCAAATAAATAAATAAATAAAATCTTAAAAAAAAGAATGCCTGCAATGGATTGAAACACATCAAAGTTATAAAAACCTGAGCCACTGTCTGCTTCTCCCCCCTAAAATCCCTTTTGGACATCTCTGGAAGTTGCTAGGGCATCAAGTCATTATTTTGTAAGTTGATAAATGAAAGAATAAAACATTTATCTTACCTTTTCTGTCAGCACTGTATTTCATTGTAACCAAATAGTTGGTGGAAAAATTTTCTTTATATAAGAATCACAGCTAAAATATTCAGAAAGAGACCTACAAATTTATATTTTGCAATCCCTTAATGAAATAATGGATCTAGGTGACAATCAATGTCTGCTAAAACTATTAGGGGTACTGTATAATGAATGTAATTAGGCCAAATACATCCAAATCAACTGATCCTTTTTTCCCCAAGCATTTTATTATGAATACTTTCAAACTTGAAAGGATTTTACAGTGAATACCTATATACCTACAACCTAGATTCTACTATTAGGATTTTATTATATTTCCTTTATCACATATTTATGTTTCCATCTGTCTATCCATTTTGTTTTCCATCTGTTTATCCATTTAATTTTTGGTGGATTTCAGGATCAGTGTAGATATCGGTGTATGTTCCCCAAAATATTTTCAGCCTGGAATGATCGATCTCAACATCACCAGAAGTAGACAAGCAGACATTATGTGTCTCCTAATGTAATGCAATAGGAGGTACGTAGCACCACCTGGGAAGAGTTCTTCCCCCCCAAAACAAAACCCCACAAAGAAGCAAACAAAAGACAAAAAAAGTCCATAAAATGTGAATCTGAATCTAATCAAGGAAACTGAGGGTACAGCAATGTTATGCCATGAAGAAGCAAAATCAGCCAATTTCAGAATGTGAGACATTCCACAGTACAGATGACCCAGTTTCTTCATCAAGTAAATGCATTAAAGAAGGAGCAGGGCTGGGCGCCTGGGTGGCTCAGTCGGTTAAGCGACTGCCTTCGGCTCAGGTCATGATCCTGGAGTCCCGGGATCGAGTCCCGCATCGGGCTCCCTGCTCAGCGGGGAGTCTGCTTCTCCCTCTGACCCTCCCCCTTCTCGTGCTCGCTCTTTGTCATTCTCTCTCTCAAATGGATAAATGAAATCTTTAAAAAAAAAAAAAAAAAGAAGGAGCAGGGCTTCTGTAGCTTAAAAGAGACCTGTCAACTAAATGCAGTGTGTGGATTCTCATTCAAACATACCAATTGTGTGAGAGGACATTTTTACAACAGTCATGGGCTAAGTATTAGAAAGTACAAGGAATTTTTATCAAGAGTAATCATGGTATGGTAGTTATGTGTTGTTGTTGTTGGGTTTTTTTGGGTTTTTTTTAAGATTTTTATTTTTAAGTAATCTCTACACCCAACTTGGGGCTCAAACTTAGAATCACAAGATCAAGAGTTGCATGCTCTACTGACTGAGCCAGCCGGGTACTCCTGGTATTACAGTAGTGCTGTTAAAAAAGAAAAACTCCTTGTTAGAAATGTATATTGAAGTATTTATGGATAAAAGATTAAAAATTCAATAAAACATATTGGCAGATAGTATACGAGAAGATACAGAGAGGCATAAACCATTCAGTGGTCTGTGTATGGATACAGAGCCCTGTACCAACTCCCCAGTTCCTTCATTCTTTTTTTTTTTTTTTAGAAATTTAATTTTATTTAGTTTTTTTTTTTTAAGATTTTATTTATTAGAGAGTGAGTGAGAGAGAGAGCACAAGCTGGGGGAGGAGCAGAGGCAGAAGGAGAAGCAGACTCCCCACTGAGCAGGAAGCCTGACACAGGGCTTGATCCTGGGACTCCGGGATCGTGACCGGAGCTGGAGGCAAACGCTTAACTGACTGAGCCACCCAGGCGCCCCCCCACATCCTTCATTCTGCAAATATGTAGTAAAGGCCCACTGTGTGCCACGTACTCTTTTGGGTACCAGAGACACAGCAGTGAACAACACACATCTATCCTCATGGGATTACATTCATGCAGGAGAGAGAGACAGTAAACAAGTAAGTACCAGAGAGAAATATCAAACAAAAGGGATGTAAAGACAGTGGTAGATAGAGTTGTCATGGAGAACCTCACTGGGAAAGTGGCCTTTTTTTTTTTTTTTGAGAGAGAGTGAGCACGTGTGTGTGTGCGTGAGCAGGTGGGGTGGGGTAGAGGCAGAGGGAGAGGAATAGAGAGAATCTTAAGCAGGCTTCACATCCAGCGTGGAGCCCAATATGGGGCTCAAGCTCACAACCCTGAGATTGGACCTGAGCTGAAATCAAGAGTCGGTAGCTTAATCTCCTGAGCCACCCAGGCGCCCCTCCAGAAAGGCTTATGAGCAGAGATCTGGAAGCAGGGAAGGAGGGAGCCTCAGAGATACCTCGGGAAGAGTGTTCCAGCTAAGAGGAAGCATGTCTCAAGCGTGGAGGGCTCAGCAAGGAGGCCAGTGTAAATGGAGTGGGATGAGTGAGATTTCCTTTTTTTGTCCTTTCAGAAAATTGCTACCCTTTGCACCTTTCTGTATTTAGATCTCTGTACTTGGCAGAGTAGAAGTGCTTTATATGATTTTTTTCTCATATATTAAAAACGCTTTTAACGTAAGTAACACATGCTCATTGTAGAAATATTAAACAAGTGCATAATATAAGAAGTATGGACTTCTGATTAAAGATAGTATATTGAACACATGTGTTTATCTGCTCCTTCTGGAATCCACAGGGGCCAACAGCAGGAGAGGAGAGAGAGCAGATAAAAGAGAGTAACAACATTTGGAAACTGGGAAATAGCTGATCTAGCAACTCCGAAAATGGAGAGCTATGTGCCTGCATGGGAGAAGTCAAGAAGCAAAACACTATACCTCTATGAAGCTGTTCACATTTTATTTTGAACAGAAAAAGAAAAAAAAAAGGCAAGCTACTTCTCATTGCAGAACACTGGAAGGACTGGAGGTGGTAGATCAGCTGTAAAGATGAAGCTGAATTTAGAGCTTAAAACAGGTTGAAAGGCTCTGCAAGGTTCAGTAGACCCCTTGATTCCTTCCTCAAATTTGTACAAACACCTCCCCTTCCCAGCGAAAGCCTGGAGGCATATTCTTGAGAGACGTTGAACTTGGGTGGCAGCAGCAAACTGAAAAACTGGAGCATTAGGTTGCTGTCTGCAGACTCAACAGTGAGGCCTCAGCCCGCTCCCACCTGACTGCCAGGATGTTGGCAGCAGGTTTATACATCCCCATCGGAAGGGGGGAGGAGGTAGGGAATGAATATCTGTAACATATTCAGAACAGCACCTGGTGAACAGTAAATGTTTACTGTTGTTATTAAGCACGTAAACCATTAAATGTGGTTGGCTCTGTAGAGCCACAAGCAGATGGGCAGAAGTGGGGTAGGGCACCGCTGTTTTTCATTATAAGCATTCAGGAATATTTGGCTTTTTAGATTACATAACATTACAAAAATGGTCAAGTAAAAAGTAAAAGTCTCTCCCTCCTCTCCACAACGTATGTAAATTCTAGAACATGCTTCAGTTACATACCTATCCTTGTGACTGGCAGCCCCATCAGTCACAGGAGATGAGTAGTAGTCGGGAGGAGCTGTTGTCCAGATGGGCATGGTGGTTTTGTTGCTACAAGAAAAAAGCTTGGGGGAAAGGGCACTTCATGGATGACAATAACAGCTGGCTATCAAACCACAGTTTAAGCTCCCAGATGTTTTGTTTTTTGGTTTTGGGGACTTTTTTTACATACATACAAATATAGAGTTTCTTTCTTAACAAAAATAGGATCATACTGCTTGTTTTGCAGCATCTTCATATATATATAGAGAGAGAGAGAGGAAGGACTTAGAAAAAGTGGAAAGGCTAGATAGTTCTTTTCCAGCAATTGAACAGTACATTTGTGCTGAAGCAGAAGCTTCCTATAATCAAGGGGTGCTTTAGAAAACTCTTTGGAGGCAAAATAGGTGGCCCAAGATGGTAAATGTAGCATTTTCTCTAGAAAGGCCAGTGTCCTTAACTTCTAATATCAGTAAAGTCTTAGGCTTGAGAGGGTGGTGAAAATTGCCATAACCAGCGTTATTCATTTCAGTAAGTGGAACTTTTAATAACCTTTCTAGTTTCCTGCCTTGCTCCAAAGACAAGTGGTAACAAGCCATTCTCCTGACTTTAAGCTTGCAATAAAGACTCATAGCATAGCATGTGATTTGCCCAGAGAATTAAACATGCAAGCTTGCATGGTATTTAGAGGCTTATTATTACCTATCTCAGCTGTACCACTTTCAAAATGATTTTTCCCTTTTGAGCCATTAATCCTGAATATGCGTGCGTGTGTGCATGCTTGCACGTGTGTGCATGCAGATACATGGATGTGTGTGTGTTTGCTTTTATTCAAAGTTATTTCTACTTAAGGTGATTAATACAAGTGCAGTTAAAATGATGCTGACCAAATTAATTCCATTTAAAGCTTAGTTAGCCAAATGCTGTATAAAATCTTAAATATGAATAGTCTTAATCCTTTAAAAATATTTGATACTTAAAAAAATGACTCTGGATCATTTGTACAGATTGTTTGAGGATTCAGTTCTAGATAAAATTGAGCGCCTCTTCCCCCATTCTTTGCTTACTAGAATCAGACTGTCACAACCAGGTTGGGGCAGGGGAGTCCTCATTAGGAGAAGCAGATCTAGGACCCTCTAAGATGGTCAGAAAGTATCAAATCATTTTTCATTTTAATTTCCTGGCAAAATTCATGAAAAGTCAAGGATGTTGGATTAGTATATTAAAACATTTGGGAAAGTATCAGTGAGGTTTCTCATTTATTGACTGCGTGGCCTTGACCAGCTCACAGATTCTTCACCAAAAAATGAGGACGGGGTGCCTGGCTGGCTCAGTCGGAAGAGCATGCGACTCTTGATCGTGGGGTCATGAGTTTGAGCCCCACATTGGGAGTAGAGTTTACTTAAAAAAATTGAGGGGGCACCTGGGTGGCTTAGTCTGTTCAGCGTCTGCCTTCAGCTCAGGTCATGATCCCAGGGTCCTGGGATCGAGCCCTGCATCAGGCTCCCTGCCTAGTGGGGAGTGTGCTTCTCTCTGCCCCTCTGCCCCTCTCCGCCTGCCCCTCTCCCCACTTGTGCTCTCTCTCTTTCCCTCTCAAATAAATAAATAAAATCTTTATTTATGGCGGGGGGGCAGCGCACACAAGCAGGGGGAGTGGCAGCGGCAGGCAGAGGGAGAGGGAGAAGCAGACTCACCGCTGAGCAGGAAGCCTCTGACATGGGGCTCGATCCCAGGACTCTGGGATCATGACCTGAGCTGAAGGCAGACCCTTAACGTGCAGAGCCACCCAGGCACCCCTAAATAAATAAAATCTTTAAAAAAATAATGAGGACAGGAGCATTGACCTCCTAGAGTTGACATGAGATGTAGGTGATACTGTGCACTTAAGACACTGAGCACTATGCCTGTTCTTGCAGGTGTTTGCCTTCATGATGTTGATGAGGAAGAAGATGAGGATGTAGAGAGAATTTTGAGATTCTCTTTCTTAGGCCTCACCGATTCTAAATTCTGTTTCTGTCGCAGGTTGTGGACTTCGTAGCAGCCACGCTGCAGCGAGCGTGTGTAAGCTTGGCCCACCAGGCAGAGAGTACCGTGGAGTCGCAGACACTGAGTATGTCCATGGGGCTGGTGGCTGTCATGCTGGGAGGAGCGGTTCAGGTGAGTGGCAGACATGAGCCAAAGTTGGACGGAGGGAGGAGAGAAGAGAGAAACTTGTTGCTTCCCTTCTTACCCTTGTAGAAAATCAGAATGGATGTTGCACTTAGGGGAATGAGGATGAACAAGTCAGGTGTTAGTAAGAATTCTCTCCAGAGTAGAGGACAAGAAAGTTGTACCGCTTCCACCTCGTCCCCTGGGTAGACTTCACTGTCAGAAGGCCGGGGCTCTTTTTGACCTGGCACCAGTGGTGGGCATCTCTGGAGAACACTCGCTTCTCTGTTCCTTACTCTAGGGGCTCTCCAAAGCTCAGCCCCTGTCCCTGCTGCTGTAGTTGGGGGAAGATTGTGTAAACTGCTGATTGCTTAGGATTCCATCTGTTTTGTTTTAGCACAGGATCCATTGTTCAACTCTCAGCATGTAGCATGTTAAAGCCTTGTGTCCAGTGCATGGATCTTTTTTTTTTTTTAGATTTATTTATTTGAGAGAGAGAGAGACAGCACAGGTGAGAGGGGCAGAGGGAGAGGGGAAGAGAGAGACTCTCAAGCAGATGCCACACTGAGCGCAGAACCTGACATGAGGCTCGATCCCAGGACCCTGAGACCATGACCTGAGCCGAAACCAAGAGTCAGGCACTTAACCGACTGTGCCACCCAGGCGCCCCGAGTGCATGTATGTTTTACATGCTTAATTTATAATATTTAAATTCATTCACTCAAAAAATATTTATTGCTGGAGCGCCTGGGTGGCTCAGTCATTAAGCGTCTGCCTTCAGCTCAGGTCATGATCCCAGGGTCTTGGGATCAAGCCCCACATCGGGCTCCTTGCTGAGCAGGAAGCCTGCTTCTCCCTCTCCCACGCCCCCTGCTTGTGTTCCCTCTCTCGCTGTATCTCTCTCTGTCAAATAAATAAATAAAATCTTTAAAAAGGAAAAAAGGATAGTCTTTGTTTGCATGAGTTGAGAGTTTTTTTGCTTTTCTCTTATTTAACACTTATAATTTTATACCACATCCCAAATGGAAAATAGAACACAGATATTTCCATTTCCCTTTCTAGAAGCCCGTTGTTGGGGACGGGCAATGTAAATTAGTCATGTTTTAAGAGAGATTCACCTGACTGATACAAATGTATGTCTTTACCTGTCCCTGCCCTTCCATGAGCCATCCTGACTCACTGATTACATCCTGGATTCCTCTGACTTTGCATTTAGTTAAGTGAACTTAAACACGTCACCCCTTTACTTTTGCCCTAGATCTGTTAGTTTTTTGTTTTTTCCTGTTTGATTCATGGATTCATAAGGGGCTTCTATAGAAATGCTGGGTTTTCTGTTTTTGTATTAGAAAAAAAAGTCATGATTCTTAATTATGTTTTCAGATAGTCATTGTCAGGCAAAGGCCTTTGCTTCACAGTCTAGATTATACTATATCTACCCCTGATTAGAGTTCATTGTTTTAGCTAATGAAACAGAATCGAACAACATTTAAACCTTTCTTTACTTTCTAATTTATGTAATTAAGTTGATTATTAGAACATAGTGTCTGGGAAGAGGAGTTAATTTGGAGAAAGTGTAGGTCTAAGACTGCTAACAAGACAAGTGTTATTCCAAACTCGTTTTCTAAATTTCAGGGTTGGTCATCAGTGAAAGTGTGATGTTGTAACTTCCCTGTCCCCTTAGGAAGCAGTTTCTTAACGATGTTCCAGGGCCCATCAGGTCCCCTAACGCACTGCTGCACAGAGCTGATGTGAGCTTTGAGGTTCAGGGTGGTGGGGCTGGGACTCAAACCCAAATCCTGGGATCTCATACCACATTTTCATTTTCTGAGAGTATCATAGAGTGAACTCATTCAGGAAATATTTATCATGTGCCTCTTTGTCCTCATGGAGCTTACCTTCTAGTGGCTGTGATTAAGCCAGTGAATTCTTAATTTTTTTAGAAAAGATTCATATTTCTGTATCTCATGTGTCGCTCATTATAAAACAAGCTGTACTGCATGCTGACTTAGAACCAAAATAAAAATACCACTTGTAAATAAATTCAGTGATGTCAGAAATAAGAACTGGACATGTAAACTACTCAGCTAAATATCTGAAGAAACATAGATGATATATAGAAGTAAGAACACAAGGAATAAACATAAGTATTTTTTGGAATTAGGAATTTTTAGGTCAGCATTTTATTGCTGGACGAGACCTTTGGATTCTTCCAAAATAGTGATTCTCACTGGAGCATTACAAGGCAGGATGAGCATTTGTATGCCCCTTAGGTGAGCTTTGTAAAGCCTCATGTGGGACTTTTTCAGTGGACACATGCCCTCCTCTGACTGTCAGTTGGTTCTCATATGTTTACCTCTGCAGACATGCTCCCTTCCACCACTCACTACCCTTAATCCTATCCTACCGGTCCAACCTCCAGTTCTTAAATTTGAAAACTTGCAGAAATTCAGAACAACTCCCATCTAACTGGTTCATTCCTGACACCCTGAAAGAAATCATAGACGTGGGCTGGCATACCTCTGCTCATTCCACTTCTGAAGTATTCCAGAGACTCTGGAAGAGACACAGCCAGATAAAGGAATCTGTCACTCACTTGTGGGCTTCAGGCCTCAGGCCCTTCTACACAGAATTCTGAAGTCTGGATATGAGATCTGTGCTGAGAAGCATGACAGGAGTAGAAATAAGGGCTATATGGTTAATTCTCAATTTTGATATGGCCTCGGTGACCCTTGAGAAATAATTAATAATGACTCAGTGGTTCCATTTTCTCATCTATCAATTAAGTGAATATTATTTTATACCTCAAAAATTTTTTGAACATTTATGAACAAAATAGTTGGCACCTGTAGTCTTGGATTTCCCTGATTATTTTCATAGTGGGAAATCTATAGGCTTATGAAGCTGAAGGAATGCATAACTTTAATCTTAAGCCTTATAAACTATTTGATTCAAAATCCACCTACTTGCCTATGATGATTAGAGAAGTTACCCAGTTGAATAAGATGAATCCCACAATGACTAAGAAGTTTGAAAACTCGAAGAAAAGATAGTTGGATTTTTTTGTTATTAGACTTCCTTTTTTTAACTTAAAGATTTTTATTTATTATTTGACAGAGAGAGAGAGACAGTGAGAGAGGGAACACAAGCAGGGGGCATGGAAGAGGGAGAAGCAGGCTTCCTGCCGAGCAGAGAGCCCGATGCAGGGCTCGATCCCAGGACCCTGGAATCATGACCTGAGCCGAAGGCAGATGCTTAACTACTGAGCCACCCAGGTGCCCCTAGACTATTTTTTAGAGCAGTTTTAGGTGCATAGCAAAATTGAGCAGGAGGTAGAGAGATTTCCCACATCCCTCCTGCCCCACAGAGCACAGCCTCCCCCACTAGCAACATTCTGCACAGGAGAGATACGTTTATTACTATCAGTGATCCTACATTGGCACATCATTGTCACTCATAGTCTATAGTTTACATTATGGTTCACTCTTGGTATTTTACACTCTATGGGTTTTGACAAATGGATAATGGCATGTATCTATTATTATAATATCATTCAGAATAGTTTCACTGCCCTTAAAATTCTTTGTGCTCTGCCTATTCATCTTTCCCATCAAACCCTTGGCAACCACTGATCTCTTTACTGTTTCCGCAGTTTTGTCTTTTCCAGAATGTAATTTAGTTGGGATCATATACTTTGTAGCCTTTCCATACTGGCTGCTTTCAGTTAGTAATATGCATTTAAGGTTCTTCCGTGTCTTTCAGGTTTGATAGCTCATTTCTTTTTAGTGCTGAATAATATTCCATGGTCTGGATGTACCACAATCTATCTTTCCCTTCACCTACTAAAGGACATCTTGGTTGCCTCTGAGTTTTGGCAATTATGAATGAAGCTGCTATAAACATCAATGTGTAGGTTTTTGTATGGACATAAGTTTTCAAGTCATTTGGGTAAATACCAAGGAGCTCAGTTGCTGGAGCATATGGTAAGAGTATGTTTAGTTTTGTAAGAAACTGCCAAACTGTCTTGCAAAAGTAGCTGTACCATTTTGCATGCCCACCAACAGTGAATGAGAGCTCCTCTTGCTTCACATCCTCACCAGCATGTGGTATTGTCAGTGTTTTGGATTTTAGTCGTTTTAAGAGGTGTGTAATTGTATCTTTTTTTTTAAAATTTTTTTATTGTTATGTTAATCCCCATACATTACATCATTAGTTTTAGATGTAGTGTTCCATGATTCATTGTTTGTGCATAACACCCAGTGCTCCATGCAGAACGTGCCCTCCTCAATACCCATCACCAGGTTAACCCATCCTCCCACCCCCCTCCCCTCTAGAACCCTCAGTTTGGTGTGTAATGGTATCTTGTTTGAATTTGCAATACTCTGATGACATGCGATGTTGAGCATCTCATATCTAATATATCTTCTTTGGTGAGGTGTCTGTCAGATCTTTTGCCCATTTGTAAATTGGGTTGTTTGTTTTATTGTTGAGTTTTAAGAGTTCTTTGTGTCTTTTATATACACAAAGAACTTTATCAGATGCGTCTTTCGCAAATATTTCCTCTTAGTCTGTGGCTTGTCTTCTTTCTCTTGACATTGTCTTTTGCAGAGTAAAAGTTAAAAAATTTTTAAATTTTAGTGAAATCTAGTTTATCAGTTATTTCTTTCATGGATTTTTTTCCTTTGGTAATTTGTCTAAAAAAGTCAGTGCCATACCCAAAGTCATCTAGATGAGTTTCTCTAATGTTATCTTGTAAGAATTTATAGTTTTGCATTTTGCATTTAAGTCTGTGATCCATTTTGAGTTAATTTTTGTGATAGTGTAAAGTCTGTGTCTAAATTCGTTTTTTGGCAGCTCTTTCTGCCTACAGATCCTGTCCCTGTGCTATAATAAAAACACCTTCTTGCACTGAAAAAAAAATTTCATTTTTTTGCACATCAGTGTCTAGTTGTTCAAGCACCACTTGTTGAAAAGTCTATCTTTTCTCCATTCTGTTAACTTTGCTCCTTTGTCAGAGATCAGTGGACTATGCTGGAATCACTGTCTTGCACACATGAAACTAATGTAACATTGTGTGTCAACTGTACTTCAGTTAAAAAAAACTTAAAGGATCAGTTGACTATGTATAGGTCTCTTTCTGGGTTCTCTATTTGTTCCATTGATCTATTTATCTTTTTTTTTAAGAAGAAATTATTGTATACAGTTGAAAAAGAGGCCATACATTGTAGCTATAAGTAGATATTCCCATTTCAGATGCTTAAAGAAAAAACAAATGTCCATAACACTACAGAGGAATACTACTGAATGAAGTCTGGCATAATGATAACACTCGCAAAATTATCTAAATATCTATTACTATCTATTACTAAAATATATTTCCCAGTTCCACAGATTCCTGATGAAATTGGCCCTTTTCTTAGATAACATATACTTTTATTCTGGACGTACATATTCTCTTCTCCCTTTAAGATATAGTAATATTGGAACGGTCAGTTGTTGTACACATGCAGATAGGTTCACATATGTTGCAAAGCTAGGCAATTTACCTTCTGTCCATTTTGCATAGTTCCTAATTGTTTAAACAAAGAAATCTGAGGGGAATGTATGGTGAAATTCTACACGTACAAGCCTGACATGAACTTCAAGTTTTTATTTACTTGGAAGGAAAGCGGTGGGGAAAATAAACAGTAATAGTTCTGTGGACATAGAATTTAAATGAGAATGTTATATAGGTCCTACAAAGACGGTTGGTTGGTTGGTTGGTTGGTTGGTTGGTTGGATAATGAAGTGAATGAATGAGTAAGTAATAAATACCCCGCCTTGTTCTAAAAAGGATTTAAGACCTGCAAGGTTTTCAAATATCAGGGACTAATGAAGCCCCCATATGATAATATTCCTAGTGTTTTCAAACAGAAAAGGATTATCATTGCTTCTTTTTTTTTTTGTTTTAAGATTTTATTTATACATTTGACAGAGAGAGACACAGCGAGAGAGGGAACACAAGCAAGGGGAGTGGGAGAAGCAGGCTTCCCGCAGAGCAGGGAGCCTGATGCAGGGCTCGATCCCAGGATCCTGGGATCATGACCTGAGCTGAAGGCAGACGCTTAACAACTGAGCCACCCAGGTGCCCCTATCATTGCTTCTTGTTTCTCTACTCACTGCACATGCACTTTTCCTAGGAAGGCATGTGGCATTATGCACAAAGCTTCTAGAGAGAATAAAACCTTATGTAATTTTCACTCTCACTTTCTGGGAAAAATTCTCTTTTTCCAGTTATTGTCCCAGTCCCTTCCAGACCTATGGTGTCCTTGAATGCTGACCAGCCACTTTAGAAAATGTAGTTAAAAGCTGCTTTATTTGTTCAGTTGAGACTGTGTAGGGTATTAGGTGAGAGGGTAGAATCTGGAGCCAGATTTACTGAATTCATATCTTACCATCTTCCAGTTCTGTGACCTTGTATATTTTACTTAACTGTTCTGTGTTTCAGTTTCCCCCGTTTATAATCAAGATAGTAATCATAGCTAGGATCATAGGGGTGTGACTATGTGGGTATTCTTTTGTTTATCGTATTTTGTCTTAAAACATTTACATAGCATTTACTATATGTCAGGCACTAAGTACTTTGCTAATATTAACTCATCTTTTTTTTTTAAATTTTATTGTTATTTTAATCACCATACATTACATCATTAGTTTTTGATGTAATGTTAACTCATCTTTTTATAGCAAAAGGTACATAGACATGAAAAAAATACAATAAAAAAGATTAATAAAAGTCAAAATATAATAATCTGGAAAAGAATTTCACCATATGACTGAGCATTAAAATCTGATATGGTAAGAATAGCTGTAATAGGTAAGTGTGTACAAAGGTTGTAAACAGGCTGTTCACAGAAAAAGAAATGCAGACAGCCAATAAACATGAAAGGATGCTTAATAACCCTGGTAGGTAGTCTGGCTGATGCAAATTAAAACCATAAGATAACCATGTTTTTCCCACCAGGTTGTAAAAATTAAGTGTAATCATATGCCTCACTGGTATATTTTTAACTCAGAAAAGTACCTGCTCAGGGTAAGTATTTAATAAGTGTTAGCTGTGATTATTCAACAATAGTTACCGAGTGCTAGACTATGCTGATTACACCATGAATAAGATACGCTTCCTGCCCCTCTTATTGAGATTGTTTCCTTGTGCTCAGGCATTATTAACATCTGTTATATTAATTTCGGTTTGGCATTTTTCATTTCATTTTGTAGTTGAAGTCAAGTGGTTTTGCTGTCCTGAAGCAGTTGCTGCCTTTGTTGGAGAAGGTCTCCGAGGTGTACCCTGACCCTGTCATCCAGGAGCTTGCCGTCGATCTCCATATCACCATCTCTACACACGGGGCCTTTTCCACTGAGGCTGTCAGTGTGGCTGCCCAGAGTACCCTGAACAAAAAGGATCCAGAAGGGGAGCTAGAAGAGCAACAACAAGCCAGTCATGAAAGTTACACTGATGAGTCTCACCTCCAACAACAGCAAAGCCATGAGAAATCCAAACAAACGGGCCTGAAATCTGATGCTCCACTCATTCCTCAGGAGGTCAGTGAACCCAGAACTACTACAAACCAGAAATCTGGAAGTGTAACCACAGACCAGCTCCAGGAGATTCTCTTATCAGCTTACGATCCTCAAATTCCAACCCGGGCTGCTGCTCTGCGAAGTCTTTCCTGCTGGATAGAGCGGAGAGAAACAAAAGCCCTTGAGATGCAGGAGAAGCTTCTCAAGGTGAGTAGAACACACTGGCAAACCACAGGCACATAGAGTGGGGCAGCTTTGCAGGAGACTTGACTGTGTATCAAGCACTGCCCTGGACTACCCTGAGGGAAATTTTAATTGTTCTGAGGAGGCAAGACTGAGACCACTCAGCTGATCATGAACAGGAAAGAAAAGGGGATGGAACAGCATGAGCAAATTCCCAAGAAGCCACCTGTTTTTTCTGGGCCCCTTTTAAGAGGGAAATTGTGCAGAACTGGGCCTTCCCCCGCCCCCCAACCTCCCTGCCTTCTCCCTCCATCACAGTGAAGAAGCTGTGCTTTACTTTGGAGATGTATGTGGGAGAAAATGTATGCTTAGCTGAGGATCTTTTTTCCCTTTTGTGGGAATTTTCCTGACCTCAGTATGGGTAGAGATTAAGAGACTACTGATCAAATCCCAGATCAGTTTCTTGGACAAGTCATTTAAATTTTTTGAGCCTCAGTTTCTACATCTGTAAAATGAGGGTAATAACAATAGGACCCACTTTATGCTGCAAGATGTAGGGGCTCCTGGCTGGCTTAGTCGGTACAGCATACAACTCTTGATCTCGGGGTTGTGAGTTTGAACCCCACATTGGGCATAATGATTACATAAAATCTTAAAAAAAAATAAAAGATTTAAAATAAAATAGTCTATGTAGGGGCATCTAGCTGAATTAGTTGGTAGAGCAGGCAGTTCTTGATCTTGGGGTTGTTAGTTCAAGCCCCACATTGGGCGTAGAGCTTACTTAAAATAAATTTAAAAATAAAAATAAGAGACTTTAGAGGGAATGAATGCAGCCCTGCTGACCCCTTGAAAAAAAGAAGTCTATGTAAAACACTAGTTAGAGTGATGGGCACATAATGAGCATCTTGTAAAGGTTCACTGTCATTACTATCATCATCATCATCATCATCATTATCATTTCTTTCATATACTTTAGCCATTAGATTAAGAGTTATAATTCTGATTGAAAACATTTATCTTTAGTCACTAAAGTATTAGAACCAATAGTGTCATAATAATAACTGCTGTTGGGGGCGCTTGGGTGGCGCAGTCGGTTAAGCATCCAACTCTTGGTTTTGGCTCAGGTCACAATCTCAGGGTTGTGAGATCCGCCTCTGGCTCTGTGCTCAGTGCAGAGTTTGCTTGAGTTTCTCTATCCCTTTCCCTCTTCCCCTCCCCCCTCCAAATAAGTTAATAATAATAATAACTGCTGTTTATTGAGCCAGGTCCTGTATCTTTCAGATATTATCTCTAGTCCTCATAACAGCTATAGTATTGGTATTATCCCCATTTCATAGATGAGACAACCAAGGCCTGGAAATGTGCCAAGGATTTGCTGCCTTTGAAATATTGCTGAAAACCTCAAAGTATATATCTCCTTTGAGTAATCATTCAAACATAGCCCTTCATACAGCTATTTAGATGGTGAATGCTATAAACATCTTTGGAATTTTCTTTAACTTATTTAACCTTCATCTTCTGTGCATGATTGGTCAGGTCCATCAATTATTTTTCCAAGAAGTCTCTCAAATATATCTCCGTCTCTTCCTCTTTATTCCCAGGGCCACTACCCTGGATTAAGCTTCCTTTACTTACATGATTCCCTACCCCTTCCAACCTGGCCCTCTTTCCAGTTTGACTAATTTAGGTTCTTCCTAACGTGCTGCCGTTGTGAGACCAGCAGCACCAAGTTGGTATCAAGAATCACTGTGCCAGCAAAGGATGCATCACTATATATGGAACAGACACCTCATCCTCCTCCAGATACCAAGCAGGAAGCACATGAGCACATGGCCACTATCTTTCTCTGGCCCTCATATTGGGGCCTAAACTTAACATGTCGCTGTCATATCTTCTAGATAAGCAGTTGACACACCCTGGTGCGTTCCTAAATTGTGAGATAATCTGCTGTTTTGAAAACAATTTGTTACTAATGCCAGTTGAAGTGCTGAAATTTGCAAAATGTTTAAAAAAATAAATTAGAACAGGTTTAGTCCAATAATATCTGTCACTTGCATTTCCGTATATTTCTGAGTGCAGCAGGATCAAATTATAGCAAATATGCCTTCAATTGGACCTAACCCCAAACACGGCATCTCGTGTGTCGTGGCTGGTAGTCTGCCACGACACAGGTGAGAATTGTCCACCATATGGGCAGTAGTGGAGAAAATGTTGAGGATTTTTCTTCCAGATTTTGCTTTCTATGCCTACTTCTGGTATATACTTAGCCACTTCAAGAAGTATCTCCCCCTAACTTGCCACCCTTCTTTAGCGATTATAAAAATGGGACTTCATGGGACACCTGGGTGGCTCAGTCGTTAAGCGTCTGCCTTCGGCTCAGGTCATGATCCCGGGGTCCTGGGATCGAGCCCTGCATCTGGCTCCCTGCTCTGCGGGAAGCCTGCTTCTCCCTCTCCTGCTTCTCCCTCTCCCACTCCCCCTTCTTGTGTTCCCTCTCTCGCTGTGTCTCTCTCTGTCAAATAAATAAATAAAATCTTAAAAAAAAAAAAATGGGACTTCAAACATACACACTGTTTTCCCTACAAGATTCTATAGTCAGATCCATGTCTAGCTAAGACAAACGAGAAGAAAGGCACTTATTCTTTTGAGGCTGCCCTAAGGGGCTCTCATGTCTTGCTTGCTCTTTGCGAATCATACCATTGCTCTGTTTTGTGGTTCCAGATATTCTTGGAGAACTTGGAGCATGAGGACACCTTTGTTTATCTGTCTGCCATTCGGGGTAAGTTCGTCCTGGTGAAAGGACGTGGAGTCTGTGGACCAAAGATTGTAGCACGTGTGCTTGCACGAAATCCCTGCGGTTGTAGAACCGCAAGGTCATCTGGTCCATCTTTCCTCCTAGCTAGTACTCAATTTAAGTCATAATATTTCTGGATGATTCCCTAAGGGTTCTAATAGAATTTCAGTGTCTGATAATGATGAGGAGGTTTTTATTATTCTATAGATTAAAGCCCATTTCTTCTCATTCAAGGAGGTGATAAATGGCTCACACATGAACTTTCATTACCTTAACCTTTTATGTACTTGACTACTGCTAGAATGCACCCTTGCTTTCCCTCTAAACTAAAAGAATCTCATAGTATATAATATTTTTCATCAAAATGTTTTTTGCAATAATTTTATTTCTCTTTTATGATTCTTTATTGTTCTCCCCATCTCCATTAATTTGTGGATTCCAAATCTTTTTTCTTTTTTAAGATTTTACTTATTTATTTTGAGAGAGTGAGCGCATGAGTGAGGGGGAGGGGCAGAGGAAGAAGGAGAACCAGACTCCCTGTTCAGCAGGGACCCTGATGCGGGGTCGATCCTAGGACCCTGAGATCATGACCTGAGCCAAAAGCAGATGCTTAACCGACTGAACCACCCAGGCGCCCCCCGCATCTTTTTTTTTTTAAGGTTGTGGATTCCAAATCTACAGAGAGATGTCATGAACAGGAATGTAGAGTATAGGTACCCTTCCTAAAAGGGTGAGAATCAGACATGGTGCGAAGGTCAGTTATCTCACAGCTTCTCTTGGCTCCAGTGGTGGAATGTAATTGTCAAGAGCTGGGAATCTGGGGGTGCCTGGGTGGCTCAGTCGGTTAAAGCGTCTGCCTTCGGCTCAGGTCATGATCCCAGGGTCCTGGGATCGAGCCCCACATCGGGCTCCTTGCTCAGCAGGGAGTCTGCTTCTCACTCTACCTGCCGCTCCCCCTGCTTGTGCTCTTCCTCTCTTTCTGACAAGTAAATAAATAAAATCTTAAAGAAAAAAAAAAAAAGAGCTAGGACTCTGGAACAGACCACCTGGGTGTACCTCCATTCCTCTGCTGCTCAGCTGTATTGACTTTGGCAAATTACTTAATCTCTCTGGGCTTCAATTTCATATCTATAGAAAGGGAGCTAAATAGAAATGTAAAGTGGTACAGCTAATTTGGAAAACTGCCTTGCAGTTTGTCAAAAAGATAAACATAGAGTTACCACTTGTTGCAGCAATTCCACCACTAGGTATGTACTCAGGAGGATTGAAAACATAGGTCCACACAAAACCTTGTACCTGAATATTCATAGCAACACTGTTCAAATAGGCAAAAGGTGGAACAACATAAGTATTCATCAACTGATGAATGGATAAACAAACTGTACTTTATCCATACAGTGGAATATTATTCAGTCATTATAAAAAGGAAATAGTAAAGGGGCACCTGGGGGGCTCAGTCGTTAAGCGTCTGCCTTCAGCTCAGGTCATGATCCCGGGGTCCTGGGATCGAGCCCTGTGTAGGGCTCCCTGCTCGGCAGGAGGCCTGCTTCTCCCTCTCCCACTCCCCCTGCTTGTGTTCCCTCTCTCGCTGTGTCTCTCTCTGTCAAATGAATAAATAAAATCTTTAAAAAAAAAAAAAGGAAATACTGAAGCATGTTATAGCAGGGATGAATCTTCAAAACATTATAAGTGGAAGAAGCCAGTCACAAAAGACCACATATTATATGGTTCCTATATATTAAACATGCAGAATAAGGAAAAAAATTTTTTTTCAGAATAGGAAAATTTATAGAGACAAGAACTAGATAAGTAGTTGCCTAGGGCTGGTGGGAAGGGGGAGAGCATTGCGAGGTAATAGCTGAAGCTAATAGCTGAATAGCTAAGGATTGCTTTTTGGGGTGATGGAAACATTCTAAAATTGATTGTGGTAATCATTGCACAACTCTGTCAGTATTGTAGGAACTGTTGAATTGTATACTTTAAATTGGCAAATATTATAACATGTGAATTTTATCTCAATAAACTGTTACCAAAAAATTAAAATTTAAGGGTGGGGGAGGGATAAAACTGTCAGAGCTTAAGAAGATACAATGATTAAATGTAATGTGGTAGATAGGATCCTGGAACAGAAAAAGGGCATTCGGGAAAAACAAAGAGAATCTGAGTAAATTATGGAGTTTAGCTGATAATAAAATGTCATTCTTAGTTCATTAATTGTGACAAAGGTACCGTGCTAATGCAAAAGTTAATAATAGGGGCATCTGGGTGTGCAATATATGAGAACTCTCTGTGCTATCTTCTCAATAATTCTGTAAATCTAAAACTGTTCTGTTGTAAAAAGTCTATAAAGGGAGGTTAATATTAGGATTAAATGAGTTAATACCTTGAACGTGTCTAGCACAGGGGCGGCTAGGGGCTCAGTCGGTCAAGTGTCCGACTCTTGATTTCGGCTCAGGTTGTGATCTCAGGGTCATGAGATCAAGTGTGGCCTCAGGCTCTGCGCTCAGCATGGAGTCTGCTTGAGATTCTCTCTCCTTCTCCCTCTACCCTTCCCCCACCCCTGGTCATGTGTGTGCGTGCGCAGGCACACAAACACCCACCCACCCACACACACACACAGTGTCTCTCTCTCTCAAAAATAAAATCTTAAAAAAGAAAGTGCTTAGCACACAGTAAGTGTTCAAATAAGGTTAGCTGTTATGAATTTAGTGTTATCATCACCATCATCATTATATTACTACTGCTTCTACTGTTAGACTGCTAGATAATGTGGTAATACATGTAGCTTCTCAGATCCAGAGTTTGAGTAGGCAGACGCTATCAGGTAGTTATTGCTATGTAACAAACTACTCTAAGGCTCAGTAGTTTAAACACCCATCATCTGTTATCACTCAGACATGAAGGAATGAACCAATGGAGTTCAGCTGATGTAGGCTGGGTTTGGCCGGACAGTCCTGCCTCTCCCTGCAGATCGGTGGGCCGGCCGCAGTAGCTCTGCTGTGCCCGGTCCTGGTCATCCCTAGCCCAGTGGCCATGCGGGGTGTATTGTGGTGATGGCAGAAGTGTAAGAGAATAAGAATAAACTCAAAAGGCCTCTTCAGGCCTAACCTTGGAACTAGCATCCTATCACTTCTGCCTCATTCTGTTGGCTAAAATAAGTCAGTGTGGCCCAGCCCTAAAGTCAAGAGGTAGAGAAATAAACTCTTTTCCTTTAGTGGGACATACTGCCAGGTCATAGAGCAAAGGGCATGAATTCAGGGAGAGGTGAAGAATTGAAGCCAGTAATGCAGTCCTTCACTCTGATGTGTTCTGTTTGTGTGCAAAAGGCAAGGTCCTCTGTGAACACGAGGCATGCTTAGGTCTTTATTGGCTACTTATTTCCTGGTATAATTTGGGTACGCTCTGTACAGATCTAGTATTTAAAGCTTAAGAGAGAGTGCAGAGGGGATAGCATACAGTGATAAAGGCCAGAGCCTTGGAATTCATTCTTTATTCAGCACACATTTATTGTGCACCTACTATATACAAAACACTTTAACAATGCGTTGTCATGCCTAAGTTAAAAAGCAAAAAGAAAATTCCTCAGAGGAGACAAAATGACCACCCAAAGATGTAAAAGGACAAGTACGTGAGAGGAGAAGCCAAAAGAGTAGAGGGTTTCAAGAAAGTAACTACCCACAGGTGAATGGGCAAAGAGGCCTGGAATTGAGATAAACTTGGGGCTCAGGAAGTCACGTGACAATGAATGGTACTTATGGAAGCAAGATAAATCAATGAAGCAAGAACCTCAAATGCCTATAATTAAGAAGTCTCAAAATAAGTCACCTGGCACTTTTCTCAAGAAACTGTAATGCTGTTATGATAAGTTGTTTCTTGCTGATTTTTTTTTTTTTTAGGACAGCGTTTTTGGAGAAGAGGAGGTATGTCGTTCTCATGTGGCAACATTGCTGTTTGGAATAAGCTTCTTAGCTGATTAACCCATTGAGCTCATTAGCCTCTAGGGTCTGCTATAAAAATCAGAACTGTTGGTTTTATGTTTGTTTTTAGTAATTTTAATTGGTGTGCTAATCAGTTAGTAGCTAATTTGGCAATGAAGAACATGGGAGGTAGAGGTGTAATTTCTGTTCTCAGCTCCCCACAATGGACACGTTTGAATTAATTGATGTTTTGGTGTTTGTAACATGCACTTAAAGGCCAAGGCCTTAGGTGAATTTCACATTAAGAAAGGAAAGAGCTGAATTTTCCCACCCGCATTGCCAATGTCATTTGCCCAGGCGTAAAGCATGCCAGGAGCCGAGCCATTTTGGACTCCCAGTCAGACAAGACCAGCCTACTTGTAAATGTTCTGCAGTACAAGGGGTGTTGGGCTGTGGTTTGAGTAGCATTTAGTTGTGGGGAGTGTGTGTGTGTGTGTGTGTGTGTGTGTGTGTATGTGCGTGCGCGCATATGTGTCTGTGTTTAAAGTTTTCCTTTTCTAGGCTGTCTAAATGTCTCCATGTGAAAATTACAACATATCTTTTGCTTGATTTGTTGATAAGTTGGGTTTCTTTTATCATTTCTCACCAACTTTGCATTCTACCAGCAGAGCAGAGTGGGATTAAATAAACTCATTCATTCAACAGATACTTATTGATACCTGATGTAAGAATTTCTGGTGTGTGGGCGCCTGGGTGGCTCAGTTGGTTGGGTGACTGCCTTCGGCTCGGGTCATGATCCTGGAGTCCCGGGATCGAGTCCCGCATCGGGCTCCCTGCTCGGCAGGGAGTCTGCTTCTCCCTCTGACCCTCCCCCCTCTCATGCTCTCTGTCTCTCATTCTCTCTCTCGCAAATAAATAAAATCTTAAAAAAAAAAAAAAAAGAATTTCCGGTGTGTGTATTATCTGTGCATCACAACAATCTGAGAACTAAATTCCCTAGGAGTTAAATTTTCGTTTTATGAAAGACGTGCATCTCCTTTTAGTCCTATTGAGAAAGTGATGGTTGATTTAATTCTCACTGCAGCTACTCTGTGGTGGGTTCTCGGTAGCAAGTTCTTCAGGCAGAGAATTATGTACCAAGTTCCTGAGTTCCAGTTTCAAGCCAGAGTTCATAAATAGAAGACCTAATCTTAGACTATGGCCATTAAGTGTCTCTCCTTTTTAGATTATTCTTTTTTTCAATCTTTGTTATATCATTATTATTGTTGCACAAATTAATGCATTTTCATTGTTCTAAAAAATTTAATTGACAAGGAAGTATATAAGGTAAAAAGTAGAAGTCTTCTTTTCCAAAATAGGAGTTAAAATATGTCCTTGAGGGTCCCATAATGTGTATTAGATGTTTGAGGTATTTTTCACATTTCAGTTTCGAAATAGATGTTCAATAATGAATATGATAAATAAGTAATATTCTTCTAGTAAGATATTATAGTCAGGTCATTTATCATACTGTGGATCTGCTCATGTATCCTCTCAGTCACTTTCAATTATTTAAAGGACATTTTGAAAGCAACACCAGAGACAGATGCATTTCAGGGATCCAAGGGATCCCTGTCAGTGTCAGAAGGATCTTTGGATAAAACTACCAGAGTCATTGAGAAAGGGAAAAAAAGAAAAACACAAAAAGCAAAAACCCTAGGCCCTGAGCCAAGCATGGGAGGTGAAAGTATACCCGTGTGTGTAGTGAGGACAACCTAGACGTCTTGACATGCCCAAACAGATCTCACTAACTCTTCTACCCTCTTTCTCTTCAGAGAAGAATTTTCATTTCTGGCAAAAGAGCCAAGGGGAGGGAAAGGCAAAAGGCCCAGAAGGAGGTGGGGGGACGGTGGCTACAAGGTGAAATTGTTTTTACAGAGTTTCAAACTGAGCAGGATTACAAGTCTTAACTTGTCAGAAGCTGAACTCCCTATCTCATTCTCACATTTCTACCTCAAGTAAAGTAAGTTGGGAAGCCATTAGCTGAAAATAATTCTATCCCTTGAAGGACCATCTAATTGGATCTGGCATTGAAATTTGGAATGCAGTCTTGTGAAGTTTATCATCTCCATTTATGTCCTTGAAATGGGAAGATTACTTTTATGTCCTGACCTGGTTTTTGTACCACCTAATTAACAAATGAGCATTTAGCAAATGTCTCGCGTATATGCTGCCTCGGTAAATTCTTCAAGTAGTTCTAGGTAGAAGATTATCCCTCTTTTTTTTAAACTTTTTATGTGAAATATAATTTAGACCTAAATTCCCCAATTTAAAATGTTCAATGTTTTTAGTATATTTAGAGAGTTGTGCAGTTATCACTACTATCTAATTTTAGAACTTTTTCATCATCTCAAAAAGAAACTCCATACCCAGTATTAGTGAATTTCCATTCCTACTACCCTCAGCCCCTGGGAACCGCTAAACTATTTGTGTGTGTGCATTTGCCTATTTGAGATGTTACATGTAAAGAGTCATACAATCAATGTATGGTCTTGTGTCTGGCTCCTTTCTCTTCGCATGTTTTTGAGGTTCGTCCACGGTATAGCATGGATTGGTACTGACTCCTTTTTATGGCTGAAGGATGTCCCACTGTATAGATGAACCACATTTTGTCCATCCATTCGTAAGTTAATGTCATATGTGGGTTGTTTTTACTTTTAAGCTATTATTAATAACACTGTTATGAACATTTATGTATAAGTCTTTGTGTGGACATACGTTTTCATTTCTCATGGGTTTATACCTAGGATTAGAATTGCTGGGTCATATCGTAACTCTGTGTTTAACCTTTTGAGGAACTGCCAAACTGTTTTCCAAAGTGGCTGCCCCATTTTACTTTCCCATCAGCAATATAAGAGGGTTCCAATTTTTCTACATCCTCCCCAATACTTAGTATTTTCTGTCTTTTTTATTACAGCCATCTTAATGGGTGGGCAGTGGTATCTCATTGTGATTCTGATTTGCATTTCCTTAAGTGACTGATGATGTTGAGCATCTTTTCATGAGCTTGTTGCCCATGTCTTTACCTTCTTTGGAAAAATGTCTATTTAGATTCTTTGCCCATTTTTAATTTACATATTTTGTCTTTTTATTGAGCTGTAAGAGTTCTTTATATATTCTGGAAACAGGTTCTTTATTCACTATATGAATGGCAGAAAATATCTGTGGGTTGTCTTTTCTCTTACTAACAGTGCATTTGAAGCACAAAACTTTTTACTTTTGATAAAGTCCAGCTTACCAATTTTTCTCTTTATTGCTTGCACTTTGGGTGTCATTTCTAGGAAATCACTGCCTAACCCAAGCTAATGAAGATTTACTTCTGTGTTTTCTTCCAGGAGTTTTATAGTTTTCACAATTACATTTAGGTCCATGATCCATTGTGAGTTAATTTTGCAGTGTGAAGAGATTCCCGCTTTATAGCTAAACATTCTGAGATTTAGATAGCAGAAGTCTTTTTTCTTTTCTTTAAGATTTTATTCATTTATTTGACAGAGAGAGAATACAAGCAGGGGGAATGGCAGGCAGAGGCAGAGAGAGAAGCAGGCTTCCCACTGAGCAAGGAGCCCAATGTGGGGCTCGCTCCCAGGACATGACTTGAGCTAAAGGCACATGCTTAATCGACTGAGCCACCCAGGCACCCTGGAAGTCTTTTTCCTAAGAGGACATAGTAAGCAAGCAACTTGAACCCTTGTTCATGGCTTCCAAATCTTTCTTTCTCTCTAATACACTTGGTTACTTCTTTAGAACTTTTCAAATAATGGTAGAAATTGGCTCTATTTTTGTGCTTTTAAGATTAAAAACAGATATTATGATTATCAGTAATATTTATTAAAATTGAATAATGCTTAATTATCTAGAAAGCTTTGATTCTGTCCACAGTCCTGAAATATAATAAAAGCAGATATGATAATCCTTTTATAGATGAATAATTGACTTTGCTACAGTTGCAAAAGTCGGGAGGATGGTAGAGATCCATTTCTTAGGGATTCCTGGTGTAATGCACCCTTTTACTGCAGCCCCAGTGATCTCCCTCTAGCTATAGGTTGCATTTCGAGGCCCAGAACACTTGAGTTTTACATTAGCCTCATTTTTCAAATATCTATCCAGTGATTTCCTCTATCAGTTGAAGATTGAAGCATTCAGATTTGCATCAGAATATATTTAGCAGTTTAGGGGCACCTGGGTGGCTCAATCAGTTAAGTGTCTGCCTTTGGCTCAGGTCATGATCTCGGGGTCCTGGGACTGAGCCCCGCATCGGGCTCCCTGCTCTCTCTCTGTCAAATGAATAAATAAAATCTTAAAAAAAAAAAAGAATTTAGCAGTTTAGTACTTTTACCTGTAAGGAAAAGATGAACTGGCTACTTCGACGTTAGTTATTTTCACTTCCCAAGATTGTCCTGGATAATTGCCATGTAAGAGAAATGGCAGTCAGTATTATAGAAATTACCACTTATTAGGTGCTTATTCTGTCAGTCACGGCAACCTTGCAAGTTCGGTATTAGCCCTAATTTACAGATGAGGGAACTGAGACTCAAAGCAGTTAATAAACCAGCCCAAAGTAACATCGATACTAAGTGTCAGCATCAGAATTTGAGTCTTAAATCTCTCTGGCTCTGAAGATAATGCTCTTGCAACAGGGAAGAATAATTAGTCCTATTGCACACATTGTTCTTGTTCCTAGGTACAAGGGCTGAGTTCCCAGGTGGTCTTAGGTATGGGGGAACTAGGCCTACCAATGGGAAATGGTTTCACTATAAATCAACCTTTTCTATAACTTAATAATATGCTGATCTCATGTCTGCTTGGTGTGTGTGTGTGTGTGTGTGTGTGGTTTTGCTCATTTGGCAATGTGCACAGTATTATTTTTTTAAGCAATCTTTATGTGTATCTTTGAAATTCGTCTTGCATTAGTGGAATGTGAATGTGTGACTCACACTGCCTGCCTTTCTTCCTGCTGATGATCATGACTGTTTCGGTTCTTTATCCTCAGAGAGTGTGAGTCAGGTAAACACGTAGCTTTCTGTATAGAACTTTTGATATTTGTTCATTTCTTTTTAAGATTTTACTTATTTATTTGACAGAGAGAGACACAGCGAGAGAGGGAACACAAGCAGGGGGAGTGGGAGAGGGTGAAGCAGGCTTCCCGTGGAGCAGGGAGCCCGATGTGGGGTTCGAACCCGACGCTGGGATCATGACCTGAGCCGAAGGCAGATGCATAACGACTGAGCCACCCAGGCGCCCCATATATTTGTTCATTTCTGATTCCAGTAAATGACATTTAAAAATAACTTACTTTAAAATGATATAAGTGATGAGGCTGTGGAGAAATCGGAGCCCTCGTACTCTGCTGGTGGAAGCTGTAGAACAGTGCAGCTGCTCTGGAAAGCAGTCTGGCAGCTCTCAAAAAGTCAAACATAGTTACCATATGACCCACCAGTTCCACTTCTAGATACATACCGAAGAGAAATGAAAACATATGTCCATACAAGAGCTTATATATGAATGCTCATAGCAGCATTATTCATAATTGCCAAAAAGTAAAGACAGCCTAAATATTCATCACCTGATGAATGGATAACTAAAATGTGGTAGATCTTACACAATGAAATATTATTTGGCAATAAAGAGGAATAAAGTACTGATTCATGCTATATAATGGATGAACTTTGAAAACACGGTAAGTGAAAGAAGCTAGACACAAAAGGTCACATATCGTATGATTCCATTTACATGAAATGTCCAGAATAGGCAAAGCCATAGAGATAGAAAGTAGATCACTGGTTGCCAGAGGATGGGAGGAAAGGGGTGTGGTTGGAGTGACTGATAACGGATATGAGTGATGAAAATGTTTTGGAATTAGATATTGGTGATCATTGCACAACCTTGTAAATATACTAAAAAGCACTGAATTCTGCACTTTTAAAATACAATAATATACTTTAAAAATTCGGAACAGTAGTTTTCATGGAGCCCCTAGGACTCTGAAGGGCGGGTGGACAGGATTTAGATGTGTGGAGCTAGGGTGAGGGAGTCAAGACTGAAAGAAAAGCAGAGGCAGGAGGATGTGCAGGAGTGGGGCAAGTACAGAGGAAGAGAAGCAGTTCAAGTTGTTAGTGGAGCAAAGTGAGCATGAAGGGGGGGAGCAGTGGGATCGGACTGGAATGCAGAAGCTGTTGGAATACCAAGGCAAGGCATCCGAGCTGTTCTGTGTGGGCTCTAGGGAGCCTTTAAAGGCTTGCTGTTGTTGCAGTCCACTGGTAATGTCTTGGTGATGGGCTTCCTGGATTTGAAAGTATCATGCTTGTTGATGGTTATTACTTAAGCTTCCTTTGTTCTTATTTTCACTCATGATTTATTGAGCACCAGTGCTTACCAGATGTAGCTTACATTATCTCATTTACTCCTCACCACAACACTGTGAGTCCATGTCTTCATCTCCCCATTTTTCAGACATAGAGACCAAAGTTCCAGGCTGTTACCATTAAAAGGCCAACCAATGAGGGATGGAGACTGGAATCAACTCCAGAGTCAAGTGCTGCTTTCTCCGGACTTCCCTTCTCTCTCCATTCCGTTTTCTCACCTTTCTTAAATCATCATGGCCTCTGCTCTCACAGACAGTAAATTAAGCCCTGGCAGCGGTAGATCTTGACATTTTCAGCTAAGCATGTAAATACTTAACTTCTTGGTTCCCAGGGCTCATTTACGTCCTATTCGTGGAAGCCAGCAGTCACAAAGGCAGGGTTCAGTACCGAGAAGGCAGTTGTGAGATACTGTGGGATAGTCTGTTGTTTCGATGTCAACTTCACAAGCTGTTAAGGTGTAAGTACTTTCTCTATAGAACAGTTGTTTAAATTTTGCCCTGAAGCCACTCCGTCTTTAGTAAAGTTGGAATTTGAAGGCAAGTTAAGGAAGATAAACTAGTGAGAGAACTCACAAGTAAAATAGCAAGTTCCTCCTTAGACTTATGTTTAAGTACGATATTACTTGACTCTCAGAAGGAATCCATCTGTTTTACTGGAACTGCTCTGAGGTGGCGGTTAGAGGGATGCCCTGCCCTTGCTCTTCTCTCTCAAACCAAACAGCACACAGCCTGCATGTCCCTTTATTTCAGATACAAATTAAAATTCCTAATCTCACCAGATGTGATTAAGATGATCCGTGAACCTGTTCACACACTTAATAAGCCCAATTATATTTTTTATTAACCCTGACATAGTTCCTTTTGTTGCTGAGTCATAAGTTTAACATTTTTAACTGATTGAAGCATCAATTTCTCCTTCTTTGGTCACGTCGAGATCTTGGGCAGTGCACTTGGGAAAAGTGCACGTAAATGGTGTCCATACAGTTTTGGCTACTCATCTTTAGATTCCTATATTAGACCTTTGTACTCGGTTTTCCTGACCTTGTGGTGTCTCTGCTGTCCCTGAGGAAGCTGGAAGATTGGGAATGAATTGAGCCTCAGGGAATGGATCACAGGCACTGAGCTACCAAAGACCTAATTAGGTCATCTGTCCACCAGCCAGGGCATGATTGCTAAAGTTTTCTTTCTTAGGGGAAGTCTGTTTTTGGAAGCAGGTTTGCACTTGATGTCCAACTTCTATTTTCCATTATTGGTACCCTGACTTTAGATAAGGGCAAAAAAATTATAAAATATCTTTGGCCATTGCCTTTTTTCTTAATGGTTTAAAATGTTTATTTATTCATTCATTAAGATTAATTGAGCACCTACTGTGTGTGTGAGGGTGCTATGCTCAGTACATTGCTGAGCAAAAGTCGTTCCCTGCCTTTGTGGAATTTACATTTGATCGGGGCAGGGGGGCGGGGGGAGGAGATGGTGGGAGGCAAGTAGTAATCCAGTCATCACATGAACAAAGGTGAAATGTGGCTTTGACAGGTGCTGTGGAGAAAAAGTATGCAGTGGTATGAGAGCCTTTGTTAGGGACATTTTACCTGACAGAGAGGGGAAGGAAAAAATTACCCATAAGCCAAGATCTGGTAGATGGTTATGAGTGAGCCTTATGAGTGAGCCTATTAAAGAAGGGAGGGAAGAGTGCCCCAGACTGAGGGAACAGCAAAGACGCAGTACTGTGGCAAGGAGGAGCCTGCAGACAGTAAGGACCACATGAATGCCTATGTTGTATAGGACCGTAGGATCAGTGAAGAAGGGGGTAGGCTGGGTGGGCTCAGACCACTAGTCAACCCCACTCTAACTAGAGGGCTCTGCTTTCTTCTCTTTCATTGAGTCTCCTCTAAGGATTTCATGTGAAAACAAGGGTCTGTTGCTTTTAAAACAACAGCAAATCTATCTCTATAAATCTCCAAACTCTGTTTCAACACACAGCCCTTAACCATTATGGAAAACATCCTCATTGCAGATGAAAAAGGTAAAACCATATGGAGTTGATTGTGGCCAGTAGTTTTCAAATAATTTTTTTTAGCAGTGGAACCCATTTTTGAAATGAGATCTAATGTGAAGGTGTCAAAAACTCAAGTGATTTTTATTTTCTTCTTCACGCCTTTTTTCTTATATTTTTCACATTTTATAGTATGAACATTTATTGTTTTATAATCAGAAGATAATGTTTTTAAATTATGTGGCTGTTGAGAAAAACTGACTTGTTTCATGGTAACAAGGTTCAGGGACTAGCACAGATTGAAACCAATGGCTCCCTCTGTTATAGTACCCCCTGTTGACCTTTTCACAACTAAGGATTACTGAGGCACAGGGTGACCCTGGCTTTTTCACTGTGAAATTGTATAATGACAGCAGAAACCTTACTGACAAACAGCTGTTTTTCCCAAGTGGAGCTTTTCTTAATGAAATGGTTGCTTAGAAACCAGACCATAATAGTAAGTTTTCTGTATTTAGTTTATAAAGCGATTCAGTTTGCAAAATTATTAAGTCAGAGAATACTAATCAGATAAAGTTGAACATGCTCTTGTCTTGCGATTCAGCAACCAAATGGTTAATTAGCAGCAAAATTTCACCCGGATGTGTCTATCCAGATGCTGTTCGTAACAAGGACATACAAGGAAAATGACAGCTCATAGAGCCACCCTGCTCTGCTCTTAACCGTGGTTCTCTAGGGGCACAGCATGTTTGATCTTCCAGCAGCATGTATTGGGAGCTGTGACATATAACACTTATTAGGTTGCTGAGAGATCAGTTAGGTCAGTGGGTCGAAAATTGTAAAAGGTGAAAATAACTTCAATTCATGTTAAGCTCAGTGAGATAGCAGTTTAAAGGAGGGGCTCAGGAGTAAAGATGCTTTTTTAGGGTAACAGAATTTATAAGTGGAAAATATGATATGCTCACCATTACTAATAACAAAGAAACCTCAACATGTACCATATTTGTCAGGTGAATCAAGACGTTAAATCTTAAATTCAAACTAGGCAAAACCTAGAAGAAAATATATTTCTGTCTTCCATTTCTAGTAATGATGAGACAGTTCAGCTAAAAACAATTATTATGTAGGGTAACATATTTAAAATATTTACAAAGCATTAAAGAACTAACAAGAAAGCAGAGACTTACAAACCAACATCTTAAGAAAAAGCCAGGATCCTGGAAGGTAAACTGAGTATAAGAACTTGCATTTTCCCTGAGGGCATTTGATAAAATTAAGCTGTGAGTTTCTAGGCTTTGAAGGGCGAGTTGCAGGGATGAAAGCCCAAGCCCAACTTGAAGTGGGGAGTCTAATAGAAGACCTCCAACTTTAAGCTTAGACCCCAAATAAATACACCTTCAGATAGATCAGAGGAGAGGGCATTGTCTTGGCACTAAGCAGAGCAGGAGGTGGGAAGGAAAGAAAACCTGTCCCCGAGAGGTTGTAATCACTGAATGGACCACCTCTTCTGCAGATTTGCATTTTGGGGATTCAGGAAATTTCAAGCAGGGAATTAGAGCTTAAAATTTCTTTTCTTTTCTTTCTTTCTTCCTTCCTTTCTTTCTTTGAGAGGGTGTGGGAGTTGAGGGGGGGAGTTAGGGGCAGAGGGAGAAGGAGAGAGAATCTTAAGCAGGCTCCATGTCCAGTGTGGAGCCCCGCCACAGGGCTCGATATCACGACCCTGAGATCTCGACCTGAGCCAAAATCAAGAGTCAGATGCTTAACCAACTGAGCCACCCAGGTGCCCTAGAGTTTAAAATTTCTGTAGTGGTAACATGTGTGGGTATCTTGTAGAAACACAAGTGTATCTCTTACGGAGGAAGGCACCTCCATTCTAGACCCCAAAGAACCCCGCTAATAATTTCTTTTTATTTTTTAATTTTTTAGTAATAAAAGATTTTTCTTGTGGTAATATATATAATATAAAATTTGCTCTTTTAACTGTATATATCCACAATGTTGTGTCATAGCTATCTGTTTCCAAAACTTTTTTAAGACTTACTTATTCATTTGAGAGAGAGAGAGAGAGCATGCATGTGCGTGAGCGGGTGGAGAGGAAGAGGGAGAGAGAAAATCCCCAACAGACTCCCTGCCGAGTGCGGAGCCCAATGCGGGGCTTGAGTCCCCCGACCCCAAGATCATGACCCGAGCAGAAGCTGACAGTCAGTCACTTGACTGACTGAGCCACCCAGATGCCCCTCCAAAACGTTTTTATCACCCCAAACAAATTCTATAATGATTAAGCAATAACTCCCCATTCATTCCTCCCATAATAATTATTTTACATTACATTATGAACAATAATCAGTACATAGTCACAAAATACCCGAGCACGAGGAAACAAGATCCCAGAAGATTTTATCTTATTTTATTTACTTAAAGATTTTATTTATTTGAGAGACTAAGAGAACATGAGCGGGGTGCAAGGGTGGGGGGGTGTAGAGGAGCAGAGGCAGAGGGAGAAGCAGACTCCCCACTGAGCAGGGAACCTGACGTGGGGCTCGAACCCAAGACCCCGAGATCATAACCTAAGCTGAAGGCAGACACTTAAATGACTGAGTCACCTAGGCGTCCCAGATCCCCGAAGATTTTAGATATTAGAATTGTCACACACGAATTATGAAGTAACCAGGTTTAGTATATTCAAAGAAATGCAAAACAAGCTTGAAAATATCTTCAGGGATAGGAAACAACCAAAAGTGATACAGCAGATTTGGAAAAAAACAAATAGAATGTCTAATAATAAAAAGATAGAGTAAGTAAAATTAAAAACTCAGTGGATGGGTTTTGCAATAGACACACTGAAAGAGAGAATTAATGAACCAGAAAGTAGAAAGGAAAAAATATAGGATGAGTGTAACACAGAGAGACAATATTTAGTCTCTGATGGAGAAGTCAAAAAGGAAAGATTAATGGATTTGATCTCTTAAAAGTTTAAAACTCATTTATGTCAAAAACAGCCTTATTCCAGGACAAACAGAAGCTAAAAGAATTTGTAATCACCAAACCAGCTCTACAAGAAATATTGAAAGGGGTCCTTTAAGCAAAGAGGGAGCATAAAAGTAACATAGACTGGAAAGAACAGAGACAATATACAGTAACAGTCACCTTACAGGCAATACAATGGCACTAAACTCATATCTTTCAGTAGTTACCCTGAATGTAAATGGGCTAAATGCCTCAATCAAAAGACACAGGGTATCAGATTGGATAAAAAACCAAGACCCATCAATATGCTGTCTGCAAGAGACTCATTTTAGATGCAGAGACACCCCAGGCTTGAAAGTGAGGGGGTGGAAAACCATTTACCATGCTAATGGACACCAAAAGAAAGCTGGGGTGGCAATCCTTATATCAGACAAATTAGATTTTAAACCAAAGACTATAATAAGAGATGAGGAAGGACACTATATCATACTTAAGGGGTCTATCCAACAAAAAGATCTAACAATTGTAAATATCTGTGCCCCTAACATGGGAGCAGCCAGTTATATAAGCCAATTAATAACAAAAACAAAGAAACACGTTGACAATACAATAATAGTGGGGGACTTTACACCCCCCTCACTGAAATGGACAGATCATCTAAGCAAAAGATCAACAAGGAAATAAAGACTTTAAATGACACACTGGACCAAATGGACTTCACGGATATATTCAGAACATTCCATCCCAAAGCAACAGAATACACATTCTTCTCTAGTGCCCATGGAACATTCTCTAGAATAGATCACATCCTAGGTCACAAATCAGGTCTCAACTGGTACCAAAAGATTGGGATCATTCCCTGCATATTTTCAGACCACAGTGCTTTGAAACTAGAACTCAATCACAAGAGGAATGTCAGAAAGAACTCAAATACATGGAGGCTAAAGAGCATCCTACTAAAGAATGAATGGGTCAACCAAGAAAGTAAAGAAGAATTAAAAAAAAATTCATGGAAACAAATGAAAATGAAAACACAACTGCTCAAAAATTTGGGGGCTGCAGCAAAGGTGGTCCTAAGAGGAAAGTATATAGCAATACAAGCCTTTCTCAAGAAACAAGAAAGGTCTCAAATATACAACCTAACCCTACACCTAAAGGAACTGGAGAAAATTAAAAAAAAAAAAAAAAAAAAAAAGAATAGCAAATAAAGCTTAAACCCAGCAGAAGAGAAAAAATAAAGATCAGAGCAGAAATCAATGAAATAGAAACCAAAAGAGCAGTAGAACAGATCAACGAAACTAGGAGCTGCTTCCTTGAAAGAATTAATAAGATTGATAAACCCCTGGCCAGAGTTATCAAAAAGAAAAGAGAAAGGACCCAAATAAATAAAATCATGAAGGAAAGAGGTGAGATCACAACCAACACCAAAGTAATACAGTTATAAGAACATATTATGAGCAACTATATGCCAACAAATTAGACAATCTGGAAGAAATGGATGCATTCCTAGAGACGTATAAACTACCAAAACTGAACCAGGAAGAGAAGAAATAGAAAACCTGAAGAGACCCATAACCAGCAAGGAAATTGAAGCAGTAATCAAAAATCTCCCAACAAATAAGAGCCCATGGCCAGATGGCTTCCCAAGGGAATTCTACCAAACATTTAAAGAGGAATTAATACCTATTCTTCTGAAACTGTTCCAAAAAATAGAAATGGAAGGAACAGTTCCAAACTCATTTTGTGAGGCCAGCATTACCTTGATCCCAAAACCAAACAAAGACCCCATCAAAAAGGAGAATTACAGACAAATATTCCTGATGAACATGCATGCAAAAATTCTCACCAAAATACTAGCCAATATGATCCAACAGTACATTAAAAGGATTATTCACCACGACCAAGTGGGAGTTATCCCTGGGCTGCAAGGTTGGTTCAACATCCACAAATCAATCAATGTGATACACTACATTAATAAAAGAAAGAACAAGAACCATATGATCCTCTCAGTAGATGCAGAAAAAGCATTTGACAAAGTACAGCATCCTTTCTTGATCAAAACTCTTCAGAGTATAGGGATAGAGGGTACATACCTCAATATCATAAAAGCTATCTATGAAAAAGCCACAGCGAATATCATTCTCAGTGGAGGAAACCTGAGAGCTTTTCCGCTAAGGTCAGGAACACGGCAGGAATATCCACTCACCGTTGCTGTTCAATATACTACTAGAAGTCCTAGCCTCAGCAATCAGACAACAAAAAGAAAAGACATCCGAATTGGCAGAGAAGAAGTCAAACTCTCTTTGCAGATGATATGATACTTTATGTGGAAAACCCAAAAGACTCCACCCCAAAACTGCTAGGACTCATACAGGAATTCAATCAAGTGGCAGGATATAAAATCAATGCACAGAAATCAGTTGCATTTCTATATACCAACAGCGAGACAGAAGAAAGAGAAATTAAGGAGTTGATCCCATTTACAGTTGCACCCAAAACCATAAGATACCTAGGAATAAATCTAACCAAAGAGGTGAAAAATCTGTACTCAGAAAATTGTAGAGTACTCATGAAAGAAATTGAGGAAGACACAAAGAAATGGAAAAATGTTCCATGCTCATGGATTGGAAGAACAAATATTGTTAAAATGTCTATGCTACTTAGAGCAAATCTACACATTCAGTGCAATCCCTATGAAAATACCATCACCTTTTTTCACAGAAATGGAACAAATAATCCTAAAATTTGTATGGAACCAGAAAAGACCCCAAATAGCCAGAGGAATGTTGAAAAAGGAAAGCAAAGCTGGTGGCATCACAATTCCGGACTTCAAGCTCTATTACAAAGCTGTCATCATCAAGACAGTATGGTATTGGCACAAAAACAGACACATAGATCAGTGGAACAGATTAGAGAGCCCAGAAATGGACCCTCAATCCTATGGTCAGCTAATCTTCGACAAAGCAGAAAAGAATATCCAGTGGAAAAAAGACAGTCTCTTCAACAAATGGTGTTGGGAAAATTGGACAGCCACATGCAGAAGGATGAAACTAGACCATTTCCTTACACCATACCCAAAAATAGACTCAAAATGGATGAAAGATCTAAATGTGAGACAGGAATCCTTGAGACTCAAAATCCTTGAGAACACAGGCAGCAAACTCTTTGACCTCAGCTGCAGCACCTTCTTCCTAGACACATCACCAAAGGCAAGGGAAGCAAGGGCAAAAATCAACTATTGGGACTTCATCAAGATAAAAAGCTTTTGCACAGCAAAGGAGACAGTCAACAAAACCAAAAGACAACCAACAGAATGGGAGAAGATATTTGCAAATGACATCAGATAAAGGTCTAGTATCCAAAATCTATAAAGAACTTGTCAAACCCAACATGTAAGGAACAAATAATCCAATCAAGAAATGGGCAGAAGACATGAACAGACATTTCTGTGAAGAAGACATCCAAATAGCCAAAAGACACATGAAAAAGTACCCAACATCACTCGGCATCAGAGAAATACAAATCGAAACCACAATGAGATACCACCTCACACCAGTCAGAATGGCTAAAATTAACAAGTCAGGAAACGACAGATGTTGGCGAGGATGTGGAGAAAGGGGAACCCTCCTGCACTGTTGGTGGGAATGCAAGCTGGTGCAGCCACACTGGAGAACAGTATTGGAGGTTCCTCAAAAAGTTGAAAATAGAGCTACCCTATGACCCAGCAATTGCACTACTGGGTATTTACCCCAAAGATACAAATGTAGGGATCCGAAGGGGCACGTGCACCCCCATGTTTATAGCAGCAATGTCCACAATAACCAAACTGTGGAAAGAGCCTAGATGTCCATTGTCAGATGAATGGATAAAGAAGATGTGGTGTATATATATACAATGGAATATTATGCAGCCATCAAAAAATGAAATCTTGCCATTTGCAATGACATGGTTGGAACTAGAGGGTATTATGCTAAGCGAAATAAGTCAATCAGAGAAAGATAATTATCATATGATCTCACTGATATGTGGAGTTTGAGAAACAAGGCAGAGGATCATAGGGGAAGAGAGGAAAACATGAAACAAAACAAAACCAGAGAGGGAGGCAAACCATAAGAGACCCTTAATCTCAGGAAACAAAGTGAGGGTTGCTGGAAGGGAAGGGGTGGGAGGGTTGGGGCGGCTGGGTGATGGACAATGGGGAGGGTATGTGCTATGGTGAGTGCTGTGAATTTTGTAAGACTGATGAATCACAGACCTGTACCCCTGAAACAAATAATATAGTTTATGTTAATAAAAAAAATTAAAAAACAGCCTTATTAAACTACAAAATATAATACAGAAAAATTGGCAGCAGAAAGGACAAGCATTCTGTAGAGACAGAAAGTAGATTTGAGGTTGCCTAGAGCTGGGGAGTCTGGGTGGAGAACGAAAATGGCTGCTAATGAGTAGGAGTTTTCTTTTTGGAGTAATACACATGTCCTGGAATTAAATAGTGATGCTGGTTGCACAACTACATGAATATAATAAAGATTACTGAATTGTACACATTAAAATGGTGAATTTTACAGCATGGGAATTCTCTTTAAACCTGTGTTTTTTGCAAGAGGGACAAGCAAACAGTTAATGCCTTAACTACATAAAGAGCCTATAGAGGTTGATAAAAATATCCAGTACATAAATGGATAAAAATAAATAGGCAATTCGTGGTAGAGGAATAAAAATAATAAAATTTTGGTAAAATATTTTTTTAATAAGCAAAGAAAGGTAGATTAAAATAATAATTAAACGTAACTTTGTGTGACATTTCAAAAAACACAGTTTTGTTTTGTTTTTTAAATGAGAATACCCAGGGGCACCTGGGTGCCTCAGATGGTTGGGCATCTGCCTTCGGCTCAGGTCGTGGTCCCAGGGTCCTGGGATCGAGTCCTGCATCGGGCTCCCTGCTAGGCGGGGAGCCTCCTTCTCCCTCTGCCTCTGCCTCTGCCTCTCTCTCTCTGACTTTCATGAATAAATAAATAAAACATTTAAAATAAATAAATAAATGAGAGAATACCCAGTGCTGGCCGAGGCACACTTGATCCCTCTTGGTAGGAAAACTAATGGGGACATTTTTGGAATGTAGCTTTGAAAATGTTTATGTCCTTGGAGCCAATTATTTCTCTTTGGGGAATCCACCCTAAAAGTGTAAGTAGGAGGTGGGTGCCTAGCATAGTTCTGTCTAAAAGGTCTATGGAACTTTTTCCACACTGAATAATTACGCAGTTAGCTCTTGGGCCTGGGCGTAGCTCCCAGTTGCAGAACCTAGTGCTTTTCGCAGCAGGGCTCACATGTCCCTTCTCCAGGAAGCCCCACCCCTGCCCCACACCCTTTTTTTGACTCCTCTCTCCCTATGCTCTCATTATTCCCAACTTGCAGTATCAACCACACTGTCTTGTAATCATTGGCCAATTCGTCTCTTTCTCTAGACAGATACTGTCCTATTATATTTGTATCACTTAGTAACAGTATCTGGCACATAATACACACTCTATTAATGGGTGAATGCATGAAATAATTCTTTCTGTTGCCTTTATTTAAAGATGTTTTCCAAACATTATGATTTATGCCATAGCTGCAAAGTACTTCTGTATATTCTTATATAACCGATTTGGGTTTTTTTTTTACTCCTCCACCCCCTTTTTTTAAAGTAATCTCTACACCCATGTGGGGCTCAAACTCATGACCCTGAGATAAGAGTCGTGTCCTTCACTGACCGAGCCAGCCAGGCACCCCCATCTCCATCTTTTTTTTTTTTTTAAAGATTTTATTTATTTATTTGACAGAGAGACACAGCGAGAGAGGGAATACAAGCAGTGGGAGTGGGAGAGGGAGAAGCAGTCTTCCTGCAGAGCAAGGAGCCCTATGCGGGGCTCGATCCCAGGACCTTGGGATCATGACGTGAGCCTAAGGCAGATGCTTAATGACTGAGCCACCCAGGCAACCCCCCATCTCCGTCTTTTTAACTGAAGTAAAATTTGAAAGAAATACCTTCTCTTTCTATCATCCTTATTATTATTACTTATAATGTTACTATTAAAGTGTTCAGTGTTATCATTGGACCACCTCAAATTATCTAGTGTAAAAGGGGTGCCATCTGGGGCAATAAATTCCCCCCATTCTCCCCCCCCCTTTTTAAAATATTTATTTTAGAAAGAGAAAGAGAGAGAGTGCACAGGTGAGGGAGAGACAAGCTGAGGGAGTGGGAGAAACAGACTCCAATTCGATCCCAGGACCCTGAGATCATGACCTGAGCTGAAGGCAGCCACTTAACTGACTGAGCCACCCAGGCACCCCTCCATCCTCCCTTAATAAAACAAAGTTGTCCACAATAAAAACTGTGTGTGCGAGAGAGAGAGAGAGAGAGAGTGTGATTCAAGGAATGGTGTACGAATGAGAGGGCACTAAAATGTTTGTGTTGATTTCAGGTGATTTTTTAAAAAAACTGCTTAACTGGGGTATAATTCATATACCATACAATATGTCCTTTTTAAGTGTAAAATACAGTAGCTGTTAGTATATTCACAGAGTTGTGCATCTGTCACCACAATCAATTTTACAGTATCTTCATTATCTTAAAGATTATCTCCCCTTCACTCCCCAATGCTCCCATACCTCCCAAAGGTGATTTTTATTTCACTTTCTTCTTTTGCTTTTCACTAGTATTAGCATCTTTTACCGTGACCATGTATTATTTATACCACCAGGGAAAAAAAAAAGTCAAGTTCTTTTCATTGTGCAAGCAAATTTTTTAAAGGTTTCTCCTTTCCCCTCTATTTATGGGTGCCCTACTTAGCGCAGGGATTTTAACCTGAGGGCTGTGTGGACTCCTAGAGGGTCCATGAAAAGGTTTATAGGCGGAGTGTTTGTTTGTGTATGTGCCTTTATCAGGGGAGAAGGGACTCTTTGGGTGCAATTTATAGTAGCTCTGCCTGGTTTCCATGTGAAACTACAGTTTAAGTCCTACACGTCACAGTTACTGATTTGACAACACTTCTAAGCAAGTCCTAGCCTGGAGTGCCTGTCACAGAGACTTGCCTACTCCTCTCATCAGGACTTGTGCTAGGCTTAACGCAGGAAAAAAGGAGCATTTCATTAGCGTCTGTGTCTTGCCTGTGTCACTGCTTGGTGCCCAAAGCACAGAGCAAGTCTCCTAGCCCTGAGACTCCAGAGAACATGAAAGATCAGCCCTGTCTTGTTGGAGCTGCAGGCCAGGTGACAACTCCCCAGGGAGCCTTTGGTTCCCTCAGAACGAGTGAGAGCCTGACGCATCAATCAGCTCTGCTGATTCTGCAACTTCTCTTCGAGTATGCTTGAGGTGAAATGCCAGTAGAAAACTTCGGAAAAAATGAGTCTGCAGTTTAGTTAGTATTCCTGCTACTAGGACCACCCATCTTGGGTGTTAAGAGGTGTAAAGAGTTTTATTTTCTTACCAAGATTCAGCCAAAAGAGCACCACTCACTATTTTATGGGAAATCGGAAGTCCCTTTTTTCTTTTTACCAGTAAATGTTTTGATATCATAAAGAGAATGTTGGGGCGCCTGGGTGGCTTGGTTAAGCGTCTGCCTTTGGCTTGGGCCATGTTCCCAGGGTCCTGGGATCGAGTTCCGCATCGAGCTCCCTGCTTCTCCCTCTCCCTCTGCTGCTCCGCCTGCTTATGGTCTCTCAAACTCTTTCTCTCTCTCTTTCAAATAAGTAAACAAAATCTTAAAAAAAAATAAGGAGAATGTTAATGTCCTTTTTTACTCTTGGAAAGCTACATAAAGAGAATTAAATGAATGACATCCTGCTTCTTTAGTTCTCACCCTGGAACAGCTGAAATGTGGGTTTCTCAGAATGCGTAGGGCAGTGATTACCCTGAAAGCAGAGGTAATTGCTGTTTTCCTGTCCTTCCTTCCTCACTTCTGCCTTCAGCCAGTATGCAGGCAGCTTTGTTCGAATTTCTGCACATACAACAGAACCCTTGATGGTGGCAGCGTTCTTGCGGCTCCGTTTTCCTCAGCTCTCTGTCGGCCACAGGTGTTTGATAGAGGCAGCCCTGACAAGGTGGACTCTAAGCTTTTGGGGGCAGTTTTGAATTTTGTTTATTTATTTATTTGTTATCTCGCAGAATATGAGATTTAGGGGGCTTGCAGTGTCAAGTCGAGTGGAGGTGTTTGGGGATCACTGGTTAAAAACTGGAACTCCTGAAAATCCAAGTTCTCCATTTCCTTTTATACGGCTTCTCTGTTACCACTAATGTCAGCAGCATCTCAAGTTAGAATCATTTGTGAATTTCATTAACATCACTCACCTCCCTTTGCGACAGGCTAAATAAAGATACCAAGTAGGAATGAAGCAGTCCCTATGAAGCCCCACTAGACAAACTGTAGTCTAGAGAATTCAGGCCTTACTCTTATGGGATGCAGTGTGCGGAGTGCCTCTTCTTCCTCTGACCTTGGAGTTCAGTAAAACGTAAATTTTATGGAGTAAGGCTGAGAGCATATACTTGAAAATGTAAGGTTCGCTACCTTTGGGGTTAGGATTTTCAAAGCTAGTATTATTCCAGCAGTTACTTTCTCCCAGGCACTGCTGCCAGGGGGCCCATGGCGTAGCCGAGTGCAGGTTTGCAATTCTGCTCTGCCATGTGCCAAATATCTTGGGTCATATTTTTCACCCATCTGTTCCTCAACTTCTCCCTTCATAAAATTAAGAATAATAATAATATCTACCTCAAAGAATTGTTGGGAGCATTAAATGGACGAATGCATGTAAAAGTGCTTAGAATGGCCTGGCATGTTGAAAACATTCAGTATATATTTGGAATCTGTCTTTGCTATTAGGTGTTTGTTTATTGTAATAATATTTTGTGATCCAAATGGCTTCCAGCAAGTATAGTTAACTATGAGCAAATATAGATGCACTCCTTTTAACATTTCCCCTCCAAAATGGGAAGTAGAAAACAACTTAAGCAAAATACATTGGCATTATTTTAGTGTTTGAATGTATTATTATTATTTAAAGATTTATTTATTTATTTGAGAGAGAGAGTGAGAGCACAGGGTGATGTAGGGGTAGAGGGAGAATCTTAAGCAGACCCTGCCCTGAGCCCAACGTGGGGCTCGATCTCATGACCCTGAGATCATGACCTGAGCCGGACGCTTAACTGACTACACCACCCAGGTGCCCCTCGAATGTAATATTTAGATCCTGACTTAAAGAGGTAGACTCTAGGTATGGTTCTCACAAATCTTTAGCTGTTGACCGTGATAGTTTATTAGTCTAACCCTGTTTTTTCTTCAGGCCTGGGTAACACTCACTCATGTTGAATCTTTATAAATTTGTTGGAGCTCTTGCTAAGTTGTTGCCACACTTAGCACAGCTCTGGAGCTGTAGAGAAACTTAACATCGAATTGGCATCCAGACGTTGTCATTTACTCTAATTACAAAGACAGACCAGCCGT
>NC_138384.1:15802957-15819104 GCF_054177405.1 Leptonychotes weddellii | reverse complement strand
TTGTTTTTCAGAGTCCATCGTCTCTCATGGTTCGTCCACCCCTCCGATTTCCCCCGCTTCATTCTTCCCCTCCCACTACCTTCTTCTTCTTCTTTTTTTTTTCTTAACATATATTGCATTATTTGTTTCAGAGGTACAGATCTGAGATTCAAGTCTTGCACAATTCACAGCGCTTAACAGAGCACATACCCTCCCCAGTGTCTATCACCCAGTCACCCCATCCCTCCCACCCCACCCCCCACTCCAACAACACTCAGTTTGTTTCCTGCGATTAAGAATTCCTCATATCAGTGAGATCATATGATACATGTAGCCTTTTGTATCTTTCTGTCAGAGAGCTGCAAGAGAGGATAGGCACAGATCGGTGAGGGTCTTTTCGTAATCCTTTCTGTAAAAGGAAAGTTCTCCTGTGCCTGACCTCTTCTCTTACCCATTATTGTTCTTTCACTGGGCTTCCTCTATAGGTTAATATGCTTTTTATATTCTTTCTAGTTTTTAAAATAAACTTACTTTTATTAATTACTTTGAATGTAGTTTGTAATGAGTAAAAAAGCTTATCTCCTGCCCTGCTTCTTCCCCCTCACAGTTCGAGTCCCCAAAGATAACCATTCCTTTTCCACCCCTTTTTAAGTAGTTTCTTTTAGTGATTACCTTCCCATTTATAAATAAAATGCTCACACATATTTTTTTTTTAAGATTTTATTTATTTATTTGACAGAGACACAGTGAGAGAGGGAACACAAGCAGGGGCAGTGGGAGAGGGAGAAGCAGGCTTCCCGCTGAGCAGGGAGCCCGATGCGGGGCTCGATCCCAGGACCCTGGGATCATGACCTGAGCCGAAGGCAGGTGCTTAAAGACTGAGCCACCCAGGCGCCCCTCTTTTTTTTTTTTTTTTCTTTTAAAGATTTTATTTTTAAGTAATCTCTACACCAACATGGGGCTCAAACCTACAACCCTGAGATCAAGAGTCATATGCTCCACTGACTGAGCCAGCCAGGCGTCCCCTATTTCTCTTGATTTAAAAAACTTTGGGCATTATCTACTCATTTTCCATATGTTGGATGAGGATTTAACGCATGCACACATGTACACACATGCACACCCGCACATGCACACGCATGTCCCTTCCCTCCTGCCATTGGCACATCACGATTTTTGGCTACATCTTTGGGCTGTATTTACTGTTGACTATTTGGGTATTGTTCATTGCTGAGCCTAGTTCAGTCTTCCTTTGACACCTCTCCCATTCTCTTTATTCTTGTTTATGGGTTTATACCCTTTTTGTCACTTAGTAGGATTTCAGGAGGAAGAGAATACAGACGTTTGTGGTCATTCTACAACACTTGATTGCAAATTCTTTTTACACTCTTGTCTCTAAAAGAAGCTGGTCTATTTTAAAAGACCATGTCCCTTATCACAGACTTTTTAAACTTATATTTGTAAAATTTATATTTGATAGATAATATATCAGATGGTTCAAAGTTCAAAAGGTACAAAAAGATACAGAATAAAAACTTTCTTCTCTCATGTCTTTCCCCATTTCCCTCCCCAGAAACAACCAATATCACGAATTTCTTGTGTATCCTTCCAGAAATATTTTATGAGTGTATATTTCCCTTTTGTACAGAAATGGTTGAATTCTATACACATTGTTTTGCACTTTGCTTTTTACCTAACAGTAGATCTTAGAATTTATTCCATAACAGTTCTTAAAAAGCTTTTTTTTTTTTTATGGATGCATTGTATCCCATTATATGAGTGACCACAACTTAATCAGTTCTCTATTGATGAATATTTAATTTGTTTCCAGTCTTTTCTTTATCAGTCGTACTACAGTGATGATTTTGTACATAAGTAATTTTCTATTTGTACTAGTATATCTGCTAGGACAAATTCCTAGAGTTTCTGGCTTAACACAGAACTTAGAATTTTAGACGTAATATATTTTCTTACACATGTTAGACAGGTTCTGTGAAATGTGAAATACTTGACTTTTTTTTCCCCATTCAGATAACAAATCCTTTTCTCCCTCTGTCCACCTTCACCCTACAGGGGCAACCAAAATAGATTTGAATACAAAAGGAAGCTGACATTCTGCTTCTGGCACTGGATTTCCCTTTATATTTAAGATGAGCTATGTTATTTTTTCCCTTTTTCTTCTATTCTAGAAACCTAAACGGGTAGATATGAAATAGCTTTTATGGTTTTTTTAATAATAACTTTTTGGGATATAATTTATATACCATACAATTCACTCATTTAAAGTGTACAATTCAGTGCTTTTAGTATATTCACAGAGTGTGTACCCATTACCACAATCAATTCTGGAAGGTTTTTATTGCTCCAGAAAGAAACTCCACATCTATTAGCAGTCACTCCCTATTTTCCCCTACCTCCTGCAGCCCTAGGTAACCACTAAATCTACTTTCTGTCTATTCTGATTTGCCTATTCTGGGCATTTCATGTAAATGGAAGCACACAATATGTGGGGTTTTGTGTATCTTACAGTTTTGTCAGCAGAAATACCTGAGAAGTTTGAGGGAGTAGGTGGTTTTCCAGGTTGATGTGGGTATTTTGGGAGGTAGGTTGTTATGTGCCCAGGAGAATGAGGCAGGTTAGTTTTAAAGTGGAGATTGGCTTAGCAGGTTCTTAGGATAGAGCCAGTCAGCAAAGACATTTAAACTGTCCTACAATGCAAGAGTGTTGTATAAGGTAAGACTATACCTAGGCTCCTTTTACTTCTGAAGGTCTGCAGAATCACTGAACACCTTGCTGAGGAATCGTCTTGAAGTCAACACTGTTGGGATTAGAATATATTTCCGGCTTTGCAAGGAAAGTCTTTTGGGGAGATAAATGGTGGCTTCACAAAGTTGTCTGTCTCTATTTTGTTGCATAATGTACTTTCATTAATATTTTTTCACTTGAGTTAATTTGCCTATATCCTATGCTTTGCCTGAAAATACAGATCAAAACGTTTTCATGAACCCTGGCCATTTTAGGGTCACCTTTATCTTCTATGTAACTTATCTGTTAGGCCACATCTTGAAATACGTAGTCATTTTCCTGCGATCAGAGCAGGAGCAGGTATTTCTCACACAGTCATTTGGTTCTTTTTGCCAAAGGGATTGATGTGTTGTGTTTCCTTGAAGCCTGTGCTGACCCAGAAATTACCCCATTTTTAAATTACAAAGGAATTATCAAGTGCGAGGGACCAAGGGTCATGTGAAGGTTATGGCTGTGCTTCCTCAGTTGTCAAAATTCAGAGTTTTTCAAATAAGAAACAAAAACAGCCACACAGAATTTCATCTCTTTAATTGTTATGCAGTCTTAACCATCATGTAAGCAGTCTCACAGCTGCTTGCTCTAAGAGTAAGGAGGGAGCTGCCCTTGTCCTCTAGGGATTTATAAACTCCTAGGTAGCAGCTGTATCCTAGAAGGTAAAACTCAAACAGTCAGAGGGCCATTTGGCAGCAGTTTGGGAAAAAGGCCATCAAGAAGATAAACAATTGCTATCATGGGACTGTGGGAAGCAAGGAAACTGGGCTTTGCTATTGGCAACCTTTTAATGCAAGAGTGGAAGAATTTAAAGCTCCCTAGTGGAATTAAAAGTTTGGCATTATAGGCAAAGTACGTAAGTACGTAAATAAATAAAAATTTCAAAAAATTTTTTTAATCTGAAGAAGGATGTGTTAGGATTCCTTTGGATGAAAAAAATCAAACTGGCATACACATAAAAGGATATTTATTGATTTATGTATGCAGAGAGTCTAGTGGATGGAAATACTGTTGGATCCAGAGGCTCAAAGTGTGACATCAGGTCTCTTCCTTTTCTCCTTTCCTCTCTTGGCTTGACCCTCTTCTGTGTTGGCTTTATTTTTGGGTGTGTTTTCTCCACATAATGGCCACAGGCAGCTCCAGGCTAGTAACTTCAACAGTGGGGGCAGGGAAAAAGAGCTTATCTTTCCCAGTAGTTCCAATGTGGGCTCCAGAATTGAGTCTCATTGCCCAGTCCTGAGCCCATCATTGTGTGGGCATGGGTTGGAATGTCCTAACTGGCCTGCCTGGGATGTGAGTTTACACATGGAGGGAGAGAAAGTGGGTAGTTAGCTCCACTCAAACCACAGAGACTAAGGATAGGAAAGGGGTAGTTCCCAAAGGACCACGAGGTTTTGCTAGCAGAAGACAGAGTAGATGCTGTGTGCAACCAAAATGTATGTCTGCTACAGAAAGGAAATCAAGAGCTCATTTGGTTTTGAAGTATATAGCAGGATATATTGTGAGAAGTAAATAACTATTTTCTGCTAAAGATTAATGAGAGAAAATAGGCATAAGTGATAGTAGGAGGGACTTAGAAATAAATGTTTTTCAGAAAAGCTAGATATAGATCAAAGTTTTATAAACCAAATCCCATTTTCCCACCGATTTCCATTATAAAGTCACAACTATATTCCTAAAAGGAGACAAATTTACCAGATTTCTGACTTGGGAACTTCTGATGAAAAGTAGTTATGATTGCCATAGATCTATGATGTATACCAGGCCTTTTTATCAGTGATACAATGGCTGCCAGAACTGCAGTTACCAGCTACCAGTTCACTTCTGCTTTGCACTCTTTGGAAGATTTGGAAGCTGTTTCCTTTCTCTCCCTTAGTAAACAATTTATCTTTCTCTTAGCCACAGATATTTTCCCCTATGCTAAAATATCTTTAACTCCACCTTGGACCTCCAAGAACTTCCCCATCATTTTGCATAATAGAGCTAACTACAAGTGCACTGTCATACTGTGCCAACAGGGAAACTGTCTAATTCAGGTTCTGCCACAGCCTGAAACTTCCTGAAGAGAAGAGCTTCTGCTTGTGTAAAATTGGAGGCCACATAAAGGAAGATGTGGTTTAGGCCCACATGCAGGGACTTCCCAGGCTTTTTGGAAGCAATGAAAAGATAGGGGTGGAGAAGGCAAAAAAGAGGCAGACAGGTGCAGCCCTCAGCAGGTGCACTGCCTTTGTGTATATCTGATTTAAATAAGAGAATGGAATCACAACCTATAACATAGAAAATAAGGGCACCTGGGTGGCTCAGTTGGTTAAACGGCCGACTCTTGTTATCAGCTCAGATCATGATCTCGGGGTCCTGGGATCCAGCCCAGCGTCCATCCGGCTCTGCACTCAGCAGGGAGTCTGCTTCAGGATTCTCGCTCTCCCTCTGCCCCTCTTCTCTCTCTCTCAAATAAATAAATAAATCTTTTTTTTAAAAAAGGAAATAGTATGTAGACTTTGCCTGCATGAGTATCAAATTAAAATGGAAGATTGGTAAACTCAGATGAAAAATGATTAAGGATTTCTTAAGCATTTCTATTACTCTTTACCCGTCTTCTCTTTCTTAATTCCTGAAATTTATATCAGGACCGTATCTTTGAACCTTTTAATTCATTCAACAAATAGTTACTGAGCACCTGACATGTGCTGGCACTCTTCTAGACATTGAGGCTACAACAGAGAACAACAACAACAACAAAAATCCTTGACTTTGTAAAGCTTACATTCTAAGGAGGAGAGCAGTCAATAAACAAACAGATACTGTATATAACATGCCAGATAATAATAGTAAGAAGAAAAGTGAAGCAGGGCGAGGGGGATAAAGAGTGGTAGGGGAAGGAGGCTGCCATGTTATATGTGCTAAGTATGATATTTGAACAGAGACACCATGGGGTTTGGGGAGCAAGCCATAAGGCTACCTGGAAGAGGAGCAGCCTAGGCAGAGAGGATACCAGGGGAAGACCATGGGCCCGGAGCAGCTTGGTCTACTCTAAGAACAGTGAGTAGGCCAGAGTGTCTGAGGACAGTAAAAGATGGTAAAAGTGAGGTCGGAGAGTGAACAAAGGCAGGTGGGAGTGGGGGGTTGCTCATATTCAGGGGAGAAGGGAAACCACTAAGGGCTTTGGGCAGAAGAATGATGGGGCCTGACTTGTTTTAACCAGATGGTTCCAGCTGCAGTGAGGGTATAGGGTAAAAGCAGAGAGACCAATTGAGGAAAAAAAGAAAAGCAGCAGGCCACAAATGATGGGCCAGAGTAGTTGAGGTAGAGGTGATACAAAGAAGCATTTTCCTCCTGAATATATTTTGAGACCTGTATTTCCTTCCTTTGTTTTTCTTTTCTTCTTCCTTACTATTCTTTAGAAGTCTATAATATTTTCCATTCAAGTAACAGAACTTGTATTAATATAGTTTTGAGACCAGGGGCTTTATTTCTGATCCTATCTTGGGTCATATCTCTCCCCCTCTCTCCACCTCTGTGAAGTTTGCCTAATATGGGGCGGGGCTCAGATAATTACCCATCTAGGAGGTACTGGCATGATGGCAGAAGGGATCAGCACGTACAGCAGTCCCCACTTATCTGCACTTCTGCTTTCCACAGTTTCAGTTACCTGCGGTCACCTGTGGTCTGGAAGCAGATAAACCTCCTTCTGACTAATCATCAGAAGGTCAGTTGTAACCTGTCACAATGCCTGTGTCTTTTACCTCACTTTATCTCATCACATAGGCATTTTATTATCTCACTTCTTTACAAGAAGAAGGGTGTGTGGAGTACAATAAGATATTTTGAGAGAGAGATACCCCATTCACATAACACTTATTACATTATATTGGTATAATTGTTCTATTTTATTATTAGTTATTATTGTTAACTTCTTACATTGCCTAATTTATAAATTGAACTTTATCAAAGGTAAGTATGTATGGGAAGAAACATAGAATATAGATTGTTTGGAGCTATCTGCAATTTCATGCATCCACTGGGGGTCTTGGAACCTATTCCCTCCAGATAAGGGTTGGGGGGGGGACTACTCCCATACTTGGAATATGGACTCAAGAGCAGGACCTTCCCCATTTCTGATCAGGGAACTCAGCCATAAATAATCATGGGTCTCCTACTGATCACGCCCAGAATGCTCTGAAGATATTGCCTTGTGGAAATTACTCTCCTCGTTGACAGTTTTACAGAGAATACTCATATTGGAAAAGAGAACTGCAGCAGAGACAGGATATTCGACTGATATGCTGGCAGGGATGATGCTAGTCAGAGAACCTTAGTCTCAGACTTGGAGGGCTCCCTAGAGGGTATTTAATCTAGTCTTCTCCTGCTGCTGTGTGAATCCCTGCCACAATATGTAATCATCTAGCCTCTGCTTTTAGACTCTAGAATCCATAAATCATAGAATGTCAGTGCAGGAAGTGATCTTAGAGATCATATAGGACTGAGACTGGAAGAATCCAGGCGTCTGAACTCCCAGACCCATGTTCTTTGCACTCACTGTGTTGTCATCCAAATAAAGGGCAGCCCTTCCTGGTAGAATTGCAGAGGTGGGTTTAAGTGTCTCAGTGTTGATCCCATCACAGGCTGTCTGGGTTTATTTGCCTTCCAATTTTAAATCATAATCCTTTCTTTTTATTTTTAACCCCAGGGGTTGCCCTGCTCTCAGATGCATACCCTGAGAAAATCTTGCTTGGCTTGTTGGCTCAGTATGACAGTGATGAAGACAAGCACACACCGGAGACCAGAATGAAAGTCGGGGAAGTCCTGATGCGAACTGTCAGAGCATTAGGTGAGTTTTCCATCGTCTGGAAAAGGGGGGCAGTATGGCTTTGGAACCAAAGTCTATGTACGTTGGAGGTTTCTTATGCTCGCACAGTGAGGACTGTTTTGGGGCTGAGATGAGCTACACCCGCCAAGGGCTTGGCAGCAATAGTGCCCATTTTCCTACCAGGGCTTGGTCTCCTCTCCTGAGCTATGTTGGGACCTGATTTTCATTGGAGCTGGAATGGGAAGTTTCACACTTGCTGAGCAGCAGCAAGCATAAAAAGAAGAATGTCAGACAGGGAAGGAATAGCACTAGCTCTTGTTGAATGGCTACTGTTTGCCAGGTTGTCTGCAAATATAATCCCATCTAATTTTCCCAATAAATCCTATAGAGGGGCTGTTGTTAGACCCATTTATAGGTGAGGAAATTGTGGTACGGAGACCTTTAGCAGTTTGTCCAGGACTCATTCAGCTGGTAAATAAAGTGGTGCTAAGAACTGAACCCACCAACTCAAAGGAAATTGCTCCAGACTACATAAGCTGAGAGTAGTAAGAGCATGAGCTCTTGAGTCACAGTGCCTGGGTTCAAATCCCAAACTGCTGCTTGTTGGCTCTGTGACCATGGGAACATTTCTTAACCTCTTGGTGCCTCAGTGTCCTAGTGTATAATGTGAAGATATTAATAGCACTTACGTCATAGGGCTATTGTAAGGATTAAATAAGGTAATATTTAGAATAGTGTTTGGCATACAGTAGAGGCTCAATAAATTTTTATTTTTGCTAAGAAGAAAGATTGCTTTCTTATTTTTAATTTTTTTAAGATTTATTTGAGAGAGCACGAGCACACAAGCAGGGGGAGGGGCAGAGGGAGAGGGAGAAGCAGACTCCCCACTGAGCGGGGAGGCTGATGTGGGTGGGGCTCGGTCCCAGGACCCTGAGATCATGACCTGAGCTGAAGTCAGACGCCCAACCAACGGAGCCATCCAGGAGCCCTGAAAGATTGCACTTTTTTTTTAAAGAAAAGAAATACTTTATTATTGAGTGCCCTTAAGGGACTAGAAGATGAGATACTGGAGAGTAAGGACAAAGAAAACAATTGTTCACTCTAAAGGTAGGGGTTAAATTAAGATATATTAATGAATTTCTCCATAAGCCAATACATATACTTTTGATATTTTTATATCGAGCTGTATAACATAGAATTAGGAGGGGTTTCTTTAACTCGCATTACGTAAACTTAGCCATGGACTGCTATACTGAGTATAGATAGCTTGAAGCCTTGAAATAAGGCAAACCAGTCATTTAAGTGTGGACCAGTGGTATACAGTATCCATTTAGTAATTCCATCATGTATCCAATAGCGTGTGACCTAAGGCAGAAAAAGAAGTGATCTCAGCTTCAGTTTGGCTAATTTGCCTGCAATGAAGAAATCACACTGAATTTTTCTTTCACCAGCATTCAAAGGATTTACAAAGATTCTGCCTAACATGCATCATTTCTTTGGACATAGCCCTGAATTTTCCTAATTTCTGGGTGTCCCTTCTGGCTAAAGAAGAGGACCTAGATCTCTAACCACTTAAATTTTTTTATTAGTAAAAGAAGAATATCATGAGAGTGAAATTTTTTTTAAAATGTTTTCCACTCTTTAAAGAAAGACCAACTTTCTGTATTTGCCTTAGTCCTAAATATGAGCCTGAAAACATACCAGACAACTGCACCATTACAAGAAATCATTCTCTCACAGGAGGTGTGAATTTTAAGCTTAAAGTATTGCAGGGTCAAGTGCAACCTCCGACTTCTATTTGCATGTATCATTGGGATTATCAGAGCCAAGAAGGAATGTATGCCATACACAGAGTACATCAGCATAACATGTATTTTTTCTCTGTAACTTCTGGTAAACCTCTACCATTGGGATGATGAACACTGAAAATACACATTTCTCAGTCTCTACTGGCCAGGGGTAGAGGTGGAGATGAAGGACTGGGTTGAGTGGGAGAGGGGCCTGACTCCTCCTTACATGTTCCTATAATTAGCCCAATTTCCAAAACAGTCTTTTGGCATTTCAAAGGAAACTCCATCAATTCTCAAAGTTCTAATGTTTCTGTAGCCTACTTTTCCAAGGAGCCAGCCATAAGACATTGCCTTAGCTTTAACTGCTAATTTCTAATTCATATTACCAGCTTGTCCAAGTGCGTAGATGAGGTGGCTTGTTGAAATCCTTTACGTGAAATTAAAGCCCATTTTTACAACACAGCCAGTATTCTTAGTTTACTAGTGATGTGGAAATCCTTGTGAACAGCTACTCTGTAAGACTTCCCTAAAAAGTACCCTCGTTTTATTGGCCCAGGCCTTGCTCTCTCCCCACCCCAGCTCTTCTTGGCAGCAGGGGGAGCCCCACAGAACAAGGCCCACAGGTGGGAGCCCGGCGCAGGACACAGAAAGCTCCTCTTGGCGTCATGTCTGGTTCCCTAACCATGCCTGCTTGTCGTCCTACCACTAGACAGTGGTGAAAAGCAGGAGCTTTACTTCTTTCCATTTTTAAAAACTAAGCTATCACATACACACAATGACGTATATAAAGTACACTCACGTCAATATAGAAAACTTTGGTAACCCATAAAGTCTCCTTTTGTCCCTTCCTAGTCTACACCTGCCCCAGAGGTAAGCACTATTCTAACTTTTTACCACCATCAATGTCTTTTGATTGTTCTTGAACCTCATTTTAATGGAATTAAATCTCCATATTTAAGGCATGCTAACAGATCTAGACACGTGGGTAAATTCGGGTCCAATCTGGGGGATTAAGAATACTTCATAGGCATGATGTATACTGTCTTTCCTGTTGTGTCACAATAGGAGGCACATAATGTCTGGTTTTCTCACTTTACTGATGTTGAGATTGATTAGTGGTGTTTCTGGGCAGGTACATCTGTTATAAACTTCCGCATCAACCTTCCTCCTCGTGCCTTTAAGTAACTTTTGATAATTGTAGCCTAGATCCATTATTTCATAGGGGTTATATTTTTTTTACACATTAAGAAAACGGGTACAGAGAGGGTTACTAATTTGCCTAATGTCACACAGCTAATTATGGTGGATCCAGAATTTGAATCCAGACAGTCTGACTCCAGACCTAGTCTCTTACCCAAAACACCCTTGCATCCTGAACATTCTCCCATGTCATTAAGCATCTTTTTCCTGTCATTAACATGGACATTTTCCACATCCTCTATAATTTTTAATGATTACATGATATACCATTTGAATGTACCATAATTTTTTCAGCTGACCAACTTACAGGTTGTTCCAAGTTTTTGCTATTATGAATTACATTAAGATGAATATTCTTGTAGCTAAAGTTTGTGCAGATTCATGATCATTTCCAAGGAAGAATTTCTAAAAGAAGGATTTGTTAAAAGTATGTGCATATTTTGTTTTTATTTATTTATTTTTAAAGATTTTATTTATTTCAGAGAGGGAGAGAAAGAGAGCAAGCATGAGTAGGGGTAGGGGGAGAAGGAGAGGGAGAAGCAGACTCCCCACCGAGCAGAGAGCCTGATGCGGGGCTTGATCCCAGGGTGCTGGGATTATGACCTGAGCCGAAGGCAGACGCTTGACTGACTGAGCCACCCAGGCTCCCCAAAAACATGTGTATACTTTTAAAGATATTTATTGCTAATTTGTCTCCCAGGGAGACTGTGCCCGTTTATTTATTTATTTATTTATTTAAAATTTTAATTTGAGTATAGTTGACATACAGTGTTACATTAGTTTCAAGTGTACAACATAGTGATTTGACAAGTTTATACATTAATCTGTGCTCACCACAAGTGTAACTACCATCTGTCACCATATAACGCTATTACAGTATCATTGACTATATTCCTTATGCTGTGCCTTTTGTTCTTGTGATTTACTCATTCCGTAACTGGAAGCCTGTACCTCCCACTCTCCTTCCCCCATTTTGCCCATCCCCCTGAGATTGTGCCAGTCTCAATTTCAGTGTTTGAGAATATTTGTCTGTACCCTCATCAGTACTATATATGCTATGTATTACCATTTTTTATCAAACACATGTATATAAAGAAATGCTATCTTGTTTTGATTTCCATTAATTCATTTCATAAGGTTAAACATTTTTCATGTATTTATTGGCTAAATTGTATGTGTGTGAATTGTCTGGTCCTGTTCTTTCTCCTTTTTTTTTTTTTTTTTAAGATTTTATCTATTTATTTGACAGAGAGAGATAGAGAGAGCACAAGCAGGGGGAGTGGGAGAGGGAGGAGAAGCACGCTCCTCGTTGAGCAAGGAGCCTCACACGGGGCTCGATCCCAGGACCCTGGGATCATGACCTGAGCTGAAAGCAGACACTTAACTGACTGAGCCACCCAGGCACCCCTCTCCATTTTTCTATTGGGGTATTGATTTTGTTATTTGATTTATAAAAGCTTTATCTATTTAAAAATCATGAACCATTGAAATTTATGTTGTTACTATTTTCTTTGGGTTGTGTACATTTTAGTTTTGTTCATATTTTCTGTTTCATTTTGTTTTTGAAACACAAGGTTTTTATTTTGATGTAGGCAAATCTTTTTCTGATGGTTTCTCTTTCATATAGAAAGGCTTTCTCAAACCAAGATTATATAAATATTAATCTATATATTTTAATTTCTACTTTTCTTTTTTTTAAGATTTTATTTATTTATTTATTTGACAGAGAGAGACACAGCGAGAGAGAGGACACAAGCAGGGGGAGTGGGAGAGGGAGAAGCAGGCTTCCCGCCGAGCAGGGAGCCCGATGCGGGGCTCGATCCCAGGACCCTGGGATCATGACCTGAGCCGAAGGCAGATGCTTAACGACTGAGCCACCCAGGCGCCCCTAATTTCTACTTTTCAATGTAGAAAATATTGTGGAAAGATCTTGGTTTAGTTTCTTTTATTTAAGGAACTATTTGGTTTTTTATTGTACTTTTAGAAATTGAATCTTAACACATTACAAAATTACCAATCATTCCAAATGTTTCTCCATATGTTTCCTCCTATATGGCCCAATGTTGATGTTGACAATAACCTGGAGACCATTATATGTCAATGCATGTTTTAAAACTTCTTTTAAAAATATAACAGTGAATTACTGTGCCCAAGATAATGAATTGGTAATTGGGACATTACTTGAAAAGTAGAATTAAAGCAAAGGGAATTGGATACATATGTGAGGGTATTTCCTTCTGAGACTGCCCTGAGCATTATTCCGGATCTGATGTAGGCTACACAGCTTTCTCACATATGCCAGATGCCATGTCTGCTTTCTCTTCAGCAGGGCTGAACAAACATCACTCTGTTCTTCTTTGCTTTTTAGATTAGTGATTTTCCAATAGGGGAGTAGGGGAAGATTTCTGCCCCCTAGGAGACATTGGCAATATCTGGAGACATTTTTTTTTTTAAGATTTTATTTTATTTTTTTTTATTTGTCAGAGAGAGAGAGAGAGAGAGCACAAGCAGGGGGAGCGGCAGGCAGAAGGAGAAGCAGGCTCCCTGCTGAGTGGGGAGCCCGATGCGGGACTTGATCCCGGGACCCTGGGATCATGACCCGAGCTGAAGGCAGCTGCTTAACCAACTGAGCCACCCAGGCGTCCCTCCGGAGACATTTTTAATTACTACAACTGGGGGCATGGGGATGCTACTGGCATTTAATGGGTATAAGCCAGGGATGCTCCTAAACATCCAGCAATGTATAGGACAGTCCCTTACAATGAAGAATGATCTGGCCCAGAATCTCATTAGGGCCCCTTGTTGATACACCCTGTTGTAGAGCTCATGTGGACCAATCTGTTTCTGCTTTATAACATTACTCATATGTGCTAGTTAGATCCAGGACTGCCACATACAATTATGCAGGTTGTTCACAGCCCCCTAAAAATTCCAAAAGGCATTATTTTATGAGTGGTGTACCCTGGAGTTGTGCAGTACTCAACCTGCGCAGTCATCCTGGTGGCCTTGATTAAATTCTAGCCTATCCCCTGTCTCTGTTACATTTTAGGTTGCCATCTCACTAAAAAGTTATTCATTCCTTTCTGTAATGTATTTATACATCCTTTCAGATGTGGAAGCTTCTGCACATGGCTAATCTTACCTATTTTATACCAATCTTATGAGCATAATTTTTAGTGATAGCTTTTCTGATGTCTGCTGAATTTGGGAATTGTCCTTCTTAAAGCCTGTGGCCACCATTGAGGTGATTATATATGCCTTCTACCCTTTGTTGCCTTCCTTTGGCATTTAATGGACCATAATATGAGCTCAAGTATATTTTTAAATTATCCCTTATATTTAGGGAAGATTTTGTATACTTTGCTAATATTTATTTTATATTCTAAGGAAAAAGAAAAAAACAGATGAAATTGCCTTTTATTTGTATGTGGCTCTCATTTGAATCCAAAGTTGGATCAGAAGTCCTTGATGGAAAAACAGTTTCCACCTCTTCCCATAGTAATACCCAAATGTTCTCTGAATTCTAACTTAATTTCCTCCTTTTTTCAAGTTCTAAATCATATAAATTCCTGGGTTATTTGGTAGCTCTTATTAATGCTCAAAGTTGTATGTGTGTGTTTATCTTGAGTATCATTTTTTTTTCTTAATTTGGGGGTATCAATGTAGTTCAGTTCAGAAACATTTTTTTAAAGATTTTATTTATTTATTTGAGAGATAATGAGAGAGAGCACACAATCAGGGTGGAGGGGCAGAGGAAGAGGGGGAGGCAGCCTCCCCTGCTGAGCAGGGAGCTGACGTGGGGCTCTATCCCAGGACCACAGGATCATGACCTGAGCCTAAGGCAGCCACTTAAATGACTGAGCCACCCAGGTGCCCCTCAGAAACATTTTTTGATCAGCTACTGAATGGCACGTTCCTTACCTGGGGCTGGAAATAGGGACATGAAAAAGCCGCATTCTCTTCCTGCAAGGAGCTTATAGTTTAGAAGGAGAGAATGACTCATACACAGATCATCTCTGTTAGGTGACCTGCTTGTGAAGGGTATTGTGGGAGCACAGGGGAAATGGTCTTTGTCCTTTTTCTTCTTAAGATCCTGCAGTTGAATGTGGTAGTGTGCTACAAGACTGCATCAGTTCCTCATCCTTATCCCAGCACAGCAGAGGTCAGTTTTTGAAAAATAGCTTTTGTCTGATAGTTTGCAGAGATTTTCGACTCACAGCTTAGATCTGAATTAAGGTAAAAAGGTAGGTTGGACATGTGTATAATTGGATAGTCTGGGAGTTGAGCATTTATAGATTTCGGCAGCAATAAACAACAGTCAAGGATTAGAGTTTTCATATTTTAAAGGAGAAATTTTCAGCGGAATTCAGAGGATCAAATGAAATGCTTCTTGCCAAATCTGCCTACATTAGCATCAATATAGTTCAATTTAACAAATATTTGAATTAATGTCAATTGGAAATACTAATCTGGCCAGATTTGAAGGTTGAAGCCCAGACAGTAATTTTGTTCCTCATCTTCTTTCTTTTTTCTTCCTCATGTCATTATTTTTGAGAGGTGTGACTTTAAAATCTATTTATAGATCCTTTCTCCTCCTAATAGTTTCAGTAATACATGGTCATTTTGGACAATTTGGAAAATATTAAAAAGTATAAAAAGGGAAGTGATCACTGATGGTTTTATGATTCAGAAATAACCACTCTTGGGGTGCCTGGGTGGCTCAGTCGCTAAGCGTCTGCCTTCGGCTCAGGTCATGATCCCAGGGTCCTGGGATCGAGCCCCGCATCGGGCACCCTGCTCCGCGGGAGGCCTGTTTCTCCCTCTCCCACTCCCCCTGCTTGTGTTCCCTCTCTCGCTGTGTCTCTCTCTGTCAAATAAATAAATAAAATCTTAAAAAAAAAAAAAGAAAAGAAATAACCACTCTTTGTTTACATTTTGATGTTTCCTTCTAGTTTCTTTTTCTTTCTCATAAGTGTAATTATACCATATGTATACTGCTTTCTTTCATATAACATTACTTATAAGCACTTTTCCATGTCATTAGTTTTTGAAAATATAAGATTTATTCGTTGTATTCTAATTAATAACTTGAATTTATCATAATTTTATTTAATTATCTTTTAGAAAGATTATTGTTTAATTAGGTTGTTTCCAGTTCAGTTCCTTCCTTTATGAAGAACTTTATGAGGATTATGAGGTATGCTATTGATTATTCTTATACATAAATTCTTTTGGTAAATCATTAATTCTTTCCTTAGGATTGGGTCCTACAAGGGAAATTACTAGGTCCAAGTATATGCATGCATTTAAGGCTCTTGATACTCAGTGCTAAGTTGCCCTCCAGAAATGTGTGTTCTTGTCAGCAGTGAATGAGACTGCTCAGGTCTCACAGAGAAAACTTTTTCTGTGGCTTCAGACCAGACTTCTAACCCTGACCAGCCATCTCCAAGATGTGTACCTTTGCTCCCAGAATGAAGGGAGGAACCTGTCAGAGAACGTTGGCCCGTGGGTGGGTGGATGGTAGGAAAAAGATGGGAGGGGGAAAGGGAAGGAGGGAGAAAGCAGGGAAGGATTG
>NC_138384.1:15782618-15802857 GCF_054177405.1 Leptonychotes weddellii | reverse complement strand
AGCCATCTCCAAGATGTGTACCTTTGCTCCCAGAATGAAGGGAGGAACCTGTCAGAGAACGTTGGCCCGTGGGTGGGTGGATGGTAGGAAAAAGATGGGAGGGGGAAAGGGAAGGAGGGAGAAAGCAGGGAAGGATTGACTGATGGATGGAAGTGGATGCATGACTCAGCGTGAACCCACTGGTGCTCCAGAAGAGCAACTCAGATCTGACAGTGTCATCATGATATACAAAGAACAGTACTCAGTTATTATTTTTTTTTTAAAGATTTTATTTATTTATTCATGAGAGACAGAGACAGAGAGAGAGAGGCAGAGGGAGAAGCAGGCTTCCCGCTGAGCAGGGAGCCCGATGCGGGACTCGATCCCGGGGCTCCAGGATCATGACCTGAGCCGAAGGCAGTCGCTTAACCGACTGAGCCACCCAGGCGCCCTAAAAAAGATTTTATTTATTTATTGAGAGAGAGAGCGAGAGCACGAGCGGTGGGGAGGTGTAGAGGGAGAAGCAGACCCCCCGCTGAGCAGGGAGCCCGACTCGGGACTCGATCCCGGGACTCCAGGATCATGACCTGAGCCGAAGGCAGACGCTTGACCATCTGAGCCACCCAGGCGCCCAGTACTCAATTATTTTTAGAGGCAAAACGTAGTCTTCTAATCAGCAAGCTCAGACAAGTTCCAGTTTACTCTAGGTCAGAAACTTCTAAAAAATAAGAGCGAAATAGAATGCCATATTCATGTTGCTCCATCTAAAGAAGAGTTTACCTTCAGTGAACTCTGTAGGAAAGATCAGGAATTAATATTTGGAATCAAGAAATCAGGGGAGAGAACTAAATCTCATTTCTTTATTGGAGTATGCTATGGCAAGTAGAATGTCACCCAGGAATACTCAGGCAAAGCAGCTTATATTTCCAGGTTAAAAGGCACCTTTTCTCAAATTACTCTATATTCCAAGAAAAGGGTGGGTCCTGGGCTTGAAGGTGTATTTCTCACTCTTAAAGCCTGTAAAACACCCTTATTTAACGTGCTCTGTCAACTTATCCATATCACCTGCTTAATTTTTAGGTTTTAGTTTAGCACTTGGCCACCTCAGAGTTCATCCAAGTGGTGAGCAACCCATGATCCCATCCAGCTCCAGGATGAAGCCCATAATCTGACTTTAGAAAACCTATTGCGTTGGGACGCCTGGGTGGCTCAGTTGGTTAACCATTTGCCTTCGGCTCAGGTCATGATCCCAGGGACCTGGGATCGAATCCCATATCAGGCTCCTTGCTCACCAGGGAGCCTGCTTCTCCCTCCACCTGTCATGTTCCCAGAGAGGAGTAAATTCAACCCCAGATTCTGCTCTGAAAACCATCTTCTTCTAGCCAGTTGTAGAAGATAAAGGAAAATGAGCTAGTTGGATTTTTCTAGGAGGCTACTCTGATTTCCACTTGGCTTGCCTTGGGAATTAAGATGAGGAGAGGAACTTTTAAATGGCTATAATATTTTAGAGTATGGATGTAATACTGTTTGACAGTTGATGCTGTTTATTCAACCATTCTTCTGTGCTTGGACCTTCAGTTTTTTCTGTTTTATATTTCCTATGGCATGCAGCAATGCAATATAAATTCTCATATGTATGCCAACAGAAATATGTATTAATATGTATATATGCACGTTACATATATATGTGCATGCTGAAGTACTGGGCCTTTATTTCTGGAAGATTGATATTTGCCTAAGTGGAATCACTGGCTCAAAAACTGTTTAAATTTTAAATTGTTTATATGCTGACAGATTACTTCCTAAAATTGTGAGTGAGGTATGACTTTTTGGACCCCCTGCTATGTCTCTTGTCAGAGAAAAATATCTTTTGAAAATTGTGTTTTTCAAAGGGAGCAGACTAAGAAGGTTCTTTTTTATGTGTTATTTTGTTTGTCTTCATTGCAATGGGGAAAAACGTCTTGTTTTAAGAAATACATTATTAATACATTTTGCTATTAAGTAATTTACAAGACTAGTCAAGGAATGACAAATCAGCCTTAGAAGTATCTTACTCAACAACATTTGTTTAAAGGTGCAGCATTATATCATTCACTTCAAGAGCATTCTAATTAGGTAGTTTCCAGAAATAGTTTAACTTTTAATTTAATGGTTAAAAAATTTTACTTTATGGGCTTTTTCTTTCATAATATATGTTTTGGTTTTCTTCTGTGTCATAAACAACCCCAGAATTTAATGGTTTAAAATAACCACCGTTCATTTGTTCAGAATTCTGTAATATGTGTAAACCTTGGCAGGGACAGCTCATCCCTGCTTCACATGGCATTGTCTGGGCTCAGGTGGCGCTTCTGCTGCATGTGGTGTGGCCTGGGCCCACCCGGGAGGTTACACTCAGCTGGAATCCTGACCGGGGCAGCTTAGTGCTCTTCCACATGGCTTTGCTCTGTCCCTGCAGGTGGACACTCAACATTTGGTAATCTAGACCAAACTCCTTTTCAGCATGGTGAATGGTTTCCCAGAGAGCAAAAGCAGAAGCTACCATGCCTATTAGGAGCTAAATCTAGAACTGGCTTAGTATGACTTCTGCCACATTCTCCTGCCAAAGTCAGTCACAAATCCAGCCCAGGTTCTAGGAGAGGGGAAGTAGTCTCTAATTTATTATGAGACAAACAGCATTGTGTTCAAGGATGGTGCGTTGGCAACCATATCCGTATATTAACTACACACTACCGAAAGTAGTGCATCCTTTTGGCTACAAGCCTAACGATACAAATATATAAGGGAAAATCAGTCTCTCCCAAACATTAGTTACATTTACTATTCTTACCTCCCAAGGTAAACAATGATAATAATTTGGTATACATTCTGTCATACCTTTCCCTGTGCTCCTATAGATGTATGCAAACATGTATGGGCTTTTCCCTTCTTTTACAAGAACAGATTTTAATACTATTACTTTTACTCTTACTATTATTACATGCTATTAATCTGTACTTTGCTTTCCTTGAAATCAACTTTACCAAGGTAAACTTTACATACAATAAAATGCTCCCATTTTAAGTGTGCATTTCAGTGAGGTTTGATATAAATCCGTGTAACCATCACTGCAGTTAAAGTAGAGAACATTTTCATCACCTCAACAAGTTCCTCTGTGCCTAAATTATCTCCCATTCCACACCCCACCCCAGGAAACCACTGATGAATTCTCTTACCATATATTAGATCTGTCTTTTCTAGAGTTTCATGTAACTGGAATTATACAATGTATACCCCCTTGTGTCTGATTTCTTTTGCTCAGCATAGTGACTTTGAGATTCATCCACATTGTTGTGTCTGTCAGTAGTAGTTCACTACTCTTTATTGCTAGGTAGTATCACTATATGAATTAAACACAATTTGTTCACACGTTTCTATTGATGAACATTCAGGTTATTTCTAGTTTTGAGCTATTATGAGTGTGGTTGCTATGAACATTCTGGTACAAATCTCTGTGTGAATGTATGTATATTTTTTCTCTTGGTTAAGTACCTAAGAGTAGAATTGCTGGGTCATACAATATATGTATAAGAAACTGCCAAAACTGTTTTCCAAAGTAGTTGTACCATTTCACATTATGACCAGCAATGTATGAAAGGTCCAGTTGCTCCATATCCTTGCCAACACTCGGTATAAATATATTTTTTTTTTTTAGTTTTTAGTCATTTTAGTGGGTCTATAGTGGTATTTCATTGTGGTTTTAATATGTATTTCCCTGATGATGACTAATTATGTTGAGCACATGTCTTTTTATGTGCTTATTTTCTATTCATATATCTCTTTTGTGAAGTAACTGTTCAGATCTTTTTCCATTCTTAATTGTATTATTTCTTTTTATTGCATCATAAGGGTCCTTTATATGGAGTGGGTACAAGTCCTTTGTCAGATATATATATTTTGCAAACTTTTCTCCCAGTATTTCCTTAAATGGTGTCTTTTTGAAAAGCAGACATCAATTTTTTAGTTAAATTAGGTTATATTTTCTAGCTCATTTACAGCTTTTTTTTTTTAGATTTTTTTTTTTTTTTATTTGAGAGAGAGGATGAGAGGAGAGAGAGAGCACATGAGAGGGGGCAGGGTCAGAGGGAGAAGCAGACCCCCTGCCGAGCAGGGAGCCCGATGCGGGACTCGATCCCGGGACTCCAGGATCATGACCTGAGCCGAAGGCAGTCGCTTAACCAACTGAGCCACCCAGGCGCCCCGATTTACAGCTTTAAAAACAAATGCATTTAAAATTTTAATGCCAACAAAAAAATTAAATTTGTGACAGTATTTTATTTTTTTATTATTATGTTCAATTAGCCAACATGTAGTACATCATTAATTTTTGATGTAGTGTTCAACAGTTCATTAGTTGTGTGTAAACACCCAGTGCTCATTACCACACGTGCCCTATTTAATACCCATCACCCAGTTACCCCATCCCCCCGCCCCCCCTTCTGTAACCCTCAGTTCGGTTCCCGAATATGACGTATTTTAATATGATGATATATCATGTTTTGCTAAAATTAAATCACTGCCCACCATGTGAATATTTTGACATCATAGTGGAGAATTTTTTGAGATCAGCATGTCCAAATTATTACGTGCTGTAAGTTAAACCCTTACTCTCATATATTCTCTCTCAATAAACTATTGCAAAACCCTCGGGTTCTGAAGCAAGGCTGCCTGCATTCAAATCCTTGAGTTTTGAGTGTCTGGCCATAAGCAAGCTACTTACCATCTCTGCCTCAGTTTCCTCATCTGTAAAATGATCATCATAATAACACCTACTTCATAGAGCTCTAGTGAGGCTTACAGGAATTAATAGGGGTAAAGTGCCAGGTATATAATAAACACTCCATGCTAATTATTACCTTGTATTACCTCAAGCTCTAAGTAGTAACTCTGCAAGGACTGAAGCCTCAGGCCAATAGGGACACTAGATAGTAGCAGGTAGAATTTCAACTTCCTCAGGAAAACAAGAACTGAACCAAAACCAGCCTTCTAGCATACAGCCGGGAACCAGGTTTGTACTACTCACTACACGCATAGGAATGAAAGCTACAGTTACCACTGGGAACAAGCTTCTCTCTTGGAGGATCAACCAAGACACACCCACCCCCAGACCCTACTCACTGGTGACTAGGACTTATTTCTAGTAATTTCCCAAGGATGAAGGCCCCTGAAGTACAACTGCTTCTGATTTGGGTCGCCTGCATCATCAGTTTCTTCTTTCTACTGAATTATTTCCATCTACATATAAACATTACTTAATATATATATATATTTTAAAGATTTTATTTATTTATTTGACAGAGAGAGAGAGAGCACAAGCAGGGGGAGCGGCAGGCAGAGGGAGAGGGAGAAGCCGGCTCCCTGCAGAGCAGGGAGCCAGACGTGGGGCTCGATCCCAGGACCCCGGGATCATGACCTGAACCGAAGGCAGTCGCTTAACCAACTGAGCCACCCAGGCGCCCACTTAATATATTTTTATTTTATTTATTTATTTATTTTTAAAGATTTTATTTATTTATTTGACAGAGAGAGACACACAGCGAGAGAGGGAACACAAGCAGGGGGAGTGGGAGAGGGAGAAGCAGGCTTCCTGCGGAGCAGGGAGCCCGATGCGGGGCTCGATCCCAGGACCTGGAATCATGACCTGAGCCGAAGGCAGACGCTTAACGACTGAGCCACCCAGGCACCCAATATATTTTTAAACATATAAACAAAACATTTCTCTGAGCCCTGTATCCCCTTCTAACTATTGCCGTATTTCTCTGGTCTCATTCACAGTAAAACTCTTAGAAAAAGTTGTCTGGATTTGCTTGCTGCACTTCCTCCCACACCATTTTCTTAAGTCATTCCAATGGTACTTTTCATCCTCAACATTCCCTTATCAACCAAAATGTAAGCCATTGACCCCTTCTTCATCCCTATATTACCTAATCACCCAGTAGCACTTGATGCATTTGGCCACTGCTTCCTTTTTGAAATACCTTTTTCTTCTCTGGGCCTCCCAGACAGAAGGGTTGCCTGATTCTCCTCTTACCTCATGGCTGTTTTTCTCAGTCTTCCTTGCTGGCTTGTCCCCCACGACCAGATCTCCAAAGGTCAGAATCCCCAAGGGCTCTGTCCTTAGTCCTGTCCTCTTTTCGGTGCACACAGTGCTACTTATTACCTGGTCAGTCTAGCTAGACGTGTATTGATTATAATAACATTTTTTTTCCCCCAGAACCAGCCTTTAATTAATTTTCTCTATTGTCTTTTGGTTTTCTGTTTTATTGGTTTTCTGTCCTATCTTCAATATTTCTTTCAGTATTAGTTATCTTTTGCTATCAAACAAATTACCTCAAAACTTAACCAGATTAAAACAACATTTCTCTCACAGTTTCGGTAATGCAGGAATCCAAGCATGGCTTAACTGGGTGTCTAGCCTCAAAGACTCTCACAAAGCTGCACTTAAGGTGTTGACTGGGCTGTGGCCTCATCTGAAGAATAAACTGATCACAGAGCCATTTTCAGGCTCACTCACGTAGTTGGTAGGATTCAGTTGTTGATGAGCTATTGGGCTGAAGGCCTCAGTTCTTTGCTGACTGTTGACCTGCAGCCTCCCTCAGTTCTTTGCCATATGGTCCTCTCCATAGGGCAGTGTAGTACAGCCTGGCAGTTAACTTTCACCAAATTGAGCAACCAGGAAAGCAAGGGAGGGCAAGCAAGATGGAAGTGTTAGTCATTTTGTAACCTAATCTTAGAATGGATTTCCCATCGCTTTTGTCACAGCCTGTTTGTTATAAGTGAGTCACTAGGTTCAACCCCAATTCAAGAGGAGGGAATTACACAAGGCAGGAATATTAGGAGATGGGAATCATAGCGTACCATTTTAGAGGTCTCCTACAACACCTTCCTTCTATTAACTTTTGGTTTAATTTGTTTACTTTGTTTCTTAAGGAGGGAGCTTAGATCACAGATTGTGGACCTTTTTTTTTTTTTTCCTAAAGTAAGCATTAAAAACTACAAATTATCCTATAAGAACTATGTTAGCTTCATTCCATAAATTTTGATGTGTTTTCATTTTTATTCATTTCAAAATATTTTCTAATTTTGCTTGTGATCTCTGTTTCTACCATGGATTACTTAAAAGTGTGATGTTTGTTGTTTAAACTTCATTTACCGGGCACCTAGGTGGCTCAGTCGGTTAAGCATTGGCCTCTTGGTTTTGGCTCAGGTCATGATCTCAGAATCCTGGGGTTGAGCCCCACATCAAGCTCCCTGCTCAGCAGGGAGTCTGCTTGTTCCTCTCCCTCTGCCTCGCCCCACCTGTTCACGCTTGCACTCTCTCTCTCAAATAAAATCTTTTTTAAAAAAAAAAAACCTTCAAATATTGATTTTCCAGGTAACTTTCCATTACTGCTTTCTAAGTTGTTTGTGGTCAGAGAATGTATTGTATATTATTTCAGTTATTTTAAGTGTATTGTGACTTTTTTATGGCCCAGGATATGGTCTCTCTGGGTGAATGTCCCATGTGCACTTGAAAGTTTGTTCTATAAATATCAATTATTTCAGGTTGGTTGATAATTTGTTAACATCTTTGGTATCCTTACTGATTTCCTGTGTACTTGTCCTATCAATTACTGAAAAAGGAGGTTGAAATCTCCAACTCTAATTGTAGATATGTCTTATTTCTGCTCTCAGTTCTATTAATTTTGCCTCACCCATTTTGAACCTCTGTTACTGTGTGCATGCAGTTAGAATTGTTATGTCTTCTTGATGAATTGACCTCTCTCTCCTTGTTGTGTATTCCTTGTTCCAAAGTCTCCTTTTCGTGATGTTAATATAGCCGTTCCACTTTCTTAAAATTAGTGGGTTGTGGGGTTTTGGTGGTTTTTTTGGTGTGGTTTTGTTTTTTGTGTTTTTTTGGTATATCTTTTCCTATTCCTTATCTCTTAATCAGTTTATGTCTTTATACTTGAAGTGGGTTTTTGTAGACGCTATACTGTTGGATCTAGCTTGCTTGTTTTTTGGATATTGCCTTTTTTTTTTTTTAACCCAGTTTGACAGTCTTTTCATTTTAGTCTTTTAAATTGTTTAGATTATTTATATTTTAAATAATTTTTGATATGGTTGAGTTTAAATCTGCCATCCTGCTGTTTGTCTCATCTATTCTTTGTTCCTTTTCCCTCTTTTTCTTACTTCTTTTGGATCAAGTATATTTTATCCTTCTTAATCTCCACTCTTGACTTGTTAGCGATACTACTTTGTTTTAAGTTTTCAGTCCTCATTCTAGGATTCTAGTTATAATGTATGCTAGAATTTTTTGCTATTGTCCTCAGGCTCTGCTTCCCCTGCCTCCCCCCCCCCCCGCCCCGCCCCTGCCCCAGTCTTTTCTCTTTCCTTCAGATTGGACAGTTTCAATTGATCTATCTTCAGGTTCAGGAATTCTTTTCTTTGACATCCTGTGAATTTAAGCCCATCCAGTGAATTTTTTATTTTAGGTATTTGTCATTTCTAGAATTTCAAATTTGGGTTATTTTATTCCCCATTTGGTTCTTTTTATGCATTCTGTTTCTCTATTGAGATTTCCTGTCTTCTCATTTAAGTATATTTTCCTTTACCTCCTTGAGCATAGTTATAGTAGCTGCTTTAAAATCCATTTTGGCAGTTAAAATATCTATATCATTTCAGTATTGGCTTCTGTTGATTGATGTTTCTCCTTGAGAATGAGTTATATTTTTGTATAACAACCAAATTTGGATTATGTCCTAGACATTATGAGTATTATGTTGGAGAGGCTATGGGTTCTTTTGTAGTCCACCAAACACTGTTAAATTTTTGTTTTACTAGGGGCGTCTGGGTGGCTCAGTCGGTTAAGCATCTGCCTTCGGCTCGGGTCATGATCCCAGGGTCCTGGGATCGAGCCCCGCGTCGGGCTCCCTGCTCAGCGGGAAGCCTGCTTCTCCCTTTCCCACTCCTCCTGCTTGTGTTCCCTCTCTCTCTGTCTCTCTCTGTGTCAAATAAATAAAATCTTAAAAAAATTTTTTTTGTTTTACTAGGCAGTTAACTTAGACTCAAACTGCAGACTTTGTCTTGCCTGTGATTTGCAGCAGTTCAGATCTCTCTTTAGTTTTTTTAGCCTTAGCTGCAAGCTGCTTTGAGCCTGGTCTATACATGCTCAATTTCAGCACACTGCCTGAGATTGAAGAGAGGCAGTGGGAGACTATATTCACTCATCTGAATCCTTACCTTATTCATATATCTCTGTCCTGCGTGATTGCTGCTTTAGGAGTAAAGGAAATATAAAAAGAAGAAAACAGGGGTGCCTGGCTGGCTCAGTTGGTAGAACATGTGACACTTGACCTTGGGGTTTTAAGTTTGAGACCTATGTTGGGCTCAGCAAATATGGGACACCTGGGTGGCTCAGTCAGTTGAGCGGCCGACTCTTGATTTTGGTTCAGGTCATGATTTCAGGGTCGCAAGATAGAGCGCTGTGTTGGGCTCTGTGCTCAGCAGGGAGTCTGTTTGAGATTCTCTCTCTCCCTTTCCCTCTGCCCCTCCCCCTGCTCGCACATGCTCTCTCTCTCAAAAATAAATAAATAAAGTATTTTTAAAAAATAAATAACTAAAGGGGCGCCTGGGTGGCTCAGACGGTTAAGCATCTGCCTTTGGCTCAGGTCATGATCCCGGGGTCCTGGAATCGAGCGCCACATTGGTCTCCCTCTCCCTCTGCCTGTCACTCCCCCTGCTTGTGCTCTCTCTCTCTGTCAAATAAAAAATAAAAAATCTTTAAAAAAAATAACTAAAAATAATTTTTTTTTTTTTTGAAAGAGAGGAAATCATGATTCTCATTTATCGTCAAACTTAGACCCGGTTCCACGGCCTGACTTAGTTCAACAAGCCAAGATCATAAAGACCTGCTTGTATTGTGTTAAGGGATTTGGACTTTTGTTGACCTTAAATGGAAGCCGTTGAAAGATTTTAAGGAGGGAAGAATTAGTCATAACTACATTTTAACAAAATCACTTTGGCTGCTCTATGAAGGATGAGAGTGGGACAAGACTAGAAGCAAGTAGACCTGCTTAGAATATTGTTGGGGCAATCTGGGCAAGAGAATTGATGATGGATACCCAACTAGGGGTTACATGTGAGAAAGGGGGAGAAAAGATGTCCCCAGATAGGAAAGAAAGCGTGAGAACAGAACAAAAGTGGAAGGCATGTGGTATGAATGGAGAGCTGTCTTCCTACAACAAGTTGTGTTTGGTGCCTTGGGGAAATAAGTCTAGATACGGAGGTGGGACAGAGCTCTGAAGGCTGGACAGAGGAGTTTGGACTTGATGTGATGGGCATTTGGTAATCACTATAGATTCATAAGAAAGGAAGCAACATGAGAGATGTGTAGGTGTGCTTGGCAGGGGCATGAAAGATGGATGAAGAAAGGAGAGCCTGGAGCCAGAGAGATCTCTGGGAGGCTGTTGTGGTATTCCTTGGCACAAAGAGATGAGGACTTTGATTAGAGGGGTGTCTGTGAGAATGGTGAGAAAAAGTAGAATTTTTTTTTTTTAAGATTTTATTTATTTATTTGAGAGAGAGAGAACATGCGAGCAGGGAAGAGGTGGAGGGAGAGGGAGAGAATCTCAAGTGGACTCCACACTGAGCGTGGAGCCCAGCATGGGACTCGATCTCACCATCCCGATATCATGACCTGAGCCAAAACCAAGAGTCAGAGGCTTAACCAACTGAGTCACCCAGATGCCCCAGAAAAGTAGATATTATAGCAATTCAGAGGAAGAAATGAGAGACTGTCGTTTTTTTTTTTAACATTTAGTGAAGATGGAATTATAATCCACCCAGCAGCTGTTATTCTCATAGAAATGTTGATAGACTTAAATGGTATAATATATATGATATTCCTTACAGATATTTGAGTGTCATTACAGAGATATACTCATTACTGTATTAATTCCTGTAGTGAGGTTGCCAGATACCAAGTAGAGAGGTGGGGCCATTGACGGTGGCAGCCATTGGGCAGGTAAATAAGAGTTTGACATATAGACATCACCTTGGAATACATTTTAATTTTTGTGCACAAATTACATTATTTCTCTGTTACTTAACTGTAAAATGGGGATAATTATAGTAACTACCTGATAAGGTAGTAATGAAAGACAATATATGTAAAGTGTTCAGAACCAGTGTCTTTCATGGTAAGGGGTGAAGAAATGTTGGTTGCTATTATCTTCTTGTTATTTTTGAGTGAGTAAATCATATTCCTTCATTTCCCAAGGCCAACCCTGAGAAAGTAGCCCTTCAGACAAGTAAAATAGGTGATCATCCTGTTTCATTCCAGCATACAAATTAAAGTTGAGGTCTTCTTCCATGCCAGGTTCTCTGTTAATCACTTCATGTGCATGTTCTCACATAGTGCTTGAAGTGGCCCAACAAGGTGATTCTTCTTAATATTACTGCCATTTTATAGAAAAGGTAACAGGTTCAGCAGAGTTAGTGACTTCCCCAGGTCACGCTGCTAGTTGGTGCTGGGTCTGAGCCCTTAATCACAACTGTCAGAAATAAATGTTATTTGCTTTAATCAAAACTTTTATTTTAATTGATATGGAGACTATAAAAGCCAAATTATACTGTGAAAACCAGCTGCCTGATACTGGCATGAACTCTTAGAAGCAGAATGTACATTGATGACTGCAGTAGCAACAGGGAGTTAATTTCTGTAACAAAAAAATCATGGGGCTTTTATGTTGGGAAATTGCAGGGGTCAATAAACTACAGTCCGTAGGCCAAATCCAGCCTGTTGTCTATTTTTGCACAGCTTATAAGCAAGAATGGTTTTCACATTTTTAAATGGTTGAGGGGCTCATGGCTGGCTCAGTCAGTAGAGCATGCATCTCTTGATCTTGGGGTTTTAAGTTCGAGCCCCATGTTGGGTGTAGAGATTACTTAAAAAATAATAATAATAAAATCTAAATGGTTGGGGGGAAGCAAAAAATAATCCTTTGTGATATAGTAAGAATATGAAATGCAAATTTCAGTGTTCATAAATAAAGTTTTATTAAAATAGTCATGCTTATTTGCTTATAAATAGTAGTCTGTGGCTACTTTTGCACCAAAATGACAAAGTTGAGTAGTTACACAGAAATTGTATGGCCCTCAAAGCCAAAAGTATTTACTCTTTGGCTCTTTACAAAAAAAGTCTGCTGACCTCTATTCTAAGGTAACCATTATCCCAGCACATAAATCTTTTTCTTTGACAGCCCTTCACTACTTGCTTTTCCATTGAGTCTCTTTGGAAGTGACTCATCTTTCCAGATCATTCTTAAGTCCTTTTCCTCCCCAAATCAAGCTTTGTATTCTACTTTTAACAGCAGAAGTATTACCTTTTGTAATTAGTTCTCTTTAAATATATTTGAGTAGATATGGCATTTCTTTTCTGAAAATCACCAACTGCAAGAATCATTGGCTCAGAAGGTACAAGATGCCATTGGCAAAGGGTCCTTTCTTCAAAGATAATGATATTAAGTATACTTGAATGCTCCAGCATTTTCTTCTGCTATTTTTATTTTCAGTGTCTTCATACTTCTTATCTCACTCCCCTATTCCTACTTAGAGCAAATTAAAACATTAATTTGGATCCTTCAGTGTGTATGTGAAAGGATACAGGACAGAGAAGCACCTGATTCTCTCCTTTCTTTGCAAATCTTGAACTAGATCCTTGCATTTGTTTTGACTTAATGGACTTAAAAGAGAGTACACCAACAATCTAAATGAAATATAATAATCCCTTTAGAAAGAAATTATAACTTAATTTTCCTTTTGTTTGACCTGATTTCGTAGCACTTGAGGAATGTTCTGTTAATAATTTAAACATGAAGTATATTCTCAGGCCACAGGCTTCCTGATTTGTGTTTGTCAATATTATGAGGCTAACCAACACTTGGGCAAGCTTTAACGAGTTTGAACATTTATGTAGCAAATTAAATTAATTAAGTCAGTGGAATGGTCTTAATACTTTCATCATTACAAAATTGTAAAGAGCGTCTCCATTTAAAATATCAAGTTTTTTTCTTCTTTCATCTTTTAAAATAACTTGCAATAAACCTGGAACTTTTCCTTCCTTGTGATCACATTTTTGTGCTTTGTTAATTCCACCCTTCAAGAAAATTCTACCACATTTCTGAAGTCTGTCACTGTTCCGAGCACACTTTTCGGGAGAACTACCCTATTTGTCTCATCAGTAACATACAGGGGTAGTCAGTTGTTGCAGATTTTCCTTGCAGGGTGACTTTGTGTAAACTGATAGTTTATACACCGATTAAACCAATCTTGAAGTTCAATGAGCTGATGAAATGAAATGAGTAATCTAGTTAATACCTAACTATAGACGTCTTGGCATCTCCTATTTCAAACTTTGTTTCCGTTTTACTTTAGTTCATTGAGTTGCCAAAGGTCCATTGGTACAAAGCATTTCCTGTGCATTGTTTTACTTTGTCCCAAAGATATTTACCTGTGGTTCTTATTTGCACATCACTTTGTCATTTGAAGATAAGGAAAGAAAACGTTCTTGTGCAGGTCGAAGTGTTAGGTAGGGTCTCTACTTCTCCCAGTGCCTTCACTTAACTCTTTTTCCCTTCTCCCCTCCCATTTAAAATTTCCCTCTACAGGTCCCTACTCAGGCTTGACCATCACTAGAAAGTAATCAAATTTCAGAAATTATCTCACCATCAAATCTTTCTTGTTCCTTCCCAGCTTGTAAAAAGGAGGAGGCGGGCATATTAATATTTACTAAGGGTTGGATGGCAGCCTCCTGTTGTGCTGCCCTTCTTGGGATGATTTTACATTTTTAATAGGGAGGCTGTGTAGTCCAAAGAAATGAAGTTCTAATCCTTAAGTAGACTCCGAGGCAGTACAGTTTGCTAATAGAAGAACTGTTTGGAGACGAGAAGGTCTCCCTGTCTCTCTAAAACATGCCTGGGAGGTCACTTGCAACAGCAATAGCCCCACAGACAGGTTTGTTTTAATTTAATAACTTGTCCCACAGGGGTCTTCCTCGGGTTACATGTAAGTCTATCAACATCTGTCTACATATAATTTGCATGCAAACTATCCCTGCTTATGTGGGCTGTGTGATGAGATACAATGAAACTAGACCCAGGAAAGGGAGGGCTAAGAAGCCTGGAAATCTTTGCTAACCTACTCATAACTCAGGGTCATGTCTTGGTTACATTACCTTAAAAAGGGTAACAGTATGAATGAAAAACCAAAAGCGGCAAATCAACAATTAGCCTTAGGGAGAAATGTGGGTCCTGACATGTAGACACCAATAGGGGGAAATCTATCCAGGGACTACCCAACATTCTTGCCCAGTGACTAGTGTGACCTGCCTCCCTGGCAAGCCCTATCAAGACTAGACGGTGGCTTTGGCTCCAGCACGCCGCAGTGCCCTAATATGTGCATCAAGTTGAGGGGTTCAGCAGCTTTCACAAAGCCATTTGTCAGTCATCTCCTACTATTAGGAAATCGAAAGTATTCAGTTCTTTGCCCCTTGAAAATGGGAGAGAAGAGGGGAATTTTTTGGTTCTTCTCTGGAGGCTAGAATTAATAGGATTCCCGCCCTTACACAAGACAATAAAGTGACAGGTCTGGTGATTGCCCATGGACCAGCACTGTTTTAAGGACTAAGTCCCAGGCTTCTCTTCTTCCCATGCTTTATAAGGTTAAACAGAGAAAGAAGAAAATTGCAAGGACTGAAATGTCAGAGATACGGGGGAATCAGTTGGCCACATTTACGTCCTTTGTTTCAGAACGGAAGTTCCTGCTGATCTTAATGGAGAGCCAAGTAAATGTCCTGATGGCAGTAGAAAAAACCCTCTGCCTGGGGACAGGAGCCTGGTCTTGAAAACTTGTCTGTTCTTCAGTAGCTGTGTGACCTGGGATCAGCCTGTTTTCAACTTTTCTTTCCTTGTTTGTAATACAGAGTTAATAGGATTTTTTTTTCTACCTACCTCAAATTTTTGCGAGGCTCCAACAAGATAATAGGCACACAGGGCTTTGCACATAAAGAGGCTTGCAAGGGCACACAACACTGTTTTATTCCACAGCATTTTGTATCTGTAGTTGCATAATCCATCTTCACTAAAATCTCTCCCCTGTTCATAAAGGGCTATGTGGGGGAGGGAAACCAAAATCAGAAAAGAGAGGATTTCCCCAGAGCTGCAGGGGAAATTCAAGGCTGAAAGGTAATTGTTGTTAATAGATCAAAATTTACTTATGAGTTTTTTAATGATGAATTTCATCAAAAATTAATTGCATTTAAATTATTTAATTCTCTAAATGGCTTTTGGAGGGGAAATCCTGCCTGTCAGGATCTGCCCTGTCAATCGAATCTCCTTCTGACCTTGACAGAAATTATAATCTCTGTTGACTCTGGTCCACACATAGCAATAACTTGTATGCATGAGATGTTACAAGCAACTGGTAGTAGTTCTGCTGTGTATCTTTCAGTAGTGAAGTAGAGTTCTGGGTTCTGAAATGGAAGAAAAATGAATAGATGTTAAGGCAGACATAATAGTGTACATGAACAGAATTAGATTTCTGTTTTGTCTCCTATTTCCTCACCGACTGGATCAGCAGCAGTATTTCTGTGAGGGCATGTGATTGTCCATGATGCTGCCCCTAAGGATCACTTTAGCTCCAGAATAAATGGGAATTCAAGATGAGAGGAAAGTAGTTTCTATCCTTTTTTGGCAACTAATTTAGTGAAAAAAAATTTTTTTTTAAAGATTTTATTTATTTATTAGAGAGAGAGAGAGCACCAGAGGGGGGAGTGTCAGAGGGGGAAGCAGATTCTCCACTGAGCAGGTAGCCGGATGTGGGACTCGATCCTGGGACTCTGGGATCATGACCTGAGCTGAAGGCAGTCGCTTAACTGGCTGAGCCATCCAGGCGCCCTAATTTAGTGAAATTGTGTGTATTGTATCATTTAACTGTCTTGCACCTTTACTTTTTTTTCTCCCCAATAGATCTAATATAAAAACTGAAAGTATAGAAAGTACCATCCTGGAGAGAGGAAGAGCATACTTAAACTGGTTGGATTACAGAGGGGGTTTAAACACTGTAACTGAGATCTGGGAGCTTGCAAAGATAAGATTAAGATTCAAAGATATGCAGAGAATGACCACTTCTCTATCGCCACTTGAGTCCGGTCCATACAGGGAAGGAAAATAAAGAGCATAAGAGATTTGATTTAGACAAAATAAAAAGGCTGGAGCACAAAGGTTTTTAAATATTTGCAGGAGGTTTTAACTCTCCTTGGGTTAATGTTGGTCAAGTTTGGTTTGGCACAGCCGTACCTATTGGACCAAATGGCTAACTATACACAAAGACCTCTAGGTTTAAATCTTCAATTTTTTTCTTGCCTCTTTTAAGAGACTTTTGAATTATACTAAATATTAAAAAAAAAAAATACTGATGCAGTGAATGTTAATTTAGAAGGTTTTTAAAAAATGTCACTCCTTAAACTGGCAGCTCTGAAGTAGTAAAGACTGAAATTGTATTGGCACATCTTTTACTGACAAATAAGGAAACAAAGAGCTGGCAGAAGCAATGCCATTCACAAAGCCAAGGGAAAGCTCTGGGTTCTGCTTCACTGGTGGTCAAGGGCAGGATCTGGTTCCTGTATTGGGCATATCATCAAAGAATCCGGATCTCCTGCCTCATGTTTGAGGGAAGCAGCCATTGTGATTTGTCCATAGAATTCGCCCCAAGCCTTTGGTCTCTGAGCTTTTAGAAGGCAGAAGTGTGTTTTACATCTGATTCTGTTTCTGTATACCTCTTCTCTTCTAGTATGTGAAGATTTTTATGTAAGTTATTTTTTTCCAGCTTTATTGTAAAAGTCCTCCTACCCCTCCTACTTTCAAAACTTCTTTTTAAAAAGGCAGCTTTGGGCGCCTGGGTGGCTCAGTTGGTTAAGCGACTGCCTTCGGCTCAGGTCATGATCCTGGAGTCCCTGGATCGAGTCCCGCATCAGGCTCCCTGCTCGGCAGGGAGTCTGCTTCTCCCTCTGGCCCTCCCCCCTCTCATGTGCTCTCTCTCATTCTCTCTCTCTCAAATAAATAAATAAAATCTTTAAAAAAAAAAAGGCAGCTTTATTGAGATATAATTCATATACCATACAATTCACCCCTTTACAATGTACAGTTCAGAATTTTTTTGTGTGTTCGCAAGGTTGTGAACCATCACCACAGTCAATTTTAGGACGTTTCATTGCCCCAAAAGAAATTCTGTATCCATTCCCAGTCAGGCAATCACAAATGTACTTTCTGTATCTAAGGATTTACTTATTGTTGTCATTTCCATTTCCATAAATGAAATCATACATATGTGGTTTTTTGTGTGACTGTGTTCTTTCACTTAATGTTTTCAAAGTTCATCTGTGGTGCAGCATGTATCAGAAGCTTATTCCTTTTTACTGACAAATAATATTCCACTGAATGTATATACCATATTTTTAAGTTAGCTATACCAGGTGACTGTAACAAAGGGCATGCTGCTAGGTGAATATGACCGAAAATAGGCAGGGTCACATCATTGGGGCATGAAGTTAAGGATTTGAAGAGTGGGGAACTGCTAATGCAAAATGGTTCAGCCACTTGGAAAGGCAGTTTGGCAGTTTCCTATAAAACTAAACATATTCTTACCATATAATCCAACAATCATGCTCCTTAGTATTTACCCAAATGAGTTGAAAACGTGTATCTGCACAAAAACCTGCCCGTATATGTTTATAGCAGCTTAATTCATAATTGCCAAAACTTGGAAGCAACTAAAATGTCCTTCGGTAGGTGATTGGATAAATAAATTGTAGTATACCCAGGCAGTGGAATGTTTTCAGCACATAAAAGAAATGAGCTATCAAGCTATGAAAAGACATGGAGAAACCTTAAAAGCCTATTACTAAGTGAAAGAAGCGAAGTCTACATACCATATGATATTGTTGGAATAATAGGACATTCTGGAAAAGGCAAAACTACAGAGACAGTAAGATCAGTAGTTGCCAGGGGTTAGCCCAGAGGGACAGATGAGAATGAGAGATGAGGCAGAGCACAGAGGAGCTTTAGGTCAGTGAAGCTCTCCTGTATGATACTATAATGCTGGATACATGTCCTTATACATTTGTCATGCGGTGTACATGCAGTGTACAACACCAGAGTGAACCTTAATGTAAACTATGGGCTTTGGGTGATAATGCTGTGTTCATATCGGCCCATCATTTGAAACAAATGTCTGGTTCTGGTGCAGGATGTTGCTAGTGGGGCAGTCTGGGGAAAGAGAGGGGAAGGAAGTATATGGGAACTCTGTACTTTCTGCCCAATTTTGCTGTGAACCTAAAACTGCTCTAAAAAATAAAGTCTATTAAAAAAAAAAAAAGGCATTATCAGGGGCACCTGGCTGACTCAGTAGAATGTGACTCTTGATCTCAGGGTCATGAGGTCAAGCCCCACATTGGGCTCCATGCTGGGAGTGGAGCCTACTTAAAAAAAAATTATTAGAAGAACAAAATCTCCTTCATCTCTCAATCTCTAGTGCCCTATGGAATCTCTTGCCCATAGTAGTACATATTAAATGTTTTCATTAAATTGGCTAGTTGGAAGGGCCTTTCTCAAAATGAAGCCTGGAGATTAAATTCTGATATATTTCAGCGGTCTGTGAATTCTCTAAAAGAATTTTTTAAATGTTGCATTTTCATCTTACTGATAATTTTGAATCACCTGGATTCACATAATCAAGTCGCACTGCACAATTTCGGTGCCCATGTTTGTGTTTGAGAAACACTGGACTAAAACGTTACTCAGAATGCATATAAACTTCTGATTACAGAGGAGTGCTGGCTGTAAGTGATCATTCGGTCTTTGAAAAATATAACTGGTTTTACTCAGCGAAACCTTAACCAGCAGGACAGGATATTTCTTAGTTGCTTCCTATTGGTAGATAGAATAGAGTACTTAGGAATGGTTGTACCTGTGTTCATTTCTATGCCTCCAAATTTTTTTTTTTAATTAAAAGAAAAGGACAGAAGGGAGGAAAGAAAGAAGGAATAGAGGAGTCCCCCAGACATTAATAATGGAGCTTTAATAAGCTGGTGTAAGGATTTGGCCAAGGGTGGCATTTTCTTTCTCACTCACTTTTTCTCAATTTCACTTTTAAGACCTGTTTCAGTTAACAATGGGAATGGTTGAGCCCTTGAAATCAGCAGGTCCCCTGGCTCCAGAAGTGATTCTGTTAATTCAGATTTGATAGCATTCTTCCACTACATAAGTGTCTCTTGTTGCAAGTCATCTCAGCTCTTCTGTGAAAGAAGATGGGATCTCATAAACGAATCTATCAGTCTGGACTTGAAAGTTCCATTGAAAAGCTTGATAAAAATCTTCCAAATCCTAATACATGGAAAGAATCTTTTCACATAGATGATAATTGATACAAGTAAGTCATAGGTTAAAAAATTTTCCATCTCTCTTTTCACTATGCACTTGATTTTTCACCTTCCAAAGCAACTCATTTTTATCAAATTTGTTCAAACAAATCTATATCCTTCACTTGCTTCCTTGAACACACAGCTGTGTGCTTCTCAGGTTGATTATTGCTGACTTCCTGAGAAGAATATGGAAATGCAAATAGCCAGGTGTTGTCATCATCATTGCACAAAGTAGAAGTCATTAGAGCTGAACTAAGATAAACCTCTCTGACTAGCATCTACTTGAGTAAGTTTCTAAAAGTGAGCTTGGATTTACTGTGTTCATTTCCCTGAAGCCATTCAGAAATGGCTGAGGAAAAGATGGTGGTCTCTCTAACTTCAGTTCTCATGGGTATCTCTTAGTCTAAATATTGTAGTCCGTGGTGAGTACTTTCTGAATATGGGGGTGAGGAAATTCAGAAATCAATACCATTTTTTGTAAAAGCCATATAATATGCATATTTTTAAGGGGACAACGTAACAGGATGTTAATGAATGTTTGCTCTTGCCAGGGCGCAAGTATGTGCTATCTTTTTTTTTTTTTTTAAAGATTTTATTTATTTATTTGAGACAGAGAGAATGAGAGAGAGAGAGCACATGAGAGGGGGGAGGGTCAGAGGCAGAAGCAGGCTCCCTGCCGAGCAGGGAGCCCGATGCGGGACTCAATCCAGGGACTCCAGGATCATGACCTGAGCCGAAGGCAGTCGCTTAACCAACTGAGCCACC
>NC_138384.1:15749213-15782118 GCF_054177405.1 Leptonychotes weddellii | reverse complement strand
AGGCGCCCCAAGTATGTGCTATCTTAAAGACAAAAGGTGAATTAGGATTTTGGAATCTTGTGGTTCAAATAAGTTTCACCTGAAGCAACAAGAACATCTCATCTGGATAAGAAAGAATACAAAAAAAAAACAAAAAACAAAAAAACCCCAACAACCCCCCCAAAAAAACAAAAAAGCAAACCCTAAACCCAACCCCTCTGGATGGGATAATTAAGGTTTTGTTGCTTAATCAGAAACTAAGGAATAGTAGCAGGTGTCCCAGAGCCCGAGGTTTTAGTTCATAATGAAATGGGTTAGTCAATAGTTACGAAATATACTCAGCATATAACCCCTTCACATGAACTACTACTGTAAATAGTTACTCACCTTTTTTTTTTTTAATAGGTTGGCAGATGTATAAGTATGACTTAGCTCTTTGGGAAAGTTATGTGTATATGTGTGTGTGTGTGTGTGTGTGTGTACCCACTGTCTTAAGTTCCTTTGTTTTGGCAAATTTAACTTTTCTGGCTTTGTATTGATAGACATTGAACTGACATAGAAATGCTCTAAAATTTTTTTTAAGGTTATTTTTTTAGTAATCTCTGTACCCAGTGTGGGGCTTGAACTCACGACCCCAAGATCAAGAGTTGCATGCTCTTCCAACTGAGCCAGCCAGGTGCTCCAAAGTGCTCTATAATTTTAAAGAACATTCCAGTTTTCATATTATATGTTAGAATGCTTTTGGCTGCAGATAACAGAAACTCCCAATTCAACTGGCTTTAAACAGTAGGGAATGAATCATTGCACAAAACAAAAAGTCCAGGACTGGTTAATTTTTTGGCTTCATGATATCATTCAAGACCCAATTCCTTTCATTTGTCTGCTCTGCCAACCTCAGCTATTGACTTCATCCTCTGGTCCCTCATGGTTTCAGGTTGGCTGCAGTAACTCTAAGGTGTTGTCATAGCAGAGGTAAAATGTCTTCAGCAGCTTTTCTTTCACACCTCATTGTTCAGACTGGGTCACATGCCCATACATAAACCAATTAAGGCAAGGGGATGTGTCTACCATGATTCACTTAGACCCTTGAAGACGTTAACCTGAATCACATGGGTGATGGCTGGGGCAGGGGGGATAGTGGATACATGAACAAAATTGAATAGAAATAGAGTGCTATTTGCAAGGAAGAATGGGAGAATGCCAATGAGATGTGCATAATAAAATGTGACATATAGGGATCCCTAAAGCTAAAATTAAGAACCCTTTATGTATGATCTTGAAAATCTCTGCCTGTGTCAAATTGCAGCCCTGAAAGCTAGATTCTCTGACTACATGCATTCATTTTGTTCTACATAGAAACCTGGTCAGTACTGACCCCCAACCTGGAGACTAGAATCCAGTACAGTCTTGAGAAACTAGCTACATGGCATGGTAGGAGTTAAGGGGAGGGAGGATTAATCAGAGGCAAGCAGTGGCCCCCAGGAAATGGGAGCAGAGATGTAGATCCATGAAGGAAAGCAGGATCTAGCAAGGGTGTGACAAATCAAGGCTGTGTATGTGAGCTCTAAGGGAGATCAGGTTGCAGAGAACCTGATGGCAGGGCACTTTGAGAAATGCAGAGCGAATACAGTGTCCCAGCTCTTCTAGCCCCAAACCTGACAACAAAGGAGTGCGTGGCACAGAGCCCACTGACGGGGTACAGTGCAGGGCTCTTAAGATGCTAACTTTCCTCCGGGCTGGCTCCTCTGGGTTCTTAGGTGCTCTTGGGAATGGGATTGGTGGAGCATGCAGTTAAATGGATGCTCATTTTGAAAGTAGTAATGAAGCTCAGGCAGGGCAGGAATTTATACACATGGAATGTTAAATTGTGGTTTTGTTAATGTAGTAGTATGTCCTTTTATGGCAGGTCAGGATAAGAAACAACTCTATGATATCTACACTGAATATCAAACTTCTGTTGTCCATTTACTCTTCACTGTCCTCCACAGTCTTCATGACGTGTTCCTTCAGGTCTTCTCCTCTGAGAGCTTTTCCCTGGGCCCTCATCGGTAGCTCTCAGTCTCCCCCCACCCCCGACCCCCACACACCTTTCTTATTTTTCCTCCTAGCCCTTTCTGCTGCAGGAAAATTTATTTACCATTTCTTGTCTTTTTCCCCCACTAGAAGTAGGCTTCATGAAGATGGGACGTTTACTTTCTTGCTCATGTTTTATTACCTCCAGACTGAGAACATACTTGTAGTAATGTAGGTACTCAGTTAAGATTTGCTGGATGAGGGGAGCCTCGCTGGCCCAGTCAGTAGAGCATGTGACCCTTGATCTTGGGGTTGTGAATTCGAGCCCCACGTTGGGGGCAGAGTTTACTAAAAAACAAATAAAACAAAACAAAACAAAACAAAAAAACACTTAAAAAAACAAAGGTAAATTGGCTGGATGAATTAATGAGATACCTCTTGACGTTCTTCCTAAAATTTTTCTCAAGGACTGTGTCTTTCTTGTTTATGATTGGATCCCCAGGCCTACCGTACTGCCTAGCACATAGTTCCTTTTCTTTACCACTCATTTTTAACTCTAAATCCCTACATTGGTAAACATTCACTTGTTTGTTATCTGCTCTTACCTTTCATCCTGCAATTTCCCCTCCTTACGAATTTCCAAACTGTGCCTTCCTTCCCAACAAGGAAAGTTCATTCCTTTCACGGCAATAGCCTCCCTCCAGGGATGGTAAATGTGTACTCCTCCTTTCCAGTCTCCTGAATCTTATTCCCCTGATGACTAAACCAAACGTGACTCATTAACTCATAGATTCTTAAAACTGGAAGGGGCCAGAGAGATTGGTCTTGTCTAAGTGCCTTATCTCAAGCTGGTCCAGAGAGGGGAAACAGATTGCCCAAAGTCACACTGCTAATTGATACCAGGGCCAAAACTAGAACACCCATCTCTTTTTTTTTTTTTTTTTTTTTTTGAGATTTATTTATTTGAGAGAGAGAAAGAGTGCAAGCAGGGGCAGGCGTAGAAGGAGAGGGAGAGAATCTCAAGCAAACTCCCCGCCGAGCACAGAGCCCGACCCAGGGCTTGATCTCATGACCCTGAGGTCATGACCCAAGCTGAAATCAAGAGTCAGACACTTAACCAACTGAGCCCCAGACGCCCCAGAGCACACATCTCTTAACTCTCACACGACAGAACGAGCAAGTTCCTTCCTAACTCCAGAAAGGAAAAGTACTACAACAAAAGTAGAAACATATGTTTTCCTCTTAATTGGACATACCTTAAATACAATCAGTATATCATAGGAGTTAAGTGTCAAACTATGAAACTTTGATCTTGGGTATATTTACTCTGTGGACAAGATATTTAAAGCTTCTCTTTTGAGATGCCTGGGTGGCTCAGTCGGTTAAGCGTCTGCCTTCGGTTCAGGTCATGATCTCCAGGTCCTGGAATCAAGCCCTGCATCAGGCTCAATGAGGAGTCTGCTTCTTCTTCTCCCTCTGCCCCTGCCTGCACCCCCCACTCATGCTCTCTCTCAAATAAATAAAATCTTAAAAAAATAAACCTTCTCTTTTACTATATCCTTTCTATTATTTTTCTATGCATTTGTATTTTTCATACATTTTAATCTGTACATTTGGTTTGTTAATAGTGAGAGAAGTTGCATGTGTGCATTTTACATACACAAATGGGATGATACCGGCTCTATTAGTTCCTTTTGCTTTAATAGTGTCTTAAGGGACCTTTCCATATTAGTACATATAATTCTGTCATGTTCTTTTTAATGACTGCATAGTATTCTGTAATACATACGTTTATTTAACCACTTCCATATTAATTAATATTTAATTAAATTTTTCTCATTCACTATTCATAATTCTGCAGTAAAAGCTTTATGCAGATACCCTTGTGCATATATGTGGCTACTTCTTCAGGACTGATATTCAGAAGTGCAAATAGTAGGTCTAAGAGTAGGCACAAAGTCCCCTCTCTTCTCTTCTGGAAATAGGCTATAGCTGAGTTATCACTGACTCAATTTCTGTAATATGTGTTAATGTTAACTGGGCAGAGGGTGAGTCTTTGCGCATAGTATATTAGGAACTGGGAGCATTTTAGAGAAGTTTCTCCTTCATCTTTAATCTTATTGTATGGAAAATACATTGTGTTCCTGACCTTGAGGGAAAACAAAATCAAGACAAGCCTCCTCCTCCTTCCCATTCCAGAGTGACTGAGATGAGTGAAATTGGGCTCTCCGAGCAACCTCTGCTTGATTCTCTGGTGGCATTTGGGCATTGAGCACACAGTACTGTAATTGTTGGTACTTATCCATTTGTACCCACCTCCTAAACTTTGGGCTCCTTAGAGGGTAAAGATTATGTTTATATATTTTATCCGTAGAACATTAGCATGATACCTAGCACGTAATTTTGTTTTGTTGAATAAATTAATGAATTCAATTCAACGTTAGCATTTGTTGAGTACCTAGCACATACAAAGATTACTAAGAACTGATGGAAACAAAGTTCTACCCTCAAGGAATTTATAGTCTAATGAGAGAGGCTGCAAACATGTAGGAATCAAGGCATTAGTGACACTTATGATTTAAGCCAAAGTGATTTAAGTTCAAAGAACTGTGGGACTTCCCAGGAGGACTAATTAAGGCCAACTGAGGAAGGTTTCTTAAAGGATGTGGCTTTTGAGCTGAGACTTGATAGGCCAAGTTGGTGGGGGTTTTGTTGTGTGTATTTGTGATTTATCATTTTGATGATTAAGAATAGAAAAAAGAATAGATGACCATAAACAATGCTCCAGAAACCATTTTGTCACCTTATTGATATCATGTAGCCTTAGGGCTACAAAAAAGCTAAAGGTGGAGTGTTATACTTGGGTTCTGGAACTAGAGCCTCAGAACCTAGATCAAGACAAAACAGTTTTAGCTCTTGGCATACCTGTGGAGGAAGAAGTTGTTTCCATATATAAAATGACAATGCTGAATGTCTTAGTGTGCTATTTCTCCTCTCTTCAAATAAAACAAAAACCTCTCTTGACCCCCCGCGTCCTTGACCAGCTGCCACCCCATTTCCTTGATCTGCTTTGCTGAAAAACTTAAGTGATCTTTCCATCTGCAGTTCTCACATTCTCTTACAGTCACTTCTCTGGTGCTCTCACCCCTGCCAGTCCATCAAAACCATTCTCGTCAGGGTCAGCAGTGACCTCATTGTCACTCAGTCTAATGGTCAGTCATTAGTCTTCTTCCTACGTGACACTGAATATTCTCCCAGAGCATGATTTCTAATGGTTATGCAAGTACTCTGAAAGTATAAAATACCACACAGTATACCATGATAGTATCATTATTCCTTCTTTAAAAAAAAGAAAAGATTTTATTTGTTTATTTGAGCGAGGAGAGAGAGGGAGAGAAAGCATGAGCCAGGGGAGGGGCAGAGGGAGAGGCAGACTCCCTGCTGAGTAGGGAGCCCGACATGGGGCTCCGTCCCAGGACCGTGGGATCAGGAGCTGAAGTCAGATGCTTAACTGACTGAGCCACCCAGGTGCCCCTCATTATTCCTTCTTTAAGAACTTGAAAATTTATTTTTAAAGATTTTGATTTCTTTCTTTTTTTTTTTTTTCCCTATAGGGGACATGGTCTCAAAATACAGAGAACCTTTGATCCACACCTTTCTGAGGGGTGCAAGAGATCCAGATAGTGCTCACAGGGCCAGCAGCTTATCGAACCTTGGAGAACTGTGCCAGAGGCTGGACTTCCTGCTGGGCTCCGTGGTTCATGAGGTGATGCATATTGATTCTTCTCTCTAAAGCTTGTTTTTTTCTTGGACCTATGATATAGCTGGGGATTGGGAATCAGATCTGTGGTTTTTTTTGCAGATCAGATAAGTTATTGAACCTCCCTTGGCCTCACTAATCCCATATGTATATGGAAAGTTCTATTCATAAGAATTTTTTTTTTTTTTATTTGACAGAGAGATAGAGAGAAAGCACAAGTAGACACAGTGGCAGGCAGAGGGAGAGAGAGAAGCAGGCTTCCCGCCGAGCAGGGAGCCAGACATGGGGCTCGATCCCAGGACCCTGGGATCATGACCTGAGCCGAAGGCAGACGCTTAACGACTGAGCCACCCAGGCGCCCATAAGAATTTTTTTATTGCAAGTGACAGGAAGTCACCTTAATTTACCTTATGCATTAAAAGAGGATTTATTATAAAGATTCCAAGATAGCTAACAGAGTTGAAGACACCACAAGCAAGAGCAGATGGAACTTAACCCTGGGTCTATGTATGGGCCATCTGTGAGTTTCATCTCTCTTCACGGAAAAATCTGAGGCAAATATTCTAACTGGTCCTCTTTGGTCAGAGGTGGGGGACGAGGTTATTTACCCCAAAAGACTAATTAAGTTCTATGTTTTGTTGACCACTTTACACCCAGTACTTGGTACATAGTACATAAAAGTTGAATGAGCAGCCCTAATAATAGCCATGCGGGATGTTGGCACTGGACACTCCTGGTTTTAGAGTTTCTGAGTTGATGAAATGGGCATCTTGCTGTTGTCCTCTATGAACATCTTCCTCTAGCCTCTTAGGTTTTATATTTGCCCTTGTGTTTATTTAGTCATCAATATATTAAAATATGTCTTGAATATCTACTGTGTGCTAGGCACTCTGCTATTTAAAGATGATGCTGGACAGAAAAAGACTAGTTAATATGTGGCCAGGAATCTTTTTATGACCAATGCACTTGACTGTCTTAAATCCTTATTTGGAAGAAGATAGCTTGTAAATTATAACTATATAAATAAAACACGGTTTATATTATTTTTTATCTGTGAGAGATCAGATTTCTCATATAGAGCACATAACTTTCCTCCAACAAAAACTTACGAAACTGTAATAATTCTGGCTTCTTCTACAGTATTCAGTATGCTAAGGCTGACCATTTTGAACAACAAATATTAAGAAGTTCCTAGTGAGAAAGAATTTTCTTTGATATCTCATGATTGTGTCTTACGAATAAGCAGAGAAATACATTCATGGATATATGCATATGCTTGAATTTATGGCATTTCCTGATTCCTGAGCTTTATAGGCTTTGTTTTATTGATAATAAAGGCTATTCATATCCTTAAATTCCAACTTCGGACTTTTAAGAAATTTATCCATCAGTCATTTCCTCTTCTTTAGCTCTTCCATGAGGGACACACCCCTATTCCCAATTTTTTGTACTTTTTTCTTTTTTTTTTTTAAGTTTTAAATTCCAGTTAACATACAGTGTAGTATTAGTTTCAGGTGTAAAATTTAGAGATTCAGTGCTTAGATACAACACCCGGTGCTCATCACAAAAACTGCCTTCCTTAATCCCCATCACCTATTTATATATCTTTTTTTAATACCTTAGAAATAATGATTATTGGGGCGCCTGGGTGGCTCAGTCATTAAGCATCTGCCTTCAGTTCAGGTCATGATCCCAGGGTCCTGGGATCGAGCCCCACATCTGGCTCCCTGCTCGGCGGGAAGCCTGCTTCTCCCTCTCCCACTCCCCCTGCTTGGGTTCCTTCTCTTGCTGTCTCTGTCTGTCAAATAAATAAATTTAAAAAATCTTTAAAAAAGAAAAAGAAATAATGGTTATTACCAACTTCAAACTAAGCTTAAAGTACTCTAATGTATGTGAACCATTAGGTACCTGATCTTCAGTGTTTTTGGATGGTGCTTAGCAAATCTCTTGTCCTTTAGTATATGAACTTGTAACACTTAAGAGAAGGCATTTGCAGGTCTATTTTATTATATTATCTAAAGATTTTAGCCTGTTATAACTTCTCTGGGTCAAATATTGAAGTGGTTGCCGCATTTTTTCTCTTTACTTGGTCTCTTCACATGACTCAACCCAAACTGAACCATAAATCGTGATCTGAATCAAACCCAAATATTATCATTATCTTTTTTTTTTGAGAGAGAGAGAGTGAGCATGGGGGTGAGGGAGGGACAGAGGGAGAAGGAGAGAGAGAATCCTTTTTTTTTTTTAAGATTTTATTTATTTATTTGACAGAGAGAGATAGTGAGAGGAGGAACACAAGCAGAGGGAGTGGGAGAGGGAGAAGCAGGGAGCCCGACACGGGGCTCAATCCCAGGACCCTGGAATCATGACCTGGGCTGAAGGCAGATGCTTAATGACTGAGCCATCCAGGTGCCCCCCTAAATATTATTTTTAATAACAGCTTTATTGAGGGGCACCTGGGTGGCTCAGTCAGTTAAGCATCTGCCCTCAGCTCAGGTCATGATCCCAGGACCCTGGTATTGAGCCCCTCATCAGGTTCCCTGCTCAGCGGGGAGCCTGCTTCTCCCTCTCCCTCTGCTCCTCCCCACCACTCATGTTCTCTCTCTGTCTCTCTCTCTCTCAATCACTCTCTCTCAAATAAATAAATAAATCTGGGGAAAACAAACAAACAAACAAAAAAACCTTATCCCAGATCTCCTGGTGGATCAGCTCAGGTTTGACAGGATTCCATACATTTTCTAAAACCAGTGACCCCAAACAGTACTTGAACCTCATGGTCTATGAACCAAAAAACGAGACCATGTTTCTTTTTGAGTCCTAGACTCTTCTTCCCTTTTTCTCTCTTAAGGAAACTGTAGCTTGCTACAGCATGCTGGTGGCATATGATTTCCTATCAGGACATTAGAGAAATTTCTTGGTTTGATTGATTAGAAAAATTGAGCTAAAGCAGGTTTTATAACATTCAAGAAGTGTCATCTCTCTGGAGACCCACCTGACCTTTTGAAAGAGAATGCAATTTCAAAGTGCACTTGGGGATGGGAATCAGTGAGGACCTAGCTCCACCACCTACTTACCTGCGTTCACTGGAGCACACAATTTATTTTATTTTATTTTTTTAAGATTTTTAAAAAATTTATTTATTTGACAGAGAGATAGCACAAGTAGGCAGGGTGGCAGGCAGAGGGAAAGGGAGAAGCAGGCTCTCCGCTGAGCAGGGAGCCCGATGCGGGGCTCGATCCCAGGACCCTGGGATCATGACCTGAGCCGAAGGCAGCCGCTTAACCAACTGAGCCACCCAGGCGCCCCTGGAGCACACAATTTAGACTCTGAACTCAGTTTCTGACTTACAAAATGGGATTAAAGGGGCGTCTGGCGGGCTCAGCAGTAGAGTGTGTGACTCTTGATCTCAGGCGTTAGTTCAAGCTAACCCTCCCTCGGGGGTGGGGAAGGTAGAGATTACTAAGAGGAAAGGGGGAGATTAAAATACCTACACTGCAGGATTGTTAACCAGGATCTAGAGATAATGTATATGTGGAAAATAAGAAAAGGTAGAGGAGGATAGGGTGACCAGCATTATAGTGTCAGGTGGAGGGGAGGTTGCAATGTTAAATAGGGTATCAAGGTCAGCCTCATTTGAAAAGGTGACATTTGAGTAAAGATTTTTTTTTTTAATTAAGATTTTTCTTTATGGAGCATTTTGGTCATTTGAAGGAGGCTGATGATGACAGTGCCAAGCCTGGCAGCAAGGAAATGAGTGAACAGGGGTAACCAGCGCCCTTCAGATGTTCCCAGTCGTACATTTACCCAACACCTGCAACGTGCCAAGCCCTTTGTTAGGGGCCGAGGTTACAAAACTCTACAAGATACCACCTTGCCTTCTAGGCGTGGGTAACCTAGTAGAAGACACAGCCGTCAATGACTACAGTTGCCATCCTTTGTGATAAGTGCTGTAGGAGCACATTTTAGGAGCCCCGAGTCAGGTTTGAGTGTTGACGAAGATGTGCTAGAGGAAGAGACCCTTGGACCTGAATCTTCAGAACAAGTGGAAATTGGGTAGCCCAAGAAGGCATTTCCACAGAGAGGACAGCTTGTGCAGGCACTGAGCTATGGGACAGCCTGGCATGTTTGAAGAACTGTTAGAAGATCCGAAAGGCTGGAGTGAAGGGAGGGGGTTGGGAGGTTAGTTGGTGGCAGAGCTGAGGCAAGAGAGGCGGGCAGGGGCTACATCATGAGGGGTCTTGTTAGTTTTACAGCTTCCTGGCTCACAGCAAGAATCTGGGATTGCTTATTAAGCCTTCAGAAATGAAGTGTGAATAGGTAGTAGGCTGTTTGCTTACCATGGGTGCTAACCCAGAAAGGGAGCCCTTCCTTTTGTTTCTGCCTACACATCCATGTGAGGAGCTGCTACTCTGGGGGCATCCACCTGGCCAGCCCCTTTCCCATTTCTTGAGACCTGGACTCCCTGAAACATGAATCCTAGGCGTGTTTATGATTACTAACAAACTCTGAGCCCAACGAGGGCAGGACCAGTCTTTATTTACCTATGCATATCCCCTAGCACCTATCACAGTGCTTGGCATATAGTGCGTGCTCCGTGTCTGTTGATTAATATTGAATGAAGAGGAGGGTAAGGCTTATTTGGGAAGACTGGTTCTTACATGTTTTAAAAATAGTAATAATAGCAAGCACTTAATACTTTTCTGAGTACCTTGTATATGTCAATGGATCCAGTTCTCACAAGGGAAACTGAGGCACAGAGAAATAAAATAAGTTGCCAAGGTCATACAGATAGGAAGTGGAGGGCTGAGATTTGAATGTAGGCAGGTGGTTCCAGCATTCCACTCTCTTAACCATGCTCTGTATTGTCTCCCAATAAATGTTTTCAATTCATTTATAAGATTGCTTTAGTGCCAAAAAAAAAGAAAAAAAAAGATTGCTTTTGTGCCTTAAACAGGAACAGTATTGCCATATAAGTAAAGCTACTAACAGGAAGGGTCATGCAGCTCCATTGCTTTTGGCAATGAAACTTCAGAAGGCAATATATTCCCTCTGATTTGAAAAACCAGGTGTTTCCATCCCACATAATTTCTGTGTCTTCTTTTTAGATGTTCCTTCTTATGTAGCATCCCACGTTGCCATGTCATCAGTGCCATCCAGCTGCCTTGGGTGGAGTACAAGTTTGAACATGGTTGGACACCTGACAGCCTTGGTATTTCAGCCATTGAGCCCTCCTGTAGTCAGACTGCTCTTGTCCATTCCCGTGGAAAAAGTGGAATATTGGGCATGGCTCTTAAGTAGTTCTTCATTTATTTTGTTTACACATTCAGCAGATATTTATTGAGCACTTACTCTGTGCCAGTTATGGGACAACAAAGCTCTGTACCAGATGGTGGGGATCCAGCTGTGAAAAGAACATAGTTCCTTTCCTTATGTGGCTGATGTTCTAGAAAGGAGAAGTGAGTAACAAACAAGCAAGGAAGTAAACAAATAGATCCTGTGTCAGATGGAGTGAGTGCTAAGGAAATAAATCTAATAAGGGAAGGGGCACAAAGGGACCTTGTTATGATATGTGAACTTGGATGAACAGGAAAAGCTTCACTGATGAGTGACATTTGAGATAAGACCGGAAGGAAGCAAGGGGCTGATCCAGGCAGATACCTGGGGAGAGAGCATTCTAGGTGCAGAGAGCAACAAGTACAGAAGCCCTGAGGCGGGTGCATGCTTGTCATGCTACTAAAGAGCAAGGCCAGTGTGTCAAAGAGGTCGTGGCAGTCTACGTGGGGCCTTGTAAGGACTTTGGCTTTTATTTTGAGTGATTTGGGAAGCCAAAGCAGAAGAATGAAAGGATCTAACTTATATTTTTTCTTTTTGAGAGAGCTTGTGTGTGCGTGCGCAGCAAGGGGAGGGACAGGGAGGGAGAGAGAGACTCCCCACTGAGTTCGGAGTCCTACGCTGCACTCAGTCCCACGACCCCGAGATCATGACCTGAGCCAAAATCAAGAGTCGGATGACTTAACCAACTGAGCTACCCGGGTGCCCCCTGTCATCTGTTCTGATATAAAATTGAACAAACTAACCACCATAGTCTCTTCTAACATGATCTGATCTGGCAGTCATAGCTGTAGTTCTTGGGCCTCTGAAGAAAGCTGTCTACCTCTTGGGTGGTCCACATTTGGGCACTGTCTGTACTGTGATAGTGTTTGCTGGTAGGGAAGGAATATAAAGGATAAGATCAACCCATCAGTCCCTGTACTGGAAATTCAGGTTTTTCTCCTCTGTTGATGTCAAGATTTAACCTGTTTCAAGAGCATTATTATTTCCCCCTATTTCTCCTTTTTCTTGACAAGAGCTGTGTTGCTTGAAACCAAATCCTTTTTTTTTAAGATTTAATTTATTTATTTGAGAGAGAGATCACAAGCAGGGGGGAAGGGTAGAGAGAGAAGCAGACTCCCCGTTGAGCAGGGAGCCCGATGCAGAACTCGATCCCAGGACCCTGGGATCATGACCTGAGCCAAAGACAGACACTTAACTGAATGAGCCACCCAGGCGCCACTGAAACCAAATCTTGATAAGCATTTTCATCTTTATCACTCTCTGTGGGAAGTAAATATGATTTAAAGGAACCACAGTAAGAGGCCCAGTACAGCAAGTAAGATGTGCCCAGGTGAGAAGTCAATGGGGCAATCCACTTTAAATGTGGTGCCCAGAATTCCATAAACCTGAGCTTTGGGGTCTGATGCAAAGCCATCACCTCTAACCCCACTGATCCAAATTGATTACCGGTCTTGCCATGATGGCTACAGTTGGCTAAGTACAATTTGAGGATAAGTGGACCCCTGAGATGAGGACTCTAGTGAATGTCCTGGGGAACCCGGAGGAAGCTCAAGTAGCCATCAGGGTTCTCCTTCATGGCAGGTTAAGTGAGCAAGCTGAACGTGTATGAATTGGAGACTATACTGCTTTTTTTTTCTTTTAAAGATTTTATTCATTCGAGATAGAGCATGAGCAGGGGGAGAGGCAGAGGGAGAGGGAGAAGCAGGCTCCCTGCTGAGCCAGGAGCTGGACGTGGGGCTCAATCCCAGGACTCTGGGATCATGACCTGAGCCGAAGGCAGACGCTTAACCATCTGAGCCACCCAGGGACCCCGAGACTATACTGCTTTTGTTCTTAAGGTTTCTTTGTTTACAAAATAGAAGGACAGATGATTTAGTTTCACGAAGTTAGCAGACCACCTGAAATTTTAATAAAGCAAGCTCAAGGAAAAGGGATGAAGATGCAGTTGGAAAATTGAAGTCATGCTTTCATGATACATACCTCAACTCTGGTACCTTCTCTCCTGGAATTTCCCAAAGTTGGTTTGTGGTAATCTTGCCATTTGTATTATCTTTTTTTTTTTTTTAAGATTTTATTTATTTATTTGACAGAGAGAGACACAGCAAGAGAGGGAACGCAAGCAGGGGGAGTGGGAGAGGGAGAAGCAGGCTTCCCGCTGAGCAGGGAACCTGATGCGGGGCTCGATCCCAGGACCCTGGGATCATGACCTGAGCTGAAGGCAGACACTTAACGACTGAGCCACTCAGGTGGTGCCCCTATATCTTTTTATATAGTTCTGATTATGCTTGGTATGTGCCAACTATTTTGGGGAGTGATGTTTTCCCTTATTTCTGTTGGCTCCTATCAAGTGTTAAATTGCTTAAGCTGATTTTTAGTATTTCCAGAATAATCATCATCTTCCTCTTTGTATGGCTCTCAGAAGTGGATATGAGTTAAGTGTTTTAACCAGTGAAGAGAAAACCTTCCACAGTGTGGTTTATTAGAATAGGTACACTGACCCTGAAAGCAGGCAACATGAAGATAACATAGGGTGGGTTTTGCCCTCTGGGAGGGCTTAGAAACAAAATAGAAATATTAAACCAGTTCATAAATTAGTAAAGACCTTACATCATCGATCTATTTGCCAAGTCTTTTAGAGGTTGAAGGCAATGTTAAGTGTGTCCTTGGGGTTGAAGGTGTGAGAGACTAACTGTGGGAGTGACTTGTTCAGAGTGGGTAGATGGAAGAGAGTGGCCATGTATCCTCCCTGCTTTGAGGCTTTGATGAGGGGTCTGCCCCAGTGGCCTGCAGGAAAGCAACATTATGAGTTGGTGATGGGAGCTTGACCTGAACAGAAGGCTGTTCTTGTCTCAAGATGATATCTACAAGAACATAGTAAAATTCTTATGCTTTAAAAACATTTTGCGGGGCACCTGGGTGGCTCAGTTGGTTAAGTGACTGCCTTCGGCTCAGGTCATGATCCTGGAGTCCTGGGATCGAGTCCCGCATAGGGCTCCCTGCTCACCAGGGAGTCTGCTTCTCCCTCTGACCCTCTCTCGTCTCATGCTCTCTCTCTATCTCATTCTCTCTCTCAAATAAATAAATAAAATCTTAAAAAAAAAGCTTTAAAAAAATAAAATAAAAACATTTTGCATAATTGACCATCATACGTTTCATAGGATTTGGTCCTCGTGACAGGTGTTGAGGAAGGTTCGTGCATACTCCTCTATTTACGGGCCTCTTCCTGATCATCCCGGATGGCTGATTGCAGATGGGCTGGGTCCTATCTGGTGCATAAATCACTAACAGCCTGTAGCAAGCAGGAGGCCATTCCAGCTGATCTCAGCAAGGCTTGTAATAACCAGCTCCTCTCCCAGTCATACCTTCAAAGTGGCACAAGGATTCAAGCATTGGCCTTTCAGGGGAAGCCCTTGTCCAGCCAGGATTCTTCTGCCTATCCCAGTGGTAGAATTAGTGCCTGACAGCCAGGGTCAGACCCACTGAGAGCTGAGGCACAAGCATGGCCTGCTTAGCACAGTGGGGGAGCAGAGGTGGCAAAGCCGGACACCAGCAAGGTTCTAGGCCAGGAAGCCTCGATCCACCAACTGTGGAAATCTAGGCCCCAAACTAAACCCAGAGGGAGGCAGGCAAAAGGCTTGGGAGTATCTGCACAATATGTGGCCCCAGACTGGTTTTCGTGCTTTAGTTACCAGACTGAATAAGCTCAACTTCCATGTGTCAAGAAGGACTCAGGCCTAGCTCTAACTTGTCTCTCTGATTTCAGCTCTTACCTTGTAAATACTAAGCCTGCAAGCGGAGGTAGCTATTATATTGTTACCTTTTGGAGGTTGCCCAAGGAATTCCTCCTGGAACTGAATTGCTTCTACCGTTAATGCCAGAGGCATGGAAGCCACTGATGGCCTTGGGTCAGGGTGTCCCAGGTCAGAAGCAGAAACAGCTCACTGGATGTTACTGAAAAACAGCCCCCAACGAGTTGAGCTTTTCTGGGATTTCCCTTCACTTGCAAGATGCAAGTTTGTCTAATAGATGTACAACTTGATTAAGTGCCAATACATCACAGATGCAATTATATTTAAGAACAAGCTACTTCTTCTAATCTCTCTGCCATCACTGATTAATTAAACACTTTGAACTATGCCCAACTGTTTGAAAGCTGTGAAAAATACAACCTGCATAGTTAAAATTTCTGCACAAGCCTATTTCCCTGTTTGTGCCTGTATTCTTTTTTTAAACCTTTTTAAAAACCATTCTTTAAACATAATATGTATTTATACATGTTTCCAAACACACAATCTGGCTTTTTCTTATCATGGTTAGAAATCCTTCCATGGTTGGCCAAGAAATACACTCACACAGTAAATGAAATAAAGTATGAGAGACCAGTTGAATAATATAGACTTACCTTCAGATTGTTGCTGCCATTGGCCACACTTTGAAGATTTTTGTTTTTAATTTTTAAGCCTTACGGAATGCCTCAGAAGGGTTTTTTGCCGTTGTTTTTAGTGGTATCTTTTTATTGAGGTTTTAAAATATTTTTGTACTTACCAGGAATGGGGTGGGGGCAGGGTGATAACAGGGTATAGCAATGTTCTTATTTTATAACATATAATTATTAGCTATATATCTGGCACCATGCTGTGCTAGTAATTTCTAGTCTTTTCTGTTATAGAGCTGTCTTTTAAAGCAAATGAGCATTGAAAGACCTATTCCACACATGAAGCCGCCCAGGGAGACTCTGAAATTGGCCCCAGGTGACTGACATGGTGGGGTATGCTAGATTTGCAGGACTGGGACATCTGAACATGCTGAAGAAGATCAGTTTGACTATTTATGTATTTCTCTCTCCCTGGACTGTAACTTTCATCAGTGGTGCATTCATATTCATGCGGGGCCTTGAACTCTGAAGCCTGCTCAGCTAAATCTTCATGGTCCTCACTCCCTAAAAGTCACTTGTGTTTTGGGCCATCTTTCCTTTCTTTGATTTAGTCTCCCCAAAGGGGGACAAGTAACATTTCTTCCCATTTTTGAGGAAATATTTGAATTTGACCATACCTTTATTATATATGCGTATCCTTCCCAACTCCCTAATCTTCCTCCTAAATTCCAAACCAGATTTTGCCCTTTTCCAGAAAAGCCAAACTAAATCAAGTTCTCCACCACTAGATCGCTCCGTCTTTATTGAGAACGAGGAAACTGTCCACCCCTCTCTAAGCCAGATTTTTCGTGATGAACGTGTAGAAAGTGGAATGCAGTTGACAAGCTTTATGTAATTGTGCAATCCTGATTTTTATTGACTTTTTCTCTCATCCTCCTAGGTAACAGCTTGCCTGATTGCTGTGGCTAAAACAGACCGTGAAGTTCAAGTGCGCAGAGCTGCCATCCACGTGATTGTACTGCTGCTTCGGGGCCTCAGCCAGAAAGCTACTGAGGTAAGTCAGTTCCTTGCCATTTGCAGCTTCCCTACATTTTTGGGTTTTATCTGTTTATCAGTCTTCCTTTCACCAAGGCAGCCTCAGATCTTTTCCCTGGGTGGATGCATGGAGATGAATCCATCAGCAGAGATTTTATTTTGTAGCAGGAATACTGTTTGCATCTTTAGTAAGAGTCCCTGTTTCCTCTGTAGCAGTAGGCAAACTGCACATTAACTGCTGCAGGAAAACCAGAGCACAGGTTTATGGGTTGTGACTCTGAGTCCTGGCATTCTTCTCAGAGGGGCAGGTTCCAGGTGAGCTAAGTGGACCACACTAAGCCTGCCTCTGCCTCTGTGGCCTGAACTCTAGTGACTTGTCTTCCTGACTCATTTCGTTGTTGAAACCGAATTCCTGAAGGACCTCATTTAAAATGTTTCCTTTCTAGCTGTGAATTCAATCCAGGAGATTTTAGTTGCTGCATAAATTGAACTTTTTTCCTCCTCCAAATGGGTCTGGCTGGATTTCTCCCCAGTGTATGGCCCATATGGGAAGAAAAAAATATATATCCATATGTGTGCTAAGAATGAGTGACCTCGAAATTAATTTTCCTCTTGATTTTAATGGAAACTCATTCCCAGTTGAGTTTATAGGAGAGTTTATATTAATAATTTACTTCCTGATATCCACAAGGCTCATCTACGGCTGGCAAATCAGTATTTAACTGTCAGTGAAGCCATTAGAAGAATGTTTTGTCAGACCTACAGGCTTTACTCATGATGAATTTTGCCATATCACGTGTTTGACACCATTTTTATACAAGCACGGACTCATTAGTTATCCCCTAGTTATTATCTAGGACCTTGATGGTGGTGAGGACACACAGATCACAACTCAATAATGCAGATTAATTAAATAAATTGCTGTCGGGTACACACTGCCCTTGATGAGAATCTGCTCTACAAGAGGGAATTAAGAAAGTGTTTTTCATCCATCCTCAAGATCTACAAAACTCTTGGGGTGCCTGGGTGGCTCCGTCAGTTAAGCCTCCGACTCTTGATCTCAGCTCAGGTCTAGATCTCAGGGTCTGGATCTCAGGGTCATGAGTTAGGCCCCGCGTTGGGCTCCACACGGCGTGGAGTCTACTTTAAAAAAAAAAAGGGCGCCTGGGTGGCTCAGTTGGTTAAGCAACTGCCTTCGGCTCAGGTCGTGATCCTGGAGTCCCCGGATCGAGTCCCGCATCGGGCTCCCTGCTCAGCAGGGAGTCTGCTTCTCCCTCTGACCCTCCCCCCTCTCATGTGCTCTCCCTCATTCTCTCTCTCTCAAATAAATAAATAAAATCTTTTAAAAAAAAAAAAGATCTACAAAACTCTTGCCAAATACACCATGGTTATGTAAGTTGTTAACAATAGGGGAAACTGGGTGAGGGGTATACAGGAATTCTCTGTGCTGTCTTTGCAACTTGTCTGTAAATCTAAAATTATTTCGAAATAAAATTTTAGTTAAAACTATGAGTTCTAACACTATTAAAATAAATCTGTAAAGCTCTGTGAGTGGGCTGCGGCCACCAGCATATCCCGGGGCTTCTCACTGCCGTGGCCGGCACTGCCCGCGCAGGCGTACGTAGGCTGTGCCCGGCTGACGGCTGGCCCTGCGCTGCTGCGGACGCCGTGGCGCTGGGGGCTCCCCACGGCTCTGCCGGGATAAAACGCAGCTGTGGTGCACCACGATCTCCTCCACGGGATGAGGGAGTAGTGGGTTCCAGTGGGGCTACTTGCTGTGCCCCTGCTTGCAGCCTGTCTGCATATTCCACACCCACCCCCCTCTCCCATCTGTCTCCTGCTCCTCACTCATGCATGTCGTCAGGCAAATTTCTCACCTACAAGTGACTGCACATCTTCTGGTTGGAAGTCCTGAGATGTGCTCTTACGTGGGTTTCCAACTTCCAGCTGTGATTGGTACAAGATTTGGGAAGCTCTGACCCTGAGGTTTTATTGAGTGATTGCCCTTGATTTCCTGGGCTTTGGCTTCACTGACAAACCAAGACCACGTCACTTTTCCGTATTTGAGCAGGCCAGCATTGTGGAGGCACTTTTGCAGCATCTGGGGCTCCAGAACCACAGGATGAACCTTTTGTTCATGATTACAGAGATATCATTGCTCAGGAGGTGCTCTGTAGGTTCGAGCAGAACCGATCTGGTCAGCTTACCATGAAGAGTCTCTGGCTGTCAAGTGCAGGTATATTTCCTGAGACTCACTGTCCTCTCCTTCTCCAAAAGCTTCTCAAAAATGGAGGCATGCTGTCGTCCATCCTTACACGATTGATGAACTTCTTTGTATTCTCCCGAGGTCTCACCCCAGTCTTTGGGCTATAGACCCAATACTCTGAGAGTAAGCTGTGAGACATGTGGGCAGGGATACTGAACAATGACAGAAGTCAGTTACCCTCAGTCCCTTACACTATATCAACCAGAGAAAGAAGGTTAGAAGATGCTGGGTGGGAGCTCTTGCTTCTGTAACTGTTCCCATTCATTTTATCTATGGGCCATTGGATCCCATGAATCTCAATCCAGAGTTTTTGGAGCTGTATAGGAAAAGAGTCCGATTCCGGATGGCCACATTAGCCACTATCCACCGCTAGAGGATCCCATGGGCTTCCTGAATACATATATGGGCTTCATCAACTCCTTCTGAGCTGGAATGAGTAACTTCCCTCTGTTACCTCCCCTACTCCCTTATGTTGTGTATTCCACTTAGGAATAAATGCCCCAAAGAGGTCCTGGCCACCAAACACTATTCTCTCACCAAAGTCCACCTGACTCACATGGGAGTCAGCATGTAGTTAAAAGCCCGCAGAAACTCTAGCTAAGGGTGACCTAACAGTCGACCTCCCATTCTTCTCACACCTGAGTGAGTGTATGGACTTGCCTCTGTCTTTGTGCCTCTGATGTGCACTACTTCTCACAGATACAGACAGACAGACAGACATTCTTAAAAGTCTTTTTAACACTTCTATGGACTCTGCTGAAATATTTAGAAGTACTAATTTCTGTCCCACCCTTGGCTGGAATCCTATAGTAAAGACTGAGGAGAGGGTGTCTCCTGACCCGTCCTTGAATGGCTTTAAGGGCATGTGCTGTTTAAAGTTCTCTAAGCAACACAGCTCCAAGTGCCAGTGAGTCTCCCTTGTCATAACTTTGGATTTTGTTTTATCAGCTACTTTTAATAATGGACATTTTGTTAAAATAGGTTTTGGGTTGAATAATGCAGTATTCTAAGTATACTTTAAGACTATGATTTATCTACATGTATTATATATATTTTCTAAGGATACTAAACCAGCAGATACTCTGGCAGAGTAGTAAACCTTTTAAACATGTTTAATTTCTGAATAAATTGGATTAAATCCAAACTATTTACAGAATTTCCTAAAATCACAGGATATTAAGGACCAGTAGCATCTGTGCCAGAGATTAACTGTTATTAGCTAATTCTAACAGCATATAACAGTCTGACTCTTCATACCTCAGTGCTTAGAAGCATGTCCTTCCTGAGCTGGAGGGGAGGGGATCGTTGTATAGTCCAAATTACCATGCTAAATATACATTGATTCCTTTTATGACAATTGCTTAACTTCTCATTGGTTGTCCCAGAGAGGCTTCCTCATATAGTTCAGTAATCCCTGTACTTTACAGTTAGGAAAGTTCCAGAAACTTTAAGAACAAATACTGAAAGATCTATGAACAAATGATGCTGAATATTTCTTTTTCTTGCCTTTTTTTTTTTTTTTTTTTTAAGTAGGCTCCATGCCCAGTGTGGAGCCCAGTGCAGGGTTTGAACTCATGATGCTGAGATCAAGACCTGAGCTGAGATCAAGAGTTGGACACTTAACCAACTGGGCTACACAGGTGCCCTGTTGAATTATTTTTTTTCTTAAGCCACAGTTTCAATTGTCTTAAAAGAGGATGATTAAGTGATTTTTTAAAAAAGATTTTATTTATTTATTTGACAAAGCACGCAAGTGCATGCATAAGCAGGGGGAGTGGCAGGCAGAGGGAGAGGGAGAAGCAGGCTTCCTGATAAGCAGGGAGCCCAACAATGTAGGGTTCAGTCCCAGACCCTGGGATCATGACCTGAGCCGAAGGCAGACCCTTAACCAACTGAGTCACCCAGGCACCCCAATTAAGTGATTATTTTAAATTCTTTTTTTTATTAGCAACTTCAGGTATAACAACTGAAGCTGTAATAAATGTTTATTTTCTATTAATAAAAATGAATTTTGACAAAAGTGGCAAAAAAAAACTCTATAAGTGCACACACCCTTAATGAGTGAGAGAGTAAGAGTGTGTGTGTGTGTGTGCGCGCGCACACAGCAAAATATCTGGTTAGTAAAGTGAGAGAAGAAATAGAAACTCTATCCAGAGTTCTCACATCTGTGTGTAGCCAGTGAAAGCAACACTCCTGGTCTTACCAGTATTAAAATAATTTGTGGCCATGGAAGATTATTGTCACTTTCAAAAAACCATGTGAATGGAAAATCGCTCTCCGGTTCTCCAAAGCAGCTCTATTTTGCACTCACTGAAATTTATAAATTGTGCTTACTTAGTGAATAAAGAAAAGGAAATGGAATGGGATGAATGTATGATTCCTCTTCCTGGTGCATCCTTAAGGCCAGGTGTGTTAAATCTTGTAATCGTAGGTGTGATTATAATCAGCGGCACTTTAATGAGAAACGGAGATCATCACAAAGCTTTCAGTCTAAGATTTATCTTTTCTGCTGTTTTGCCCCCAGGAACAGCTGAAATGAAAATGCTACTTTGTTGATGAAATGTGTGTGTGTGTGTGTCCCTTCTAATCACTATTACTGAAAATGCTACTTTGTTGATGAAATGGTGTGTGTGTGTGTGTGTGTTTGTTTCTCTTCTAATCACTATTTCTGAAGTTACAGAGTGCCAAAAGATAATGCCAGGTTTCAGTGAATTTTCTCTTGCTGGTAGATGTGCCTGCCAAAGACCTCTGTGGTTCCAGCAGCTTGGAAAGGAGGCAGAAAGTCCAGTAAGAGGTAGGGGTTCAGAAGATCAGGAGATAGATTAGGATCAAAAAGGGAAGACGTCACAACCCCCACTCATTTGAAAGTAGCCAGAATCTTGTGCAATCAACACAATATCCACACTGGAGGGAGATACTGCATTCACTTTCTTAATGAAAAACTTATTTTCTCTGCTTACCCTTGTTTTGGCCTTATGACCATATCTGTTAACTGTTCATTTATTCCCATTATAGCCTGAAGCCCAGGAGAAGCCAGAAGGAATTCCCTTTTAACCCATTCTACCTTACCCATACTGAAAATTAAATTTACTAGGAGTACCCAGGGGAGGAGGTATGTTTAGACCTGTGCCTTCTGTTGGCCTCAGAGTTAAGAACAGCCCTCCTCAACATGGAGAGGGTAAACTGAGCAACAGAATGAAAAAAATTGTGCCTAACTATCCAGGTCTTTGCAACTAACTTCCCAGGTCTTTGCAAAGTGACTTGTTTAAGTATTGTAGAGGTTTAGAACATCCATTTTCATAAATTCATTCCAAAGACAATAATGAATAACTGGGGCAGTAATGGCTGAGTAATAGCCTCAGGCCCTCCTTCAGGTAACAACTATAAATTCTGGACATAATATAGTAAGCAGCTACCTTGAGACACTGGAGAGTGCTCAACTGGAGTCTGTGCTCAGAGGAGAGGCATTGGACAGAGTCAGTTTCCATTTTCTTGGCTTTTAACTTAGGGACAAGTCTATTTGGGAGCGAATGCAATGCAGGAGGGCCAATGGTAGAGATATCACAGTCTTTCTAGGGGAACCAGAACACTGAATCCGGGAAACCACAGCTCCAGGACAGAGAAGGGAAATCCTGGAATGGGTAGATTCAGAGAAAGGCGTCCCAAATTCTGTCTGCCTACATGTAGAACTGACCCCTGAACCAAGCAAGATAAGTGCCCACTTTAAAAAAAAGAAGCAGCAGAAACCACTAATTGGAGAAGAACAAAATCTAGGGTCTTCGTAATTTAACATTCATAATGTCCAGGATATAGTCCAAAATAACTCAATATATGAAAACCAGGAAAATGGAAATATTCTCAATAGAAAAGAAAATCAACTGAGACCAACCCTAAGATAATCCTGATGTTGGGATTTTAAAGCAGCTTTATAATTATCCTTAATGAAGTAGAAGAGAAAAATGCCTACAATTAATAAAAAGATAGAAATCTCAACAAATATTATGTAAGACTGATGAATCACTGGACTCTACCTTTGAAACTAATAATACACTATATGTTAACTAATTGAATTTAAATAAAATAATAATTCTAAAAACTAAAAAAAAGGAATCTCAGCAAAGAAATAGAAATGATTTAAAAAAGAGAGCCAAATGGAAGTTCTAGAACTGAAAACTACAATACCTGAGATTTTCTTTTTATTTTTTTAAATGTTTCTTTTTAGATGTTTTTTAGTTATTCATTTGAGACAGAGAGATACAGAGAGAGAAAGAGAGAGCATGAGCAGGGGGAGGTGCAGAGGGAGAGGGAGAAGCAGGCTCTCCGCTGAGCAGGGAGCCGGACACGGGACTCACAACCCGAGCCAAAGGCAGAGGCTTAACCATCTGAGCCACCAAGCGCCCCTGAGATTTTCTTTTTAATTTTATTTTATTATGTTATGTTAATCACCATACATTACATCATTAGTTTTTGATGTAGTGTTCCATGAGATTTTTTTTTTTTAATCACTGAATGGAATTAAAAGCAGGTAGAGCAATAGAGATGATCGAATGTGAAGAAGAGAGAGAGAAAAAAAAAAGATTTAAAAAGTAAGTGATCTAGAGTGACCAGGGGCTCTCAGAAACCTAAACCTGTATTTCCCCTGGGAGCCATGGTTCAGTATCCAACTAATTCAGTGTTGATGGCAACTTTATAGAACATAACCACCATGAATAATGAGAATTGGCTGTAGAAAAAAGTTGATGATCTTAAAAAAAGGATGAGTGTTCTGGGACTGACCATAGTTCTAGATTTATTTAGATAACTACTACTACAGTCTTCTATATTGTTTACAAAAAGCTGACTTCTTAGAAGAACTGTGAAGTACTTGAGAACTTTGCACATGGGTTTACAGTGACTAAATGTGACAGCAATTTTTGTGACTCTTGATCTTGGGGTTGTGAGTTCAAGCCCCACAATGAGTACAGAGATTACTGAAAAATAAAATCATTTATTTATTTATTCATTCATTCATTCATGTATGAATGAGACACTGCACTCGACAGAGCAGGGGAGGGGCAGAGGGAGAGGAAGAGACTCTCAAGTAGACTCCCCGCTGAGTGTGGAGCCTGATACAGGGCTCGATCCCACAACCCTGAGATCATGACCTGAGCGGAAACCAAGAGTTGAAGGCTTAACCGACGGAGCCAGCCAGGCATCCCTGAAGATTTTATTTTTCAGGGGTGCCTGGGTGGCTCCATCAGTTAAACTTCTGACTCCTGATCTCAGCTCAGGTGTTGATCTAAGGGTCATGACTTTAAGTCCCACACTGGGCTCCGCACTGGGTGTGGAACCTACTTAAATAAAATATTTTTTAAAAAAATGTGCCAGCATTTTATATTGAAACTTTCTCCCTTGCTTTTTAATATTAAAAGGTATTTCCTAGAGCATAGCTTTTCTTCCTTCTAATCACTCATTTTGGTGAAAAAAACCAATCTAGGGGCGTCTGGGTGGCTCAGTCGTTAAGCATCTGCCTTCGGCTCAGGTCATGATCCCAGGGTGCTGGGATCAAGCCCCACATCGGGCTTCCTGCTCCGGGAGAAGTCTGCTTCTCCCTCTCCCACTCCCCCTGCTTGCGTTCCCTCTCTTACTGTGTCTCTCTCTGTCAAATAAATAAATAAAATCTTAAAAAAAAATCTGTACTCTATCTAGTAGGAGATAAGTAGTAGGCTTTAGAATTCATTCTTTCAAGATGATAAACAAGTCTTAACACCAGGTCCTGTCTTCAAAAATAAGCAAACCCTGGAAACATCCTTAGGGGGAAGAGTTTGGGATTAATTACTAAATGATGGCTGGGTCAGGTTCTGAGCTAAACCCAGCCCCCCGCCCCCCAGGAATGATTTTGAATTCCTTCTTTGAGTCCAGTGATGGATTCTGATGACAGAAGGCTCTTCCTGATAACATGATGAATAGTGGTTTCACTAACATTTGTGTATTCAGAGGTTACTCTCCTAGTTCTTTGTCAGAGAGAAGGCAAACCCTGGCTTAGGAAGAAAGAGAGAGAGAGAGAGAGAGAGAAAGAAAGAAAGAGAGAAAGAAAGAAAGAAAGAAAGAGAGAGAGAAAGAAAGAGAGAAAGAGAGAGAAAGAAAGAAAGAAAGAAAGAAAAGAAAGAAAGAAGAGAGAGAGAGAGAGAAAGAAAGAAAGAAAGAAAGAAAGAAAAGAAAGAAAGAAAGAAAGAAAGAAAAGAAAGAAAGAAAGAAAGAAAAAAAGAAAGAAAGAAAGAAAGAAAGAAAGAAAGAAATGGCTTGAGTGTGATGTTAGGCATTTTTGGTTACAGCAGTTACTCGGGGTCCATCCGAAACATTGGGTGTGTGAGTCCCAGGTTCACCTTGCTTCCTGTCAGTCCAGACCGAGAACTGGGACCCGAAGAGGACCTGACACTTAATCTCTGACACGACACAAATGGCAAGTTATAAGTAAATGGATACACAGAATGGAAACTTTTCCTTCCTTTTATTGGTTTTGTTCTATCCCGAAGGTTATTTTGACATTTGGTGTGGTTTTCGTGCTGTGAGTATAGTAAATGGGCCCAGTTTCCTTCCCAGAGCCAGTTTCACACATTGCTCTTTTTAACAGCTCGAAGGCCCTGTGTGAGGAGTAAATGAAAAGAACATTTATATAAGTATGACTGGGATCCAGGTAATAATTATTCCCCTATAAACTTTGAAAAAGTGCTTGGGAGACAGAGAGCCCTTCCAGGACTGAAATTAAAGAGCCTCTTCCCTTCCTGGGAGCGTAAAGGTCCAGCCGGTGGAGCAAGGCAGCAGTTCTGTTGATCATCTGCTCCTGGCCGGGGCCTGGCTGTTTACAGTGTTGGTATTATTCATAAAAGACATTTAATAAGAATTCATCATTCATTGGACACTGTTCACAGTGTCAAGAGAGACAGAGGCTTAGAGGGACTTTCAGATAAGTCCTAGCTTTATAAATGGTCTCTTCCCCCAAACTCTTCCTTCTTTTCTCTCAGACGATAGAGATGCCGCCACTCCCTTTCAGTCTTAGAAGAAGGGATCCACTTGGGCTCTGTAGTCGTTTCCTGGGGCTGCCTAACCAAGTACCACTGACCGTAGAACTTGACCGTCTCCTAATTCTGGAGGCTAGAAGGCCAAACTCAAAGTGTCGACAGGGCTGTGTGCCCTCTGAAACCTGTAGGAGAGTTCCTCCTTGCCTCTCACTGGCTTCCGGTGCTTGGCCGGCACTCTTGGGCATTTACTGGCTTGGAGCCACATAGCTCCAGTCTCTGCCTTTGTCATCACGTGCATTCTCCCTGTGTGTCTGTGTCTTCACGTGGCTTCCTTCTTCCTTTCTGGAATAGGGCCCCCCTCCTCCAGTATGACCTTAAGTAGTCACGTCACAATGACTGTTTCCAAATAAGGTCACATTCTGAGGTACTGGGGGTTAGGACCTCACTGTATCTTTCAGGAGCGGGGACACACAATTCAACCCATACTGGGCCCCTAGGATTCCATAGTCCTTTCTCTTTTGTGCTTATGCTTCTCCACCTGTTCATTATTGCCGCATCTCGAGAAGCCTGTTCTGCATGGGGTGTCTCTTCTCTGTCACACTCTTCCTTTTTTTTCTCTCTCCTTTAAGTGTCTGTACCACATACTCCAGCCTCAGGAAGACAAGAGAAGCACGGTTTCTGACGTGTTTACCTGGAAAGAACGTAATTCTGACACTTGAGTAGACAGAATAAGGAGGTGCATGGAGTAATTTTTTGGACACTTGGACTTGGTGCAAGTTCTGGTCTTGGTGCAAATCTCTTAACCTCTCTGAACCTCATTTGCACATCAGTCCTATCCCCCTGACACGGATGTGGCAAGAATTAGATGGAATGACATGTGAAGCTCTGCAAACTGTAAAGGGTTGTAAATACAGAAGATGACAGTGATGATGGTCGCTCCTCACCGCTGGTGCTGGTGGGGTTGTTAGCACTACTATCATCACTACCACTGCTACTACCGCATCTTAGATTTGCTGGAGTTTTGAATGATTTTTTTAAACCCACCAAAGATAATCTTATATTCAATCTGAATGAATAGGCAGTTTATTTCATCGTTGGAACTTTTAGAACCTTTTTATCATGCCAGGCTCACACCATCAGGCATCTCAGGTTTTAGAAGACAGGCTTTATTACATGAAATCCAGCCTTCCAACTCTGTGCGAGGATCTTATGATTGCATATACCACCTTCTTCTTCCTCATGGATACCAACTAGACTGGAAAACGTAGAAGAATCTAGACGCTTTGTAGTTATTGAACCAGAGGACTCAACCTATGTTTGGACATGATTTGACCTCCAACAGTATTGTTTTCTCCCTTTCTTCCCTATCACTGTGAAGCAGTGGATATAGTACCACAAATAATAATACCACTTATTTTTTTAAATTTAAAAAAATTTTTTTCATTTATTTGAGAGAGAGAAAGAGCACAAGCAGGGGGCGTGGCAGAAGGAGAGGGAGAAGCAGACTCCCCACTGAGCAGGGAGCCCGATGCACGGCTCGATCCCGGGACCCGGGGATCATGACCTGAGCCGAAGGCAGGTGCCCAACCGACTGAGCCACCCAGGCACCCCCGAACCCTCTTATTTTTTAAAGAAAGAACAAATAGGGGAACGTGGCTGGCTCAGTTGGTAGAGCATACAACTCTTGATCTCAGGGAGGGGAATTCGAACCCTACGTTAGATGCAGAGTTTACTTAAAATTGGTATGCCTGGGTAGCTCAGTCAGTTGAGCATCCAACTTTTGATTTCAGCTCAGGTCACGATCTCAGGGTCATGAGGTCAAGCCCCATGTCAGGGTCCACACTCAGTGGGGATTCTGCTTGAGATTCTATCTCTCCCTCTCCCTCTCCCTCTGGCCCTCCTCCCTTTCTCTCTGTCTTGTGGGCACCTGCTCGCCACGCTCTCTCTCTCAAATAAATAAATCTTTTTTTTTTTTTAAGATTTTATTTATTTATTTGACAGAGAGACAGCAAGAGAGGGAACACAAGCAGGAGGAGTGGGAGAGGGAGAAGCAGGCCTCCCGCTGGGCAGGGAGCCCAATGCAGGGCTCGATCCCAGAACCCTGGGATCATGACCTGAGCTGAAGGCAGACGCTTAACGACTGAGCCACCCAGGCGCCCCTAAATAAATCTTTTTTAAAAAAAAAGAAAAGGAAAGAGCCAATAAAGATTATTTTAAAGCAAATAATTATGCCAGTAGTGGATGAAAATATCCATTAAGCAGTCACCTGTTTCTTTCCCATGCTGAGCATATTTAAAGTAACGTTTTAGTTAATCAAGTGGAGACTTGTACCAAGTTCCAGTTCCCATTCAGCCATCTACTTTTTCTGTAAATAGCAAAGTTCTCATCACTTCTCTGTGGCAAGGGGTTGCCAAAAAAACTGTGATGATTTTTTTACACCTGTTATATATATTTAGAAGCTTGTCTTACTCTGTTAAAGCCCAATGTAATTTGCTGTCTTTTCCTTCCTAAGACCCAGTCAGACCAGAAGCACAACTTTTCAAATGTTCATTCCCACACATCAACAACCAAATATTTAGTCATTAATGAATGCCTGTTTTTCCAAGGATCTCTACCGTCTGTCACATACAAGATTTGTATGTGGGATAGCAACTCAGAAGTCATACCCTTAAACGGCTGAGTTAAAGGGGTTTCCAGCTAGATAACCCTGGATAGTATCCGGGGCATTTTTCAGGGGCGTATTTGTCCCAGGATCTGAGCGCTGAGAGAATAGGGCTAGAAGGTGTCAGGAGAAGACTGGTGCCAGGCTGGAGTCAGAGCCAACCTAAGGGAAGTTGCACAGGAGAAAGGCAAGGCCAGGTCCAGGCAGATGAAGACACTTCCGCCAGGCCGCTGCAGCTGACCTAAAGGGAGGTAAATGAGTGTGCTGTGTTCATCGATAGCACAGTAGCCCCATTCCCCCTCATCTTGTATTTTTTTCCTCACGCAATCTCCTAAATTGAGGTATAACTCATATCTATAAAATTCACCCTGTTAAAGTATGTGATTCAGGGGCACCTGGCTGGCTCAGTCAGAAGAGCAACTCTTAATCTCAGAGTCGTGAGTTCAAGCCCCACATTGGGTGCAGAGATACTTAAAAATAAGTAAGGGGTGCCTGGGTGGCTCAGTTCGTTAAGTGTCTGACTTCAGTTCAGGTCATGATCTCAAGGTCCTGGGATCAAGCCCCACGTTAGGCTCCACGCTCAGTAGGGAGTCTGTTTGTCCCTCTGCCCCTCCCCCTGCTTGTGCATGTGAGTGCTCTCTTTCTTTCTCTCTCTCAAATAAATAAAATCTTTAAAAATAAATAAATATGTTTTAGAAGTTTGAAATGTGCAATTCAGAGTTTTTAATATATTCATAAAATTGCTCAAATACCACCACCATCTAATTCCAGGGCATTTTCATTACCCCCCAAAAGAAGCCCTGTAGTCATGAGCAGTCACTCTTCCCCATCCCCCTTCCCCAACTCTTGCCACCATAATTCTACTTTCTATCTATGGATTTGCCTTTTCTAGACATTTCATATAAAAGAAATCACATACTATGTGACATTTTTTGTCTGGCTTCTTTCACTTAGCATGATGTAGTCAAGGTTCATCCGTATTATAGCCCTGTATCGGGATTGCATAACTTTTTACGTATGAGTAATATTCCATTGTGTGAGTATACCGTATTTGTTTATCCATTCATCAGTTGATGGACATTTGGGTCATTTCCACTATTTGACTCTTTTCAATAATGTTGCCGCGAATATTTGTGTACACATTTTTGTGCAAACGTATGTTTTCATTCTCATGGGTATATGTTTAGGAGTGGAATTGCTGGGTCATATGGTGACTCTACATTTAACTTTTTGAGGAACTGCCAGACTGTTTTCCAGCTGTGTCATTTCTCATTCTCACCAGCAATGTATGAGGGTTCCAAATACCCCACATTCTCGTTAATACTTGTTATTGTCTATCATTTACTAGGATTATCGCCATCTTAGTGGGTATGAAGTGGTGTAGTTTAAATTTGCATTTCCCTGGTGGCTCAAGATGTTAGCATTGTTTCATGAGCTTATTAGCCATTTGTAGGTCTTCTTTGGAGAAATGTCTATTCACAATCTTTGCCCATTTTTTAAATTGGGTTACGTGTCTTTTTATCATTAACATATTTGTTTTTTAATTTTGATTTTTATATCCAAAAATATTATTCACAGTTTTATAAAACTTAATTCAAAGATCCATAGCCCAGTCTCCTTACCCTCCATTCTCACTTCCCATGAGCAACTATTTTCAACTTGATTATTTGTTTCTTTAAATGTTTACTTCCATATTTCTACATAGCATGCTTACACTGCTATTTCTTGATTTTTCACCCCACTTATTGACTTCCTGCTAGATCTAATATGTGAAAGTAGGACTTATTCAGGGATTATGCTCCTAAGATGGAGAAGACTGGCCTGCGGTGAGACGGAGCGAAGCAGCATAGTGGCTTAGACTTAGTAGGTAGACTCTAGAGCTAGAATGTCTGGGATTGAATCCCAGCTTTACACCTCAGTGGAAGTGAGACCCTGCACAAGTTAGCTGACATCTTTGTGCCTCCATTTCCTCATCTGTAAAGTGGGGAGAATAATAATACCACTTTATAGGGTTGTTTTTAAAATTAAATGACCTTAGTTACGTAAAGCATTTAGAATCTGTACATTCTATGTATTAGTTATTATTTAGTATGTATTATTTAGTATGTGTTAATTATTATTAACATGCTCCCCACAAACATATGTATTCTCCTTCCCGTTTTCCCTATATAGTTATGTTACAGTTTTTGCTCGATCAGTATTTAGTGTTTATGTTATCATGGCTGTAACTGTTATCCACAGCTGAGCCATATAATATACTGTGATTACATTTCCTTTCTTGTATGAATTTTGGCTTTCTCTGAAGTTAATAAATGTCTCAGGTTTACATTTCTTATTTTAATGTGAACCTATTACCAATTTATCCCCCATACCAAATGTTCATAAATCTCTTAAAAGGTTCAAACATATCAAGTACTCTAACAGTTTCATCTTCTGAGAGGCATATCTCCTGCACCCTTCCACTCACTTGCTCTTATCTGGACTAGTTACTTTCTAAGCTTACTGCTAGATTTAAGAACACAGCACTTAAAACTTAATGATGCTCTGCACGCATGGGCAATACTTATGGACTGGTGAACTTAATAGGAGGAAGATGATCTAGCCAAGTCATTTCATCAGGATACTTCCTTTCATTGGTAGACTCCAAGACTCTTTTGAAGTCTTTTCTTTGGAGCTGGTCAGAGAAAATCATCTGGTCTCTCCTACCTAGAGGATGTGAGCCTGGCTGCCAGGATTCTGGAAAATGAGTGGAAGGAGGATGGCGGTCTCACCATTTAGTATGTAGACTTTCACTTAATCGTTGTGTTTTCAACATGGTAGCCTCAACCTTATTAGCACCTGATGTCCATCTATCCAGAGTCTCTCTGGTTGGATCCTCTGAAGGGTAAAACTCTAAGCTTCTGCTGTGGTTGGGGAAGGGCAGTCACCTGGGTACCAGGCCACCTGATTATTACTCAAACTTCCAATCAGGGCTTCTGTTCACCTCCATTTTAAGAGGTATGACCCACCAATTCCAAAAGGTTTTTGATTTTGCATTAGGCTTGCTTCTGGATTTAGTGAATCAATTTATCATCCAAACTAAGATACTTCTGAGAGTGAAAGAGGACACTTAATAATTATGTAAGTGCAGCAGATGTAAAACTTACTAACCTGGGCAAATCAGGATGGTGACCCTAGAATTCATCCAACTGCTTTCTAGCATCTAAACTTTTGTTGCTATAGCCTTGTTAGTGCTTTTTGTTCTGATAACTTAATGCCATTTTGTATCCCTTTACTGTCATGTTAGTGGGGTTACAGGAAAGGGCAATAGTGTACTCATGTGTTCAGTCCATCAGCTTTCAGATGGCAGCCTCCATCCTTCTTTATAGACGAAGAAAGTAGGTATGGAGGATATATGTGACTGTAGTCAGAAGTCTTTGGGTTTTAAGCAACAGAAACCTACTCTGAACTAGCTTAAGCAAAGAGAACTTTTTAGCCTACCCAAATCCAAAGAAGGGCTGAACAGTCATGTTGTGGGAAAAGCTGGGATAGAGCTGGTTATCAGTGACTCCTAGAATCAGGAATTGAAATGCTCCATTTCTTATCTCTGCTTCTTCTGTATTTCACTTTTGTTCTTTTGCCCGAAGTCCAGCTTTCCTCCTGTGGCAGCAGTATGACCACTGACAGTGTCCCAATGTTGCTCTTACGTCCAGCACTCAGAGATACCCTCCCTGGCCCCAAGTGCAAAAGTTGCAGGGAGGAAACTTAATGGTCCAGCCAAGATCAGATGCCCATCCCCAAATCAACGTGGTTGGGCCAGGTGGGGTATGTGTAAATGCTGTTTTGTGTAAAACCATGTTCAGCCTCCACTATACCCACCTGTGAGGGAAGAGGTGGGGGTCAGTGCCTAGGAGTGGGGGATAGTCCCATAGATTTCCTCAGTAGTAGCTTGGCCAGATTCACATGACAGTAGTGATGGATTTGAGAAATAGAGCCGAAAAGATTACAACTCATTACCTTACTGTGACTGCTAAAATATCAATGTTCAACCTTTTCTAGTGATAACATAAGTGACAGTTTGGAAGCCCTGACATTTAAGACTGCTCCCTTTCTGCCTCTTCTGCATAATCATTTACATAGATCTACATATGTTAGAACTTGGTTTGTCTTCCTCTTCTGCATCAGACTTACACTATTTTATTTTCTGTAGGATAGCCTATTCCTTACCCTTCTTATCTGATCTAAAAAGACCAAGAATAAAGTATTACCAATCAAACTAAGAATTTTAGAATGTTATTTATTTTTAATTATTATTTTAATTAACATATAGTGTATTGTTTGTTTCAGGAGTACAGGTCTGTGATTCATCAGTCTTACACAATTCACAGCACTCACCACAGCACATACCCTCCGCAGTGTCCATCACCCAGCCACCCCATCCCCCGACCCCCCTCCACTGCAGCAACCCTCAGTTTGTTTCCTGAGATTAAGAGTCTGTTAT
>NC_138384.1:15734239-15749113 GCF_054177405.1 Leptonychotes weddellii | reverse complement strand
TTCATTTTTTGATGGGTGCGTAATATTCCAGTGTGTGTGTGTGTGTGTGTGTGTGTGTGTGTGTGTGTGTATACCACATCTACTTCATCCATTCATCTGTCGATGGACATCTGGGCTCTTTCCATAGTTTGGCTATTGTGGACATTGCTGCTATAAACATTGGGGTGCAGGTACCCCTTCAGATCACTACATTTGTATCTTTGGGGTAAATACCCAGTAGTGCAATTGCTGGGTCGTAGGGTAGCTCTATTTTCAACTTTTTGAGGAACCTCCATACTGTTTTCCAGAGTGGCTGCACCAGCTTGCATTCCCACCAACAGTGTAGGAGGGTTCCCCTTTCTCCGCATCCCCGCCAACATCTGTCATTTCCTGACTTGTTAATTTTAGCCATTCTGACTGTGTGAGGTGGTATCTCATTGAGGTTTTGATTTGTACTTCCCTGATGCCGAGTGATGTTGAACACTTTTTCATGTCTTCTGCCCATTTCTTGATTGGATTATTTGTTCTCTTTTTTTTTTTAAAGATTTTATTTATTTATTTGAGAGAGAGAATGAGAGAGAGAGAGCAGGAGAGGGGGGAGGGTCAGAGGGAGAAGCAGACTCCCTGCCGAGCAGGGAGCCCGATGCGGGACTCGAAGCTGGGACTCCAGGATCATGACCTGAGCCGAAGGCAGTTGCTTAACCAACTGAGCCACCCAGGTGCCCAGATTATTTGTTCTTTGTGTGTTGAGAATTTTAGAATGTTAAAGGTGGAAGAGGCCTTAGAGACTATTTAATTTGTATTTCACAAAAATTTCCCTTGGCTTGGGGCACCTGGGTGGCTCAGTCATTGGACATCTGCCTTCAGCTCAGGTCATGATCCCAGGGTCCTGGGATCGAGCCCTGCATCGGGATCTCTGCTCGGCAGAAAGCCTGCTTCTCCCTCTCCCACTCCCCTTGCTTGTGTTCCCTCTCTTGCTGTGTCTGTCTCTGCCAAATAAATAAAATCTTTAAAAAAAAAATTTCCCTTGGCTTATTAACCTTACGAGTTGTTCTTCTGACATAAGGTCTTCATGGTCAAGTAAGTTTGGAAGATGCTGCATACGACTATATTTTCCTCTTGGCGATTAGGTACTTGTTAACCTATTAAAGGGTCTGAGAAGGCCGCAGCAAAGAAAACTTAAAATTTCTTCAACTCATTTACCGAGGAACCCTTTCTTCATTATAAGCATGCCAAGTAATAATGTTCCATGGAATATACTTTGGGAAATAATCCAGCTGTCTTGTTTTATGAATGAGGAAAGAAAGTTCATGAAGACACAAGTGGTTATAAGTTTCCAAAGCTAATGCCGGGAAGAACTAGCACTCATTTCCAGGTGTTCCTGGTAGCTTAGCTTACATTGGCCAAGTGCTAATAAAAGGATAGCATCTCCTTTTCTTTCTTCTACTTAATTCACTCATTCACCTGGGAACAAGGTTCGTCTTATTCTCCAGGGTGTCTTAGGTGACATCATAAAGGAAGCACAAGTTAAGCACCAGATTTGGGAATATCTACTGTCAGCTCCCTTTCTCTATATCAGACCCAACACACTTTTATTATAACAAATTATTATAACAGATATTTTGGTGTTTCCCCTTTATTCTCCTGAAATGAAATGTATAGCTTCTTAACCTACATATATATTTTAAAAATCAATATAATGTCCTAACTGTAATATGAAGAAGGAATAAAAGAATAGTCATTTATACTAAAATAACATATATTTTAATACATAAATGTCTAGGCTAGCTCTAAGATATAATGAACTATTAGGTTGCTCTTATATGTAGACTCATCGTGAATGTAACACTTACAAATACAAAATTATACAGATATCTTACACTAGCAGCTCAGAAGTACATTGTGGAGCTTGATTTTCCAAAAGAGTAAACCAGGGGCACCTGGGTGGCTCAGATGGTTAAGCATCTGCCTTCGGCTCAGGTCGTTATTTACAGGGTCCTGAGATCGAGTCCCAGGTTGGGCTCCCAGCTCGGCAAGGAGTCTGTTTCTCTCTCTCCCTCTGCCTCTCCCCCGGCTTGTGCTCTCTCTTTCTCTGTCTCTCAAATGAATAATAAAAAAAAAATCTTCGAAAAAGTAAACTACTCTATAAAACTAAACAAATGAAAATATTATCATCTCTTAGTTTATATGGTAGTTGTAATCCTGAAAAATTCAATGTATCTTAAAACTCTAAAAATACTTTGAGCATTTGCTATGTGATAGCACTTATATCTAAGTGCTTTCCATTAATTAATTCACTTAATCTCCATTATCCATTTAGGTATGATTAATATCCCCATTTTACACGTGAGGAAACTAAGACAGAAAAGAGAAGTAACTTATCCGACAGCTGGTAGGTGGCAGAGCTGAGGTAGAGAAACCAGGCAACACGGCTCTGGGACTCCATGTTCAGTGACTGTCATCTGAAGGACTCAGAGACCAAGTCACTCGGGCATTTTCTACACAGATCATGGCTAAGAGAAGGCTGTTTCAGATCCTGGAAACCTGATGCCCAAAAGGAAAACGGGCCAGACTACCTCCTGACAGCTTATTTACTGTCTGCCCTGGAGAAGGATGGAAGAGTGAGAGGAGAGTGTTGGGGGCTGGCCTTGGACCCAGGTGCCCTGACCTCCCAGGACCTGCCAGGGTGAACTCCTCAGAGAGCAGAGACAGGAAACAACCCTGGCTTCCTCTTCCCCTACATCATGTCCCGCGATCTCTTGCCAAAAGTTTAGGCCAACCACGGACTACACTGTCCAACAACTTCCCATAATGTACACAGAACTGAAAAAAGCGGGGAGCAGATCAAACACCTTCAGGGCTGCTAGGCTGGGGAGTGAGACTCCTGGGACTTTCCTTCTGCCCTGCAGCCTGATCGGAATCGATTCTTCCTCTGATAATCAGATGGGCCTCTGGGTTGCATTCAGAAGTGGGTTGTGCACTTCTCTTTGCTCGGTCCTCTGGAGGGAGGTGTTCTGACCAAGTGTACCCTCCTTGGGGTGACATGAAGTGACGGTTAGGATTGATGCTCTGGAATCTCTTCCAGCTCATTGCTCATCGCCCCATGGTTTGTTTGCTCTTAGCAAATCCGCTCTGAATAAATTGCATGTTCTCTGAGGTTTAGTATTTAATAATAATATAACATTTATCAAGGGCTTATTGTATGCCAGGCAAAGCACCAGGTTTTCACATTCATGATCTCATGGAATCCTCCTAATAACCCTGTGAGATAAATATGCTTATTAACTCTATTTACAGGCAAGAAAGTTGAGGTCCAGAATGTTTACATTTAAATGCACAGGTCAAACAGCCAGTAAGAGGTAGAACTGAGTGCAGATCCAGGCTGCCTTGTTGCCCGCTTGGCTGTTGGGATGGAACTGATTAGAACTAGCCTGAGATACTTGAGGAAGGGGTGAACTGTTACAGGTATATTGGGACAAATTCGCGTTCCTAGGACTTCTGTTTCCTTAACCACTGCACTTTCTTCACCTCTGTAATTCTCCAGGGTTGACAGATCCTCAGTCAGTCGGCATGGTAAGGGAACTGCAGGTGGAGAGGTCTTTCCAAAATGCAAATCTGCTGAGATCCAGTCCCCAGATAACCTTTCTACCCTGGTCCATGAGGTAAAGACCAGGTTCCTTCACATGACACATGAGGCCCTTTATGTCCTGGACCCCCTCTGCCAACTTCTCTGTCTCTTCCTCTTCTGTCCTTCTCTTCAAAGGCCCTGACAGCCTCGTACCAGCCCCAGATCATCTGCATACTGTTTCCTGCCTCCACATCTTCGTCCCTACTGTTTCTTTTGCTTTTAATTAAAGATTTTATTTATTTATTTGAGAGAGAGAGAGAGCGTGTGCACACACACTGGGGGGAAGGCAGAGGGAGAAGCAGGCTCCCTGCTGAGCAGTCCCTACTATTTCTTACGCCTCGAATGCCTTCTTTTCCCTTCACCTATCCATCTGGTAAGCTTTTATTCATCCTTTAAGAATCTACTTGGATTTTACACTCTTCGTGGAAAAGCCTTTCCTGATTTCTCAGGTAAAATTAGTAATTGCAGGGCACCTGGGTGCGCAGTCACTTAAGGGGCCAATGCCTGGTTTCGGCTCAAGTCCTGATCTCAGGGTGGTGAGATGGAGCCTGGGCAGGCTCTGCACTCGTTGAGGAGTCTGCTTAAGACTTTCCCTCCCTCTGTCCCACCCCCTCCCCACCCTGAATCTCTCTCTAAGATAAAGAAGTAAATCTTTTTTTTTAAAAAAGTAATAATCACTTCTCCAGGCTCTGCAGTACTTTACGTGTCAGTTCTGGACTACAGTAGATATTGTAATGATTTGTTCATGTCTGATGTCAACAGGGGACTGTTAGCTCCTGAACACACCAATCACTATTTTTTTTTAATTGTGGTAAAAGATACATAAGACAAAATTTACTGCCCTAACCATTTTTAAGTGTACAGTTGAGTAACTTCAAATGTATTCACACTGCTGTGAAACCAGCACCACCACCCATCCACGGAACTCTCTTCATCTTGCGAAACTGAAACTCTGCACCCATTAAACATGAACTCTCTGATTTCCTCTCCCTCGGCCCCTGGCAACCACCATTCTCTCTGTCTCTGCGAATTTGACTACTCATTCCATTCACTTTTCTTTTTTTTTTTTTTTTTAAAGATTTTATTTATTTATTCATAAGAGACAGACAGAGAGGCAGAGGGAGAAGCAGGCTCCCCGCCAAGCGGGGAGCCCGATGCGGGGCTCGATCCCAGGACCCTGGGTTCCTGACCTGAGCCGAAGGCAGACGCTTAACCATCTGAGCCACCCAGGCGCCCTCCATTCACTTTTCTATTCCTCAGATCTCACACAGTGCTTTGCACAAAATAAGTGCTTAATGAATGTTTGTTGAGAGAGTGCATGAAATCTTTTCTCCAAGAGGCATGGAACACATCTCTTCATCTCTTTGTACCTGCCTTTATGATAAATAGATTTCCTAGATCTTAACCTGGAAATTCTGAGATTTCCAAGCTCTTCCGGTGTTCAGGTTTCCCAAGGGCAGAAGTCCAAACAAGTTCTCGTTAGGAGGGAATTTCACCTCCCTTTCCTTAGAAACGCCTAACGTTTTCATCACAGTTGGGTTGCAGACATGCTGTCCCCAGATCAGCGGGGAGGAGTCCTGAGGCAGAGTGACAGGATGAATATTAATGTGCAGCCAGAAGCTTCTACATTTCAAAACTTGGCTTCTTGACACCCACACACACACACATACCATAGATATACTATTTATGTACTCTCTATATAGCAGTGTGTGTGTGTATCTGTCAAAATTTTAACACATGTATTTCCTTTAATTCCTCCTGTCTGGGCAGAGGTTTCTGCCATAATTCCAGCCAACCCAGCAGCGGAGGCAGCTGCATTCATTTTATCCTTTCATTTTCTTAAAGAACGCATGTTGGTAGCTTACAACTCTCTCTGTCTTCAGAATTGCACTTTGTATACACATGTTTAAGAACAAATTTTTAAAATATTTTGGAAAAAAGATGCAGTGCCAATTTGTGGATCAAAAATGATTTTGATGGATGCCTGGCTGGCTCAGTCGCTGGAGCATGTGACTCTTGATCTCAGGGTTGTGGGTTCGAGCTCCATTTTGGGTATAGAGATTACTTAAAAATAAAATTTTTTTTTTTTTTTTTAAGATTTTCTTTCTTTATTTGTCAGAGAGAGAGAGCACAAGCAGGGGGAGCAGCAGGCAGAGGGAGAAGCAGGCTCCCTGCTCCGCGGGAAGCCTGCTTCTCCCTCTCCCACTCCCCCTACTTGTGTTCCCTCTCTCGCTGTGTCTCTCTCTGTCAAATAAATAAAATCTTTAAAAAAAATAAAATAATAAAATCTTAAAATGATTTTGACCCTATCCCCTTTCTGGAAAATAAAAACCTGATTGTTGATAGCTAAGAAAATTCCAAGAAGTGTAATAAGGTTATATCCAAATCACGTCACCCTTGTTCCTGGCACTTAGATTTTTCCCAGGCACTGTTGTTACTTTCGAAACCATGGCATAACTCTTAGTCTCCTACCCACTGTTTTTTCCTAACCTCCCACACTACTGCATCCTGGCTGCTTATTAGAGTCACCTGGAGAGCATAAAAATCATAAAAATAAATTAAAACTTTTTTTAAAGTCCTGAGTCCCAGCCCCTATGATTCTGATTCTTAGGTGTGAGGTGGGGGCCCAGCCATGTTAAGCATTCTCCAGGGGACTGTTACATGCAGCAAGGGTAAAGAATCCCTACACTAGAAAGATGGTGTTGCGCAGAGGCAAAGTCTGGGCTTTGTAGCCAAGCTTTGGTGTGGGTGGCGGGGGGTCCTTTCTCTGGTCTAGTCCATGCCATGTACATATTAGTGCATAATGCAAAGCCCACCAGGGCCTCTGATGTGTCGGTGACTGGTTTTCTCTGGCCTTTGGTCTAATTCTCTAACCTTTTGTTCCTGAAGCATCTTGCACAGAGCCTAGAATTCCATTGAGCAGATGCCCTCAGGAGAGTGACCTGTCCTTCCTCTCTGGACGACTCAAGCTAGACCTGAAGCTGGGTGACCTGGCTGAGCCTGGGGTGATGTGGGATGTCCTAAAGCAAACTGGTGGCCCAAAGGAGAGCCAAACCTTACAGTCAGCCAGGAGCCCAGTTATGGCTCCCCTCCTCCCTGCCCAGGCTCCCTCCAAATAAACAGCGTTGATGGTGCAGGGAAAAGGTCACATTTTCTCCACAGCTTCCTCTTGCATATTGGATTTGCTAGTAACTGCACATGTTTAAAAGCAGAGTTTGCAGAGTGAGACTTCACAGATGCAGGTTTGAATTCTAGCTGTGTCCTTGAGCAAATCACTGAAACCATTCTAAGTCCCCTTCCCCTAATTTGTTTGTTTGGGTTTTTGTTTGTTTAAGTAGGCTCCACATTGGAGCCCAATGCAGGGCTTGAACTCATGACTCCAAGATCAAGACCTGAGCTGAGATCAAGAGTTGGGAGCTCAACCAACTGAGCCACCAGGCGCCCCTACCCTCCCCTAACTTGTAAACTGGGCCTAATAACACCTACCTCATAGGATTAAAGGAGATAATGTGTGCGAAGGGCTTAGCACAGTGACTGAAACATAGTAAACACGTAGTGAGCCTTCTGCAGGCACAGTCTAATCCCACGTGGGAGGCATTAGGCACCGGGAGGGGACAGGCCGGGGCTCCCTCAGCAGGGTGTCTGCACGGAGGGCCTCCAGGGCCAGGAAGGTGGAGCCCTTTCCCCACACGAGGTCACGGAGTACAGTTGGAAAGCTGGGACTGTAATCGCCTTTTAAGGACAAAGCTCCCGATCTCCTCTCCCACAAGCCGCAGCCTGCTGCCTTTGCACACACTCCGGCCATTTTTCCTGCCTTCTTTGTTCTATTTCCGTGCCTGTGGGGGTGAAGGAAAGCTGCTGCCTTCCTCAGGTTGCTATTTAGAGACATTCTGAAAGACGCGGCCGCGGTTGCTCCTAGCGCCCAGCAGTGCGGCTCCTGGCCGTGCGGCGGCCCCCTCCACGCCTCGGGCGGCATGCCTCCGCCTGAGGTAGCCCAGGGGCACACAGTAGGTGTTGTGTAGCTAAGTCCCATCGCCTACTTTTTGTCTAGGACTCCTGAGCTGTCACCCCTACCAGGGGTTAACCGCACTGGCCGTCTTGCTCTTTGTCCCTAAACTGCCAACCTGCGTACGTACCTGTAGCATTTTTGGCACTTGACCAGTTAAAATTTTTCTCCTTATTCTTCACTGAAAATCGCGCGTGATACTCCCTGCATCCCCATCCCACCCCTTCTCCAATTTGCACTCGAGAGACCCTCCCCGTTTAACAGCCAGACCCAATCTAGAAAGGGTAAAAATGCCATTTATATCTAGGTCTAGCAGAGAAAAATACTTTAGAAATAAAAAGGGTTTTGAAAAGCTCAGTAGCCTCTGGTTAATCATAATGCTACCCTGAACTTCAGCATGTTTGAGATTCTCTGTCAGGCATGGATAGAAATCTCTTAGACATTAGTAATCCCGTCTTTCTTTGCCGACCTTCCCCTCGCTTTCAGTGAGGTGTCTCAAAAGCCCAGACTTTCTATTTGAATCAGCCCTAATTTCTTTTTCATACACCCATCAAAGTGAAGGTTTGGGTTTTATCAGTAAAGCATTTATTCTTCTTGAGGCCAGAGCTCCCTGAATGAGGTCCAAATTGTCTACCTCCATTATGCTTCTCCAATGTATTTGTTTCCTGCCCATTATCTTAGAGAGGCTGCTTGCCTCCAAGACCTCAGAGCCTGGTTTCTGTCTGCTTGCCCTGCAGAGTGCTTTCTGGTGCCCCCAGCCCTGCGGAATAGCGCGGTCAGTGTTCCCAGTCGTCTGGGACCCGCGCTGGCCCCGCTTCTGCACTCAGACTGCCTTAAATCTCTTTACCTCCTCTTACATCTTTTCTTCTAATTCCTCTCCATTTATTCGTCTTCCTGACATCTTTGTTGTGGGCCTCTGCTCGCTTTCATTTTCAGAGCCATGCCTTTCCCCTCATTTTCTTGGCCCCGTGGTGGTAAACCCAATTATTTCAATGTCAGAATAATAATAGCAACAATACTTTGAATTATATATCCCTTGGCTTATCATAGCAGAGTACTCTCACACGAATTATCTCTTTTGATCCCACAATCAACTTGTAAGGTAGGCAGTGTGCTTTCTGCTTCCCACTTCGGCAGAGGGAAAATAATAACCACTTGGAGGAGCAGAATAGCGTAGTAGTTAATAAAGAACTTTGGGCCCAAGCAACGCTTGGAGTTTGAATCCTGGCTCTGCCTGTTACTAGCTGTGTGGCCTGGGGCAAACTGGAGATAATAATGGTACCTCCCTCATTGTGTTGTGAGGATTAAGTGAGTGTAGATAAAATGCCTAGAACCATACCTGGCACATAACAGGTTTTATGTAAGGATTAGCTATTGTTATTAGACATTCACTTATTTCTTTGTCAAAAATTTACTACACGCCAGAGCTGCTCCACGCCAGGCTCTGTCCTAGGCCTCACTGAGAGAAGAGTAACAAGAAGGACACAGAGATTACAGTACTTGTCGGGGAGACTGACAGACCTCCACTTATTTAGCACTTACCATATGCAAGTCTTTGTGCTTGGATCTTTATAGACATTGACTCTCATTCTTACAACAACCTTAAAAGGAGGCAGTGTTATCCCCATTTTATAGTTGAGATCACTGGGGTTCTGAGAACTGAAGTCGTTTGCTCCAGATTCCCTGGCTAGTGATTGGGAGCATCATCATCCGCCTCACCCAGTTCACCTGCCTCCGGGCCATTAGGTTTAGCTCTGCAGGTCTGTCTCCCTGCTCTGGAGGTGAGCTCCTGAAGGATGGACACAGGTACTCGTTACCCAGAATGCTTAGCGGAGGGGCACCTGGGTGGCTCAGTTGTTAAGCGTCTGCCCTCAGCTCAGGTCATGATCTCAGGGTCCTGGGATCGAGCCCCGCATCGGCCTCCCTGCTCAGTGGGGAGTCTGCTTCTCCCTCTCCCCCTGCCTCTGCTTGTGTTCCCTCTCTTGCTGTGTCTCTCTCTGTCAAATAAATAAAATCTTTAAAAGAAAAAAACAAGAATGCTTAGCAGAGCCTCCTGCACACGGTTTGGGAAAAGGTGGCTGAGTTGTGCTCTGCTGATGATCCTTGACTCTCTGTACTTAGTCCCATCTGTCCACTCTCACTGCCCTCAGCCACCAAGTCAATCACTCATCTTAACACCAAGGCACAGTGGTCAAAATGAGGACCCTTAGTAGTTGGCCTGTGGCTTCCTGACAGATTCCTGCTACACCGAATGCTTTATTCTAACATGTTGTAAACAGAACTAGTTGGATTCTGGGGTCTCCTCCTCTTCTGGGCCCCAGTCTAGAGAATCTTTTTGCCTGCCAGGCCGGTTTCCACCAGTAACTCCAGTCTCGGCCCCCTTGTTCTCCTGTCTGCCCCTACCTTTTATTTCAACGTCTAACTTCCCTGGTTCTGTCCTTGTGCCCAATATTTATTAGCCACAAAGAAGCCACAACTGGTGGGTGATAGGATTGGACAGAATTGAGCTTGCTTTCTTTCTGATCTTTTTTGCCTCATGTGTTGGTTCTATGGGAAGATTGAATTTCTAAGTACAGTTAGTGTATGGTGGCATTTAACTTTTTTATCCTTTTGTATTTAGCAATCCATTTTCCCTTTAAATATGAAGAAATTATAGATGGAAAATCCTCTGCTAGATAGCATCTTTGTAGAGTTTTTATTTCTGTAAATGTCTTACTTGTGACCATTCGTGTTGTATCTTATCGATCCCACGTGGTAAGAGAAGAATAGCAATTTCATCCGCCTAATTTCTATTTGTAAAATCACCTTGAAGTATAAATGACTTTTAAAATACTAAAATAGGGCCGCCTGGCTGGCTCAGTCAGAAGAGCAAGAACATGTAACTCTTAATCTTGGGGTCATGAGTTCGAGCCCCATGTTGGGTGTAGAAATTACTTAAAAATAAATAAATGAAACTTAAAAAAAAATAAAAAATAAAATACTGAAATAATTTTTGAAAACTGTAAATGCATCTACTAATTACTCAATGTCTTTACCAATGGAGCTTGTGTTAGGTAGTTTTTGACTAGAGACCTTTTTTCATTCCTCTTTCAGATATTCTGGGCTGTGGTTATATTGTTTTTGTGATCATGTGGTTATATTGCTTTTATAATCAAATAAATAAATACATTTAGGAATTAAAAAGAAGAAAGACATTTGCCATTTATTTCTTCTTTTGATCTCAACTCATAGATATAACAACCACTTCTAGGATGTTCCAGGTCAAGCTCATTGAAAGAGTCAAACACTGTTTTACTGCTTTCCCACTGAAAGTGCACCTGTGTGCCCAAGGCAGTCTTTTGCTCACACCATTTCCTTATTAGTATGGCCTGCCTCATCCGGTCTTTTCTAAGCCACATCTAACCCTAAAGACTGCCCTTGTCCCTGAAGCATCAGCTGTGTGTTCAAAGAAAGGAACTGGTACCTGGAGGAGAAGGGTGTGTGTGTGTGTGTGTGTGTGTGTGTGTGTGTGTGTGTGTGTGTGTGTGTGTGTGTGTTTCAAGGAAAGGAACTGGTACCTGGGGGAGAAGGGGGGGAGTGTGTGTGTGTGTGTGTGTGTGTGTGTGTTGTAGAGGCCACTTTTAGGCAACAGGCTTGAGCACTGGATACCTGAGTAAGGGAAAAGGGCCCACAGTGACCACTGGGCTGAATGCAAGCAGGCTCATTAGCCGACCCACCTCAAAATATCCATAAGCCCTAGGTGGCCAATGGGCTACTTAGAACCTGGCACAGGTACCACAAAAGGGAAAGCCCATACATTCCCATACCTCCTCACTTCCCCTCCTTAACAACGGCACAACCACCCCCCTCCCGACTCTTAGCAGACAGTCTCTCCTTTGCTGTCCTGCCCATGGCTCCCTTGCAGTGTATTCAGTAAACTTCTGTCTCCTTTGTTCTGCCTTGGGTGAATTCTTTCACCACCTGCATGTGGGCCTCCACCCAATCGGGTCCCATTGTGTTGTGCGCCTGTGTGTACTTGTGTGTGTGTGTGTGTTGCATGTGAGCTCTAAATTCTTTTAAGAAAACACCTGAACCCCACCCCTTTCCAAAGACTTTTCAGACTAAGAATCTGAGTACTTGTTTACGATATCCGTGGTCTCTGGGTGGCTCAGTGGTTAAGCGTCTGGCTTCGGCTCAGGTCATGGTCCCAGGGTCCTGAGATCGAGCCCCGCATCAGGCTCTCTGCTCAGCGGGAAGCCTGCTTCTCCGTTTCCCACTCCCCCTGCTTGTGTTTCCTCTCTCGCTGTCTCTCTCTGTCAAATAAAAAAGCTTAAGGGTGCCTGGGTGGCTCAGTTGGTTAAGCGACTGCCTGCGGCTCAGGTCATGATCCTGGAGTCCCAGGTTCGAGTCCCACATCGGGCTCCCTGCTCAGCGGGAGTCTGCTTCTCCCTCTGACCCTCCCCCTCTCATGCTCTCTCTCTCTCAAATAAATAAATAAAAGCTTAAAAAAAAAAAAAGATATCCCTGGCCTAAGAACTTCTCATATGGTGAAAATGTTTCTTTCAACCACCAGTTACAAAAAGCTAAGCCAGATCTTCTGGATGAGATGCACCCATCCCCACTCACACCCGTACTCCCTCTGCCTTTCCCTGGAGTCCTTGGGCCTCGATGCAGAGGGTGGGGGATGAAGAGCAGGTGTGTTGAACTCTTAATGAAAGGTTTCCTCCATGGGATTGCCTACATCCTGCCCACCACAGTGGCTCCTGTGAGTAACTTTACCTTTGAACTCTCCTGTATTCAACCCCTGATCCGTGGGATTTGGTGACAATCCCCGGCTGGCAGGAAGCTTTGATCCTTGGGGAGTCCAGAGGAAGTCCTTGTGATGTGTGGGATCCCCAGTGTTACAGGGATTGGGAAGAAGCCTTTCCAGGATGGGTTGCTAAAATAGACCCATTAATTAAGAAGGAGCCTTTGCCTAACACTCAGTTACCCAAAAAAGGAGATCCGGTAACTGATAACAAGGAGCTCAGCGCCCTCGAGTATGAAGTGGTGTTTGAACAAGCATTATTGTTATTTTAAGGACACAGCAGTGCCAAGGGGACAATTCCTACCCACACCAGGAAGGAGCAGAGTATCTTAACAGAACAGAATGCCTTAGAACCTCCCTTTTTAACAAGTAAAAGCTAACCTTATTTTGAATGTTAGAAGGCTCTAGCAAAAATTCTCAAAGATATTTCTGAGCAGGTGAAAGATTCCTCTAGAAGAAGAAAAAAGATTACGTTGTAATAAACAGTGGGAACTCTAGAATTTCTCTGTAAGAGACACTTTGGGCTGAACGCCATTGGAAAGAGTGTCAGGAGACTTGTCTTTAAATTATGTTCACGTAATAAGCAGGCCAGGTTTGCTTAGAAACTGCATTTATTTGAGGTGGCTTGAAGCTGAGGGGACTTGCTAAGGCTTCCCCGAGCCACTCCATGGTGCCACCCTTTTGTTTACAAATAAAAGTCAGAGCGAAGCCCCTATCTGTGAAATGTTCTCCCTCCACCCATCTCGACAGGCAGAAATCACTTCCGTTGCTTCCACAGAAGTGTGGAGCTTATCACTTAGAGAGGCGATCATACTGTCTGGGGTGTGTGTGTGTGTGGGGGGGGTGCGTGCATGTGTGTGTGTGGTGCGTGTGTGTGTGTGTGTGGTGCGTGTGCATGTGTGTGGTGCGTGCGTGTGGTGCGTGCGTGTGTGTGTGTGTGTGTCTGCCTGCCTCCCCGCTAGGCTGTAGCTGCCAGAGGGTAGAGTTCGTGCATTATTCATCCTTTCATCACCAGCACACTGCCTGGGCACGAAGTAGGCCCTTGACAATGATTATCGGATGAATGAGTAATCATGAGGCAGTAGCTCTAGGGAGTCATCCTCTTCCAGCAACCATCTCTCCTTTTCACACTGCCAGCCTCGAGGAAAGAGAGGTTACCAAAGGGCGGTGGGGATCGTGCCCCCCGCCTCCCCCAGTCTGCACACGTCAGTGCTAGGAGACCCACTGCCATTCCATCTCAGCAGCTCCCTGAGAAAACCCAGAAACAGCTGCTCCACATTTGGGCAGCATCTCTGTGAGCTTTGCCCACAGTATCCGGGCACTTTAGGTGGCGACGCTAGGCAAGGAGCAGTGAGAGTTGTCTGCAGAGCCATCTGTGTAATATGTGGGGCCCAGTGCAGAACGAAAAGGTGGGATACCTGGCTCAGAAAAATCAGGAAAACATGCTGTTAATGGTATATGTATAGAAAGTCTTTTCCTTTCTTTCACAATTTTTCTCTCCCTCAATTTGTCATTTTTGTATTATTCGCTGTTAATGTTGTTCTAAGTAGAGAAAAATTTTTTAACTTTTTTTTTTTTTTTAAGATTTTATTCATTTAACAGAGAGAGCACAAGCAAGGGAGGTGGCAAAGGGAGAGGGAGAAGCCAACTCCTCAATGAGCAGGGAGCTGACTCGGTTTTTGCTCAGTTCATGGTCTCAGGGTCGTGAAATCAAGCCCTCCATTGGGCTCCACACTCAGCACAGAGTCTGCTTGGGATTGTTTTCCCCTCCCTCTCCTTCCCCCTGTTCCTCCCCTGCACCCCCATTCCAGTGTGTGTGCACACTTTCTCTCTCTCTCAAATAAATAAATAAAATCTTAAAAAAAAAAAAGAGCATTTAACCCATGTGGAATCACGAAAATTACACAAATTATATTCTGTAGCTTATACACACATACATATTTCCTTCTCAGCAGAACAGTGGAAACTGCACAAAACTAGCTCAACTGCTTTTATTTTTCTTCTTGATACGTGCACATTCTGTCAACGCTCTTTACCTTCAGTTTACTGGTGAATAACAAAGGACTGAAAGGAACAAAGAACTGTGTATTGTCCTGTTTCCTGTATATCATCAATTTCAGAGTAAATGGCTGGCTCAACATGAAGGATATTATAGGGTACCTTACTCATCCATGTTTCTTAGAAAGCCATTGTCTTCGGGCGCCTGGGTGGCTCAGTTGGTTAAGCGACTGCCTTCGGCTCAGGTCATGATCCTGGAGTCCCTGGATCGAGTCCCGCATCGGGCTCCCTGCTCGGCGGGAAGCCTGCTTCTCCCTCTCCCACTCCCCCTGCTTGTGTTCCTGCTCTCTCTCTCTCTCTGTCAAATAAATAAAATAAAATCTTTAAAAAAAAAAAAAGGTACAAGAGTATATAATTCTCCCATATCCCTCTCCAGTTACCTTCCCTGGAGGCAGCCAGTTTTTGGTTTTTTTTTTT
>NC_138384.1:15707425-15733739 GCF_054177405.1 Leptonychotes weddellii | reverse complement strand
ATTCAAAATGGATGAAAGACCTAAATGTGAGACAGGAATCCATCAAAATCCTTGAGGATAACACAGGCAGAAACCTCTTCGACCTCAGCCGCAGCAACTTCTTCCTAGACACATCGCCAAAGGCAAGGGAAGCAAGGGCAAAAATGAATTATTGGGACTTCATCAAGATAAAAAGCTTTTGCACAGCAAAGGAAACAGTCAACAAAACCAAAAGACAACCGACAGAATGGGAGAAGATATTTGTAAATGATGTATCAGATAAAGGTCTAGTATCCAAAAATCTATGAAAAATTTATCAAATCCAACACCCAAAGAACAAATAATCCAGTCAAGAAATGGGCAGAAGACATGAACAGACATTTCTGCAAAGAAGACATCCAAGTGGCCAACAGACACATGAAAAAGTGCTCAACATCACTTGGCACCAGGGAAATACAAATCGAAACCACAATGAGATACCACCTCACACAGTCAGAATGGCTAAAATTAACAAGTCAGGAAACGACAGATGTTGGCGAGGATGCGGAGAAAGGGGAACCCTCCTACACTGTTGGTGGGAATGCAAGCTGGTGCAGCCACTCTGGAAATGGAGGTTCCTCAAAAAGTTGAAAATAGAGCTACCCTACGACCCAGCAATTGCACTACTGGGTATTTACCCCAAAGATACAAATGTAGTGATCTGAAGGGGCACATGCACCCCCATGTTTATAGCAGCAATGTTCACAATAGCCAAACTATGGAAAGAACCTAGATGTCCATCGAAAGGTGAATGGATAAAGAACACGTGGTATGTATATACAATGGAATATTATGCAGCCATAAGAAAATGAAATCTTACCATTTGCAGTGACGTGGATGGAACTAGAGGGTATTATGCTAAGCGAAATAAGTCAATCAGAGAATGATACTTGTCTTTCTCTGATGAGAAAATGAAAATGAAACAAGACGAAACCAGAGAGGGAGACAAACCATAAGAGACTCTTAATCTCAGGAAACAAACTGAGGGTTGCTGGAGTGGAGGGGGGTCGGGGGATGGGGTGTCTGTGTGATGGACAATGGGGAGGGTATGTGCTATGGTGAGTGCTGTGAATTGTTTAAGACTGATGAATCACAGACCTGTACCCCTGAAATTTATCAAACTCAACACCCAAACTTGTTTAAGACTGATGAATCACAGACCTGTACCCCAAATTTATCAAACTCAACACCAAATAATACATTATATGTTAATAAAAAAATTTAAAAAAAAAAGAGTCGGACACTTCACCGACTGAGCCACCCAGGCCCCCCTCCCTGAGACTTATTTCTTAATGTGTACTTTTTTCTACTGTATTACCTTTTCAATAAAAATAAACAAATAAGAACACAGGCTCTAGGTGTTTAAAATCTGGCTCCCCCATATTTTTAGCTGAGTAATCTTGGGATGTTATGTAACCCTCTAATCTTCTATGTTTTCATCTGTAAAATGGGGCTAATATCTTTCTCATAAAAATTGGGTAATATATGAAAAATACTTCATACAGTACCTGAGGCAAAAATAGTAGCTTTTGAGGCAAAGAGCCCTAGACCAGAAGTAATTTCACAAGGAGCCACAGACAAGTCATGTGACCCCCTGTGACCTAGAGTCTTCAGTCTCTAGTTTGGCCAGCTGATCCCTAAGGCCTCTTACTTGAGTTTACCTGTTCTTTTGAAACCTGTTTCCTGCTAAAAGTTGTAACTCCAAAGCCAGGAGGATTTTGGAGGAAATGAGGAGCTCTGGGGAGTAGGTGCTTTGGCACCCTCCCAGTTCCATACCAGAGCCTAAGATGAGAGGATTGGAAGTGAAAGATGGGTGTGGCTCTATCTACAGAGCCCTCCCTTGTTTCCTGTTGCAACCTTGCAGTTGAAAAATAAAATTATAGTGACTTGAAGAAGGGCATGGAGATGGAACTGGGGTGGAAAATTTTTAAAGCAGTGGCAAGGAAAGGCATCCTTGCTGAAGAGATAGCCTTCTGGATCTCATAAGATAGATGTCTGCAGATGGGTGTCCACAGAGGGCTTTGTGGGACCTAGAGAGGAAGGTGCTGGTAATTATGCTCTTATCTGGGCACCGTGGGTCACCCTATCTGGGCACCATGACCTGTCTGTGGTCCTGAGTTCTGTGCCATGCTTTGGGACTGAACGAAGGGGCCTGGGATCTCTACTTTGGTCTGGGGATAAAAGGGAGTAGCAGCCCCCAAGGCCAGTATAGTGAGGTGTCAGGGGTCACGAGAAACCCAAAAGGAAGCCTATCTCAGTACAGCTACCCTCCTTCCATCTGAGAAGGCCATGCATAATCTTCTTCAGGGAGCCTGTGAGTTTCCTCACAGAACTTCTCAGGAAGGAGACGGTAGATAGGTCGTTCTGAGAAATTTTGGCACAGTAGACAGATCTTCATGACGCTGTCTCTCTCATACAGGTGCTGAGGGATGTCCTCAAGGATCTCTACCACCTGCTGAAACACGTGGTGCGCTTGGAGCCTGATGACGTGGCCAAGCTCCATGCCCAGCTGGCCCTTGAAGAGCTGGATGAGATAATGAGAAATTTCCTCTTCCCACCACAGAAGCTGGAGAAAAAGATTGTGGTTCTGCCATAGACCTGGCTCAGAGGACATCAAGGAGGGATGGCTTTATGTCTCTGGCCGTTTGCGTCTTCAGGCTGACCTTCCTAAAGCATCTATTTAGCCATCCTGCACCCGGCCTGAAGCATGTGTCCTTCGAAGACAAAAGATTACAAATCTCATTTATCTACACATTTTTCACTGTCCTATAGCATTTAGAGAAAGAAGTCTACTTGATGGAAGTATATTTTTAACACGACTGGTAGAATTTGACTAATGGACCTTTCTTTTCTTGTCACTTGAACTGAAGAGGTTGATCACCCTCCTGAGTGGTACATGTGTCACATATCTTGATATTCTTCCGTGGTGAGACTGTTCTTCCTTGTGATAATGAGGAACAGCCAGAGCTAGTCATCCTCGGCTGATCAAGAGGCAGATCAGAGCACAGAAATGCATTTGGAGGCAGGGAGGGGAAGGAAACTGTTATCAAAATAGGCAAAATGGAATAAAATTATTTTAGCTAGAAAGAACAGGTCTGAATCTGGTCTTCTGCTATGGAGCTGGAAAGCTGTGGCATTGAGGATTTGATCTCCAGAAAAGAGAGTCGAGCTTGTTGAATCTTCCAGAGATGAAGGGTAAGCCCTTTGTTTGTCCTTCTGAGCTATTTTCTTAGCTCCCTCTGCTACTTTTTTCATTAAGTTGCCCTGATTATAGGACAAAAGAGCCACAGACATCTCAGATGAGAGAGTTTATATCGTGCATTCAGTCCTCTGCTCCTTTAGGGAGGAATGCTTAGACAATGGGTTGATTAAACGTGTACTGGAAAGTGTGTAGCATATTGGTGACGTGATGCCAAGTTTATTGAAATCATGTCAGATGTAGCACTGTGGACTCCTCTTGATTTATTTATATATTTTGGCCACTGAATTTGATTGCAGCTAAAAGAGAAGACAGAAGGGCGCCTCAGTTGGTTAAGCGCCTGACTTCGGCTCAGGTCATGATCTCAGGGTCTTGGGATCGAGCCCCGCATCGGGCTCCCTGCTCAGCGGGGAGCCTGCTTCTCCCTCTGCCCCTCCCCCTGCTTATATTTTCTCTCTAATACATAAAATCTTAAAAAAAAGAGAGAGAGAGAGGAAACAAAAAGAGAAATAGGCTGCTTCGAACAAACCCTCCCTGTTGTCAACACCTGGACAAGGCTAACCCAGAATTTCTTGACCAGTCCTCAGCTTTGTGGGGCTGGGTAACAGAATTTTATCTCCACTGCCTGGGGTAACCAGGCCTAGGGCAACCAAAACACAACTTCCCAAAACTCATAGGTGACTGAAGGCATGTGTACAAGCATGCCCATTTGCCAGTTAACAACAGGCTATTTCTCTCTGGCCAGATTACAGATGCAGTTCTCAGCTTAGAACCTTTGTGGTGGGCATTCCTTTAAAGTGGCCTTCTTACAGATTTGGATCACAAGCTAGCTTAGTAAGCAAAGAATTAGAACAAAGGCAATTAGATGTTTTTGAGAAATACTGTCATTAGCTAGGGTAGCTGGATTTGTTTCCCTTCTCCAGATCAGGATGTCTAGAAAATCAGGATTGGGGCTTTCAAATCAGAGAAGAATCTCCTTTGAACCAGCTGGATAAACCCTAAAAATTCTTGTTTCTTGGCCTATCTTTAACTAGACTCCATACAATGTACTTCGGATATCAGATTGGATATGTTAGATGATTGGATTAACTTACAACTTCATTTGCATTAAATACATTCCAGTTCTGAAGATAGATCCTAATTGATCACCTTGATTAGACTGAGAAACTCTAGTCTCAAAACCTATTCTCCTAGGGAGTGCCTCAAGAAGCATTCTAGTCTCTGTATCTCCATTTATAAATTGCCTCTTAATTTGAATTATTTGGCAAGTGGCTAAAAGCATCTGTTCTTTATTGATTTTGATGGATTCCATTTCAGAGAGTGACTTTTTCTGACCTTGTTACCAAATTCAAGGGAAAGACACCATAATGTTAACCCTCCTAAACATGACCAAAATAGTAAAAAGTTTCCAAATTTATATTTACAAATATATTTTAAATAAATATATATTTATTTTTTAATAAATATGGACATATACGTGTAAATATACATATATATATATATATCCATCCTTGGGAAAGAGCATGAGAATTAGGAACTTCAGGATAGGGACGCCTGGCTGGTTCAGTCAGAGGGGCATGTGACTCTTGATCTTGGGGTCATGAGTTCGAGCCCCACGTTGGCTATAGAGATTACTAAAAAAAATAAGTAAACTTAAAAAAAAAGAACTTAAGGATAATAAAAATATAAAACCAAAAAAAGCAAAGAAAGAAAGAGACACGGGGGCGCCTGGGTGGCTCAGTTGGTTAAGCAACTGCCTTCAGCTCAGGTCATGATCCTGGAGTCCCGGGATCGAGTCCCGCATCGGGCTCCCTGCTCAGCGAGGAGCCTGCTTCTCCCTTTGACCCTCCCCCCTCTCATGTACTCTCTCTCATTCTCGCTCTCTCAAATGAATAAATAAATCTTTAAAAAAAAAAAAGAAAGAGACACGGAATTCCATGGCAGGTGGTAGGAACAACAGTGCCGCCTCCGTCTACAGGGCCTGTGAGTTGTGTCTGGTCCTATGTAATATGTAATAGCAGTGTCCTCAGGCCTGCTCCCACCTCTGCCCTTCCTCCAAGGCCACCTTCTCTCTGCTGCCCTTCCAGTCTGCTCCCTTTTCTGTCCTACTGAACTTCCCTTGGCCTCTCACCTTTGCTTTCTTCCATTGCCCAGCCGCCTGCCACCCAGACTCCCCGGGATCATCCGTGTGGTCTTTTACTTGGCCCCATCCCGCCTTCTCTCCCTCCTTTCCCTTCCTGGTTTCTTGCTCCTGTCTCCAGGCCTGCTGTCCACAGCTCCTTGGCCTACAGAGGATGGCTCTATAGCAAGAGACAAGGCTGCAGCCAAGCCCCATGTCTACTGCCTGAGCATCGACTGCCCGTTCAGGTGACTTCTCATGGGGAGTCTTCTGGAGAGTCTCCCTCTCTGCCGTGTGGTTCCTCCTCCTCGGCATGTGCCCTTCTACAGGCCTTCTGTTCCTTAATCAGAAATCTCGTGACCTTCACTTTGCTCCTTACCATCTCTCCATACTTGCTAATATTCCTCTCCTCTCTTCACCTCTCTCCTCCATTCTTTTACCTTTCCTGTGGCTCTGCTCACCCATCTACATAGAAGGGCCGAGGCGCCAGGGACTGGAGGTTAGCAAAGCAAATCACAGCAAAAGCCACTCACTGAGTGTCCACTCTGTGCCAGATGTTGTGCCAGGCACTGAGAACACAGCAGTGAGCAAAGCAGACTGAACCCTTACCCTCAGGGGAAGCTTACATTGTACTGGAAGGAGACAGGCAATAAGGAAGGTAATACAGGAGATAGAATGTCAAGTGAGGTTAAATGCTATGGGGGAAACTTAAGTCAGGAAGGTGGATGCAGACCGTACAGGGATGGGAGCTCTACGGTTAGGTCAGTTGCTTAGAGAAGGCCACACTGAGAAGGTGATATTTGCGTAAAGACCAGAAGGAGGTGAGGGAGTGACCAGGAAGATATTTGGGGGAAGAGCATTCCAGACAGAGCCAGTGGCAAGTGCACAGGCCTGGAGCCGAGAGTGTGTCTGGCAGGTTTGAGGACAGGCCGGGAGGCCAGGGTGGCTCCAGGGGAGTGAGCGAGAGGGAAGGGGAGCCGCTGGGGCAGGGTGGGGTGTGCTGGACCACTCTGAGCAAGGGGGGCAGCACCTTCAGCTTATTTTTGTAAAGTGCCTTGAGGCCAAATGGATGAATGCTGTAAAATCGGAAATGCCTATAGCCCAAAGGAGTTGTGTACCCAGCCACCTTTTTTCCTCCATCAGAATGAAGTGGTAAGCCCCATCTCCTCACCACCCCTCTTCCCTGGAAAGCAAAGGTGTTGATATGCCCTCATCGGCCCCCTACTCCCACCCCCCCCCCCGCCACACTGTCTGTGAGAGCCTGCACCTGCCCGCGATGCTCAGCAGCACGTTGCTGAGCTGGAGGGATGGCTGAGGAAGCGGAAAGTGGTTCGACTGGGAGCAATGAGTAGGGGGATGATTCATCTGACCTGTATAAAGCCCGATTGGCTTCTGTAGTTTTGCACAGAAATTGCAGATCTCAGCCGGAATGTCAGTGGTAAGGGCGAGGGTGGGAGAGGGCCGCGGAGTTCCGGGTGGGCTGTGAGCGGTAGCCGCTGTTCCTTGACCGCGCCTGGGCCGCAGTGGGCGGGACCCGTGAGAGCCTGGCTGTGTCCTCCAGCAGGTTCTGCAGCCACAGGCATTCTGCAGTCACATGCAGCAGGCTCACTGCAGTGCGCGACACCTCTGACTCGCAGGCACCAGGGTTTGGAACAGAGATGCTGCTGGGGGCTGGGAAGCTGTCTTGCCTGCTGGCAGGGCTCGGGGCTGCGTGCTGGCAGGTGAACAGGGAATGCAGACCCTCACCACCGGCCCTGGAAGGGGCTGTGCCTGCTTATTGTCCTTCTCTGCAGTTCTCTGCGCCGCCAGGGGGGGGCTCAGGGGCTGTCCTCCCTCCTGGTGACCCTCTGCAGTCCCTGTGGGGCACAGAATAGGAAGATCAGTTGCTCCGTGTTCCCTTTCGTTTGGAAAGTTGTTTTGTATCCAAAACCTGGTCTGATGCTCACAACAACCTCATGGAACAGGGAGGCCAGCTATTGTTATCCCCCTGCGGTGGGATTTGGCCCCACGTCTCCTGGGTCTCAGCCAAACCCTCGAACCTCTGTTAACTACTAGAGAGCCTCTCTCCATCACCCCCCCGCCAAATGAGTATAGAGCACAGTTTGGGAAGAAAACTCAGGGTTCATATATCCAGATGAGCCTCAGCACGTGTGTCCCATGAAGGTAGAGTTTGATTTCTGCTGACACGTGCTGAGGGACGCCTACTGAGACCCTGTGCTTGCCCCGGGCCGCCTCTGAGGATGCCCGGGAGCGACAGAGCCCGCAAGTACGGATACCTGGCTGCTTCTGCGTGTGTGTGCGTGTGCGTGTGTTTTCTGATCACATATGTTACATAAACTCTAACAAATGTAATACATATGTAACAAACAAAAATGCCCCCAATTTCACCTCTACTCCTGCCCCAGCATTACCACTGGCATTGTCATGCATGTCCCTTCAGATCTTTCTTGCCTTTCACACTTCTCCCAAATGAATTCAGGCCGGCATTACTGCTTTCAAAAACCAAAATAGGATTGAATCATAAAGAGTGTCCCACATATTTTTTTCTTAGTTATATATCTTGGAAACACTCTCCTGTCAATACTCACAGCTCCCTGTCCTTTGTGATGGCACATGTCTTCTGTAGTGTAGGTGAGCTGGTTTAAGCATTTGTTTCTTGATGGTCATTGAGTTGTTTCTAATTTCCAATGATTCTTCAGGGATTCTCAACATAACTCTTTGCATACTGAAGCATTTCTACAGGATAGGTCCTAAGGGGTGTAAATGTTGGATCATGCTGCTTGAACACTGTTATTTTTGTTTAAGATTTTATTTTTAAGTAATCTCGACACCCAACATGGGGCTTGAACTCACAACCCCAAGATCAGGCGTTGCATGCTCTACCGACTGAGCCAGCCAGGCGCCCGGCTTTGAACATTTCTAAATGTTAATACCACGATGTCCACCAAAAAGTGCGTGCTGATCTACATTGCCTTATCCTTGTGCTCGCTTCAGCAGCACAAACACTACATTGCCCTACCCTCAGTTGACATTGCTTTAATACCCATGAAATATAGGTTCAGTCTCCACAGCAAAGTGTTGAGACCATGCTCTAAATAATTCAAGGACTGGACAGTCTGCGGGGGGGCAGACTGTATACCAAAACCACCAATGGGGGCACAACGACACACGTTGCAAATACACTCACCAGATTATTAGGACTCATCCTGGAAAGAAATCACGAGCCCCTGCACGTCTACTAAAAAGGATTCTTACCAGGGACACCTGGCTGGCTTAGTCGGTAGAGCACGTGCCTCTTGATCTAGGGGCTGTGAGATGAAGTCCCAGGTTGGGTGTACAGCCTACTAAAAACCAAAAACCAAAAACAATTTTTACCAGACTCTCAGTTCTGAGACTGTGCCCTGGGTGTTAGGGGATTCCCTCCCAAGGGGCTTGGAGTGTCCCCAGGATAAGGACCACGGTTCTCAAAGCAGACTGAGGACATTGGGTCAGATGGCCCCTCAGAGTATCAAGTTCATCTTGTAATCCACGAAGTAAACAACTGCTGTAGTGTACATCACTGAACAGAAGCTTCACGCTATAAAGAGCTCACTGTGCTCTGCTGTGTGTTTGAGATCTATTAATCCACCAAATCCTCCCACCTGGCCAGTGAGGTAGGTATTATTATTATCCCTGTTTTACAGATGGGAAGAGTGAGGCACCCAAGAGGCTGATGACCCGCCCTAGATTACATATCCATTGGTAAGTAGCTAAACCAGTATTTGGACCCAGGCAGTCTGGCTCCCGAAGCTGGGCTTTTAACCGTTGTGCTTTGCTGCTCCCCAGTAGATACTGTATTTCCAAATGGTGAAAAAAAAAAAGTGTTAATATAAGTGAGGATCAGGAAAGTGGTTCCCTGCTTGTTTATTATTTTTATTTTTTTAAAGATTTTATTTATTTATTTGACAGAGAGAGACACAGCGAGAGAGGGAACACAAGCAGGGGGAGTGGGAGAGGGAGAAGCAGGCTTCCCGCCGAGCAGGGAGCCCGATGCGGGGCTCGATCCCAGGATCCTGGGATCATGACCTGAGCCGAAGGCAGACGCTTAACGACTGAACCACCCAGGTGCCCTCCCTGCTTGTTTAAATGGACGACCTACGTCAGGTGAAACGTCAGCCCTGATTCCCTGCGAGCAGTGTCCTCGGACACCAAACCCAGCCTCAGACACCAGAACGTGTTCTGTGTCTCGTGTTTGATCTCGTTGTTGGCCCAGCAGCTAGAGATGAGATCAGCAAAAAACCCCCAGCCCTCCTGCTCCTATACTCTTAACAGCTTTCATAAATGGCTTGTTTAAAGGCTTGTTCTTCTTTCTGGGGGTGGCTAAGGTAGCAGACACCCAAGACGGCCTCCCTGGGAGCAGAAGTGTGTGCAACACCGAAAGTGTGGAAAGTCTTCCCATAGATCCAACTAGAGCCCAGATACAGCCCCTTTGAAGGTTTGCTGTTGTTTTGGTTTGGTTTTTTACCCTTTCATCTCCTGGAAGCAGGGTGTCAAGTTCTCAGATTTCATGTTCAGAATGATCACAACGGATCGTTTTAAACTGTGATCTCTTGTGTCTATATTACTTGCTTATATACACTGATAGCTCTATCCCATACCCTCCCTTGAGAGAGGAAAAAAAAAGAGAGACTGGAATGAACAGCCCTTTGTTGCAGAAGGGAGCAATAAGGTCCAGAGACGTAAGTTTTTGCAAACGGGAGGAGACAGAGAAAGGGGAGATGTAAGTGCACGAGGGCAGAGAACCTTGTTCTTCTGTTCACTAGTTCCCAGGCTTGGCCGGTCAGCCAGCGCCTGCCTGCACCCCAGAGCAGGGCTGAGGGGGAGAGCTGTGGGTGTCAGCAGAGGGCAGTTTGCAGGGAGCTTTGGAACTGCAGGAGCGCCCTCTCTGCCTTTAAGTGGCTTATTGAATGATGTAAGATTTAATCTTCGCTGTCTGCCTTGGAGCTGAAGCCTGCTCCGAACGGTACCTGGGTGGGGCTTTTCTGATGTACATCTCTAGTCATCACACGCCAAGGTAGCCTGGCGCTGGGGGAGAACAAAGCCACCTGCTCCGCACTTCCAGAGTCTCTAGAACTCCAACAGTCGTCTCTGCCCTCCCCCACCCCAACATACAACACACCTTTATTAGACCACACACCACTTTCAAAACTTCCAATCCTATGGTGACCGTATTAATCCTAGGGAAGGGCCAGCCTGAAATTAGGCTGTCTTTACTGAAAGAATAGTGGTGCTGATGCTTCAGAGAGCTGTGGGGGAGGGGTGAGTACCCTCCCTCCGTGAACTCCCCCAAAGAAACTGTGAGCATCGGGGTTAGAGGCTGCAGCATCAGCCACGTGGGTATTTTTCCTTGGCCAAGGCCAGGACCAAGGGAGAGAGATGATCATGAGGACTCCATAGCCAGACCCGTTACCCTAACCCATCCTTTGAGTAGGAAAAGCCCCCAAAGTGCAGAAGTTCTTTTTTTGTTTGTTTGTTTAGAATTTCTTTTGTTTAAAAACTGAAAGCTAATCCAAGTCAGGTTTTGGCAGCCCTGTCCTTCCATTGACAAGGGCTGGCTGGTTTCCCCCCACACCCCAGTTCTCCTAGAAAAGGCAGGCAGCTCCTTTGCCAACAAAAAGACGATGTCAGTCCAATTCCAGGTATATTGCAGAGATGTGGGGACCGATCCTGCCCATCTGGTCCTGTTCTCCTCTTTGTGTCTCCCTGGCTCTCCCTCCTCATTTCCAGTTCAAATCAGCACCTTTTCTCCTTTTCCTGTTTTCCCCTCGGGCTTGGTAGCTCATTAGTTCATTGCTCAGTTTTGTTTTGTTTTTTATAAAGATTTTTTTTTTATTTATTTGACAGAGAGACACAGCTAGAGAGGGAACACAAGCAGGGGGAGTGGGAGAGGGAGAAGCAGGCTTTCTGTGGAGCAGGGAGCCCGGTTCGGGGCTCGATCCCAGGATCCTGGGATCATGACCTGAGCCAAAGGCAGACGCTTAACGGCTGAGCCACCCAGGCGCCCCTATTGCTCAGTTTTTAAGGTCAGTTAATTCAGACAGGTGTGGCAGAGGAACATGGTGCAGGAGGAAAATGGACAGACACTTCTACACTCTGGAGCTCACGTGTGGGATTGGCTGGCTCTCTGCTGTCCTCCGGATGCCAGAAATGCACTTTCGAATCTCAGCTGAGGAGAATCCTCCGGATGTGTTCTCAACCTTGCATACATAATAGAATCACCTAAGGAATTAAAAAAAAAAAAAAAAATCAAGCCTGGGGCTCACCCCCAGTGATTCTAAAATGACCTGGGATAGGGTCCAGGTGTTAGTGTTTTTTAAAAAGCTCCAAGGTTTTCAAAGTCTGTGCAGCAGGCCAGATGCCAAAACCGCTGCATTAGTTCACCTAGTGAGAGAAGTGCGTGTGTGTTTCTGTGTGTCTGTGTGTGTGTGTGTTAAGGGGGTGTCCTAGCCAAAAAATAAAAAAGTCTGATAGTAGGGCATCCTTCGTGGGGGGAAGGTCCTTCCCCATGAAGGAGTTGATGGGACCTGCCCCCACCATTGGCTCTTCTCTAATAGCTTTTATGGAGGATCCATCTTTGGACCTCCTCTGTGACAGTGACTGATGATGTCTTTCATCAAGAAAGAGGACGTAAAGCAGAAATACCAACACATTTAAACACTGTTGTTGATGGTACCGTAACAAGAGTCAAATGAATTTGGAACAAGTTTACCTGAAGCGATCTGTTCCCCTCCTGCTGATACAGGGGGCTGGGAAGGTAGACTGGGATTGTGTTCTACTGAAGTCCAGAAAGTGGGTGTGTGCTTGTGTAATGAGCAAGTGTGCATGTGTTCATTTGGGGTACAGTGAGTTTTGTACACATGTGGGTGTGGACACGCACGTGAGTACTTGCACGGCGGGGTGGGGGGAGGCAGTTTACAACACCCAGAGCAGAACCTCTCCCTGGGCCTTCCTCCAGCCTCAGTGCAAAGTTGTTGACATCATCATTCTTGGATATACATTTTTTTTTTTCCGCCAGGAAAAGCATCCTTTCAGGGTCCACCTAGAGCCCATCTTCATGTGCACCTCCCTCCCTTACCCAGGATCACCACGATCCTAGATGAGGGGGTGAATGGGGGCTGACAGCAGCTGGGGTGTGCCATGCAAACCACGTGCCGTGGCTCCCGGCTATGTTGCCAGGAGGAAGACTTTTTATAATTCACTAAAGGTGCTGGATGAGCTAACACAGCTATGCGTACTCCTTCCTTCTCTGCTAAATTCTCTCAAAGGATCACTGGGAAGGATTTAAAGAAAGCAAATTACTCATGTTTTGATGACCACTAATCCTGTCTATATCTTGGCCCTCCTGACTTGACTGCTCTTTTTTTTTTTTTAAAGTAATTCCTACACCCAGTGTGGGGCTCGAACTCACAACCCCAAGATCAAGAGTCAGATATGCTACTGACTGAGCCAACCAGGTGCCCCTTTATTGCTTGCTTTCCTGAGGTTTCCAAACCCCTTTCACCTGAACCCATGTATGACATGGACTATACCCCACCTAGCCCCAGCTTAGAAGGAAATTCTATAAATTCAAGATTTATATCATTTTAAAATACCTTTTCACTACAAAATTATTTTATTTATTAATAGGAAATTTGGAGACTACAGAGAAAAATCTATTGTTCCACTACCCCAGACAAAACCTGGTCCTGATAATCTGGGTGAACTTCTCTCTTGCCTTTTAATTTATAGGATTTAAAAGAAAACAAGAATGTAAAGTAGTCATTCATACATAACAATTTTGTATCCTGCCTTTTTTTACTTAGCCTTGCATCGGAAGCATTTTGGCATATTCCTACATTCTCTTCATGAGCGTAATTCTTAGTAGCTGCACAATATCCCAACAAGAAGGAGATTATGGTTGAAAATCGCCTTCTGGATTTTTTTTCTGCATTCACCTAGGAGAGGGAGAAAAAGGAAAAATGGCCGGGAAGAGCTTTTGCTGTTCAGGATTCCAAGAAAAGCATCTCCAGGTCTGGGTTGATATTCGGTTATCGTTCTGGTGTGCCCTTCTAATCCTGACCTTCCAGCCAGCATAAAAGAACCTGGCCCCTTCGCAGGGGCTGACTGCTCGGCCGCCAGCAGAGCAGAGGCCCCTTAATTTGAAATGAAAACGATTCTTCCATCCAAGGAGGGAGAGAGAGAGCCTGGAGTTGAAATCTCACCATTATAACTGCAGGACAGAAAAGTCCTTACACCTGCTTCGTCAAACATAGCCCCCAGGAAGGGTACTGATCACAGAGTACTTGTCGGTAAGAGGGGCAGGTTCTGAAAGGATAACTTTGTGGGGTCGTAGCTGCCTTGCTGTCGTCAAGGCACGTACTTTCCCCTTGGAATTAGGTATTAACTAGTGTTGCAGATCAAGCTGCCTTGAAGAGGAAGCCCTGTTTAGTCAGCTGGGGGACATAACCTGCTATTCTTTGGAGGCCAGTTTAAATTCACTTTCGTTAGCTTCAAGAGGTTTTGATTATGGTCGGCCCAGAGAAGTTGATGGGATGGAGCCTGGAGGGATGGCTTGGCTGCCATCCCCCATTCTGCTTTGCTTCGCTGGAAGCTGCGGGCTGCATGCCATCGAGGAGCACTGAAGCGTGAGGTCAGAGCCGGGGGGGGGGAAGCTGTGCAGCTAGAATGCCCCTCCGCCCGTCCCCGCCCCGTCACTTGCTAGGAGACCAGTGGAGCGGAGCGGCACCTGGGTCCTGGCAGGCTCGTCCTGCAGCTTCAAGCCCCGGCCGTGACAAGGGAGACTGAATGGCAGACTCCTCTTGGTGCAAGGTGTTTGAGGATTTCACAAGTTTGGATTTGAAGAGTGGTGGAAAGGTGAAATCGTTGTCTGTGGACCTGTCAGCTTCAGTTACCTCAAACCCTCCAAAGCTTGGAGAATGGCCCTTTCGTCCCTCCAAAGGATAGAAGTCTCTTTCTCTTGATGATTCCTCCACCCCCACCCTCACTCGTGCCCAAGACAGTGACACCACCTGCCCGCAGGGACGCTTCCTGAGGGCAGCACCAACGGTGCACGCAGCCCCCTTGCGCCCCTTTGCTCTGGGTGATCGGCTTGTTAACACGCCTCGTACACCTGTTCCCACTCCTGAGGCCCCCCCACCCCCACCCCAGGCCGCAGCTCAGCTGTCCCCGGACAATACTTGTAACTTATTACCACCTTGCTCGGACTTCTTTAAGAGTTCTCCATCACTGCCAGTTAAAATGCAAACTCCTGGCGCCTGGGTGGCTCAGTCGTTAAGCGTCTGCCTTCGGCTCAGGTCATGATCCCAGGGTCCTAGGATCGAGTCCCACATCGGGCTCCCTGCTCGGCGGGAAGCCTGCTTCTCCCTCTCCCACTCCCCCTGCTTGTGTTCCTGCTCTCGCTATCTCTCTCTCTGTCAAATAAATAAATAAAAATCTTTAAAAAAAAAAATGCAAACTCCTTATTCAGTCATTCAAGGCTCCAGAATCTGCCCTTAGCATCCTCCTCCTCAGCAGCTAAAACTCATCAGGCACTCCTTAGAGCAGGTACTGTTGGAAGTTCTTCAGTGTAAATTTCTTTTTTTTTCTTTTAAGATTTATTTATTTAGGGGCACCTGGGTGGCTCAGTCATTAAGCATCTGCCTTCAGCTAAGGTCATGATCCCAGGGTCCTGGGATCTAGCCCCACATCGGGCTCCCTGCTCCACGGGAAGCCTGCTTCTCCCTCTCCCACTCCCCCTGTGTTCCTGCTCTTGCTATCTCTCTCTCTGTCAAATAAATAAATAAAATCTTTAAAAAAAAAAGATTTATTTATTTTAGAGAGAGAGAGTGCAAGCAGGGGGAGGGGCAGAGGGAGAGGGAGAAGGAGAGAGAGAACCTCAAGCAGACTCCCCATGGAGTGCGGAGCCTGACTCGGGGTTCGGGGCTCCAGCAGGGCTCGATCTCACAATGCTTCACCCCCCCAGATCATGACCTGAGCCAAAACCAAGAGTTGGATCCTCAACCGATGGAGCCACCCAGGCATCCTTACCTGCTCTTGTTCTTAAGCTCTTCCTCCCATCTAGAATGTTCTTTTCTTTCTACAAACTCTGTTCAGCCCATTCCAGCTCACAGAGATCTCTTTCCTGAAATCCTCAGACTCTTCTAGTTGGATTCTCTCATCAACATCTAATTATAAATTGTCTTGAATGGTGACCGCTTTTCTTTTTTTTTAAGATTTTATTTATTTGACAGAGAGGGACACAGTGAGAGAGGGAACACAAGCGGGGGCGGGGGGGTGGGAGTGGGAGAAGCAGGCTTCCCGTGGAGCAGGGAGCCTGATACGGGGCTTGATCCTAGGACCCTGGGATCATGCCTAAGCCAAAGGCAGACGCCTACTGACTGAGCCACCCAGGCGCCCAGTTGACCACTTTTCAAGTGTATTTGTCTTCAAAATGGATAACTGTCTAGATGGCAGGGACCAGCCTGACACTTCTTGGTGCCAAAGCATCATTCCCTTCTCACGGCTGGTCTTCACTGTTTGTCAAATGAATGTTGAAATGCAGCATGCATTTTCTACTACTGAGCTGAATAAGGAGGCTTATTCTCTGGAACCCACGTAAAAGCCAATTCAGCAACATCTGAATTCACTTTTTTACGTGATTGGGTGTGGAAATAGTCCTATTCTTAAATCCCCAGTGGTAAGCAGAGATAAACTTGAGCTTTATTGTTATCAGCTCCTTAAAGATTCCCTTACCCTTCTCCCCTCCAAGAGATGATGCAAATAGGGCACTGCAAACTGGAAGTTAATTACAGGCAAATCCTCCCTGGCAGAGGCTGGCCACAAAGGTGAAGTCGCTCCTTGCTGCCTGATAACACAGGGTCGCTGGCCCTGCAGATCAGAAAAAGAGAATTTGCTTCTCAGGGGAAGCCATTAAGGGGGCCAAGCCAATTGGTATGGGCAGTGTTTACTGTTCTCATGATGTTGCATCTGGACCGGCTGGCTGTTCATTTAGGAGTTTTTAATTGACTAGCCCACCACCTATAAAACTCCCTGGAGCCAACGGAGATAGGCAATAAGCCCATGGGACAAAGTTGAAGCCTTCGAAATTAACTAGGCATGAGATGGTCCTGGAACAGCCCAGGAAACTTGCTCCCAGCGAAGTCAGGGGGCTGTTGCGTTGAGGGCAGACAGGATCTTTCCAAACTGGCTGCTCCATTCCCTCAGCTTCTAAACAGGTCACTTACAAGCAGCCAGTTGGCTGTATGTGACTCACAGACAAATTTTGCCTGGCCTGTGGACTGTTATTGTTTTTTCACAACATTTGAATTAGTTGCCAACACTTAAAAATTAGGAGGTTTCACATAAAAGTCTGGATTTCTGGGGCACCTGGGAGGCTCAGTTGGTTAAGTGTGTGACTTGATTTCGGCTCAGGTCATGATCCTGGGGTCCTGGGATTGAGCTCGTGTGCTCTCTCTAATAAGTAAAATCTTAAAAAAAAAGACAGAAATCTTAGGGGCTCAGGGACTTCCCTGCCCACCCTCACTCATGCTCATTGCTGGGTCCCCCAGGCAAACAAAGACACCCACTCCACCCCATCCCATCTTGCTTTACAGAAACCAAATCATTTCACACTTTGGCTTGAGAAAATCATCACTAATATGCTACATGGTTTAAATTTTCTTTTTTTGTGTGTTTTTAAAAACTAGTATTGAATCCACAATGGGAATATGTTTTGAACTTGAGACAGGCCCTAAGAAGAGCGAATAATGCACGAGTGGGGAAAGGAGCCTTTGATTAAGAGGAAGACTTTGGAGTCAGTTCTGCCACTAGCTGTGGGCAGTAACCTCAGTATCTTCCTCCCAGAAATGGGACTGAGTATTTGACAGGGTTGTTACAAGAATTGAAGAGATTGGCTGAGAGCAGGTGCTCAGTGAAAGTTAACTCCAGTTATCCTCAACCCGAGAACGGCATCTGTTCTGGATTCTACAAGCTCATTCCTATGGGATGTGATCCTCGGTGACCAGAAATTCAGAGATCAGTGTCAATGAAAAATGCCTTGTCTCCAATACACTACGGACGTTTATTTTTGTTTTGTTTTTTTAAGATTTTATTAGAGAGAGCACGAGCATGTGAGCACATGAGCAGGGGGAGGGGCAGAGGGAGAGAGAGAGCCGGATAAGCAGATTCCCAGCTCATCAGGGAGCCCAAAGTGGGGCTCAATCCCAGGACCCCGGGATCATGACTTGAGTCCAAAGGCTTAACCGGCTGAGCCACCCAGGTGCCCCGGGCCCTAAGATTTCTAAGAGGAGCAGCTTGTAGACTGCAACTAATGTTGCTATAAATTTGTTGCAGCTTGGGAAGAAGTGATGGAAATTATCTCAGGTGTGTTTGGAGGACATGTAAATTCACTTTTTTTTTTTTTTTTTTACCAGTCTTTAATTTTATCTCTTCAAGCTTTTCTGAGATTTAGAAATCGGCTTCTAATTCAACTGGTTCTAAACTTCCTCTGCTAACAACTCCCACCTCTCCCTGACCCCACCCCATCTCATCCAAGTCCAGCACCAGCTTTTGGGGACCTGGAAACCACTGGCTATAAGGTCAGTTGGGAATTTAGGAGGTGTGGATGTCGGAAATAAAGGTGTTAAGAAAAGGGGAGGAGGATTTGGTTTTGGCTTTAAGACACCGGAACTTCCAAGGTTCCTGCAAAACCATTTGGAGCTTTTGCAAACCCTCAAAGTCATCAGCGCCCCACTGCGGAATCCAAAGCTAAGCTTGTCACAATTGTTAACACCTTCTTTGAACAGTCTTTTTATATTTGATAATTATTCTCTTCGCCTCTTTTTTTCTTTTTGCCGGCAGGAAGGTTCTGCTGTCTTGGTTTTAGGGAGTACCCTATACAGCGAACAGCCCCTCGGCGTGCCGCGGTCGGGGGAAGACTTCCATCGCCTCGGCGGTTTTGCAGAGTGAGTAGATTGCGAGGCTTAGAAAGCCGGGCGCGGGGGAGGCGGAATGGAGAGTTAACAGTTTTGGAAGTCGCTAGGGGTTATACTGAAAGTTAACAACGCCTCAGGTTCTGGGTTGAGCACAATGACCGCCTCCTCCTGGGCAGCTGGCCCCGGGGCGAGCGCGGAGGAGCGCGGAGGAGCGCGGCCTCTGGCCGCCGTGGGAGAACCCGCCTTCCAGGGCGCAGAGACCGAGGCTGGAGCCGCGTGCACGCGGGACCCCGCGTCCCGCCGAGCGCCGGCCGCGTGTAGCTCCCTCCGACTGAGCCAATAAGGGGGTGCTCCTCGCGGCCCTCGGGGGAGCCCTCCCACTCTTCCCAACTTTCCCGGCCCTAGGGCCGGAGGAGGGCGCCTCTCCCGGCGGGGACGCGCTCGGTACTTAAAGGCGGCTCCGTGGGGCCGGCGCTCGTCAGTCGGAGCGCGCGGCGGCGGCGGCGCACCGGGGAGAGAGAGAGGCGCGGCGGCGGCGAGGAGCGGGAGGAGGGGCATGGAGCCGCCGCGGGCCTGCTGAGCACCGGAGCGCGGGCAGCCGGCGGCACGGTGAGCGCGGGCCCGGCCAGCCGGCCACATCCGAGGGGCGGGCCGCGCCGCGCGGGGGCTGCGCCGGGCTCCAGGGGTGCCGCTGGCCGAGCCCGGCTGACCCCCACCGCCTCCCCCCTACCTCCCGCCCCCCACCCCGCCGCCTGTGCGGGCGCTGCGTCCGGCGCCGGGAGGCCGGCTGAGGGCTGCAGTGTCCCCAGGCTTCCCGGCGGTGGTTCCTGCAGCCCCTTCCCCACTGACCCCTCCTCCCTTTCTTCCTCCATCCTCTCCTCCTCCAGCCTCCCCTCCCTTCCTCCCTTGCGGCTTCTGTTTTGTGAATGGATTAGGGGGCGGACGGCGGTGCGGGGCACGAGGCTGGTGGGAGTCTCTCCCTCCCCCACTCCTGCCGGGGGGTTCGCACCTGTCCGGCACCAGGATGCCGGGCGCTTCGGGCCCTGCGGGTCAGCCGGGCCACGGCCGCCTGTATCTGCGGGCCCTGCCTCCCCTTCCCTAGCCGGCTCGGAGGGGCCGGGAGGGCGGGCGGGCGGCCAGGCGCAAGGGGAAAAGCCCCAGCCCCGCGCGCAAGTTTCCCATCCCGCCGCGTGTGGGCCCCGTAGCAGGGCACACCTGTCAGCTGTAGAGGCCGCACACCGGCAGCCCTGCAAAGTTTCGGGTGTAGATTGGCGGCGTGCGTCCTTGGCCGAGGGTTTTCTCCTTCAGTCACCTGCGGGGAGGTGTCTTAGGGAGCGCCCCCCAACCTAGTGCCCTTGAAGCCGGGTGCGCATTAGCCTACGGGTTCCGAGCTCTAGCGGATCCCATCTGAACGAAATGGGGGTGGGTGAGAGGTGGTCGAGGCTCCCCTCTCCCCGCTTGAGGTGGCACGGCCCCCTATCTGGGCAGTGGCGCCTCTGCCAGAGCCCGCACCAGCACCTAATTGCTCGTGGGGTTTTGGCTGCGGGACATTTTTGGTCTTCGGTGGGGTACGGGGTGCCAGGGTAGTGCCTCCAATTCGTGTGCGGGGTTTGGGGGTCCTGCCCGCGAGAGGAAGGGGCCGGCGACACCGGAGATGCTGCCTTTGTCTGCAGGCACACTTTGCCAAGGTAGCTGGGGCCCAGAGAAGATGCGCGGGGCCTGGTCCGGCTGATTCCTCGGGTTTTCCGTTCCTTCCCTGCTGAGTCGTGGGAAGCCGGCACGTGGGTGTGGCCGGCGCCGCCTTTGCCAGAAGGCGAGGCTCAGGCGGGGGTGAGAAGCCTGGCGAGTGCCTTCCCGGCTGCATTAACCTGGTGGGCACCGCCTCCGGCATTGCACCGAGGCGGGGCGCCAGCACCCGGCAGGTTGCCGGGCTGGCCGCGGCGGCCCCGGCCCTCTCCCAGAGCGCAGGTGGGCAGTGGTGCCCAGCGGCGCCCCTTTGGCGTGTAAGGTCTAGAGGACTACGGGGCGGGCGGGGGGAGCGGTGCTCCTGGAGTGGGTGCAGGGCCTGGGGGCCCCTGAGCCGCAGGCGCACTGGGGGGGGGGGTACCGGGGAAGGGTGGGAGTCCTGCAGAGGAAGCAGGCTCCCAGGAATGGCGGGGCACAGCGCCTAGAGGCCGAGCTTCCCGAAGCCGCGAGGCTGCCAACAGCACTTTCCGGACCGCAGCTGCTGGAATGCTGCTGGTGCCTGAATCTAGACGGACTTAGGCAATGACCGCGTGTTCCTCACCCATCCTATGTGGCAGGTGGCAGGGGAACAGGCACTGTTCCCCTCGCAAGAAGGTGCATTTGTGTTGGAGCGGGGCTCAAGGGTTGGTTCCAGTAAGACCTAGAGTTGGAGCAAGCTTGGAAGCGAGACCCCGTGGTCTGTAGAGGGTGGGTGGGTGGTGGTGGAAATGGGGTTCTCCAGATCAGGCAGGTGGCAAAGAGAGGAGATGGGAAGGCGTGGGTCAGAATGAGGAGTGGGGAGCTGTCCTCATCAGCCCCTCCTCTCTTCCCCAATCAGTCTTCCCACCTGGGTCCTCCTTCAGGGCAGGAAGTGCTGCTAATTTCCGGGAAATTATTTACCTGAGACCTATGGAGCAAGAAACCATTAGAACCACCCCCCTTGGGGGACCCCAAGTCTCAGACCACTTGGGCAAGGTCAGGCAGCCAGGAGGTGGTAGAGCTGTGTCTCAAGCACAGGTCTTTGGTGCTGAGTGCTAAGCTGTTTTCATTAAAACCCAGATGTTGCCAACAGGGCAGCTGCTGGGAGGCCGGACTTAGGGCAGGAGGAGTGGCAGGGGCACGAGCACGGAGGTGCCATGCGGGCACTAGGACCAAGTGGATGGGGCTTCCCGGGCAGCCAGCCCTCCCAGGCTGCTGCAGTGGTGGCTGCAGTTCCCTCTGGCGCCCCGGCCGCTGGGCTTCCAGGAGAGCGGTCCACACCCCAGCTCTCATTTCCTCTTTCCTGGTCTGCTTTTCCCCGTTGCTTTCCCTTTCTTTCCTGCCTCCGGTAGATGAGAAAAAGGTGAGACAGCAGAGAACACAAGGAAACTTTCTTTAAAAAAAAAAGATTTTATTTCTTTGACAGAGACACAGTGAGAGAGGGAACACAAGCAGGGGGAGTGGCAGAGGGAGAAGCAGGCTTCCCGCCGAGCAGGGGGCTTGATCCCAGGACCCTGGGACCGTGACCTGAGCCGAAGGCAGACGCCTAACTGAGCCACCCAGGCGCCCCACAGGGAAACTTTCTCTTACTGATTTTGCTGTTTCAAGTGCGAGAAGTTGCCCCCCCACGTCTTTATGTTTCCTGCTGTTTCTCATCTTTTCCTCCCCCACTTTGTTCACGGGCCTCATGGTTCCTGTGCTTTACTTCCCCTCCCTCTGCGCAGGACCCTGGTGGGTACAGGGCAGGTAGAAGCTCTTAGCTTCTGTCTGCCTCCTGGTCATCCTCCCTCCCGGGCCCCTCGCCTGCTCAGGGCTGCCTCCGGCTCACCCCTCCTGAAGGTTGCCTAGAAGAGCTCTGGGTCAGGCAGATCCCAGGACTGCCACCCACCAGGTGGGCATCACAGAGCTCTTTCTGGCTTTGGTTTGTCTAACAAGAATAAATGCTACTCGAACTGCTAAATTTACATATGTAATCCATTTCACCCTCAAAGATGCTACAAGGTTAGTGCTGCAGTCCATGTGTCACAGATGAATGAACCGAGGGGCAGGGCAGAGTCCCACAGAGCTGAAGTGGCGGAGCTGGGATTCGAACCCCAGGGGCCTGGCTTCTGAGTCTACACACGGTCTTAGTCACGCTCAGTCAGGGGCAGTGGTTTTGATGAGTGGCTCATTTCCCCCTTTCTGGGCCTTCCCCGAGAAAACAGTCCCACTCGCACTGACTGCCTCCTGACTCCACACCTCCCTCCGTCTCCCACCAGATGCCGGTGCAGCTGACGACAGCCCTGCGTGTGGTGGGCACCAGCCTGTTTGCCCTGGCGGTGCTGGGTGGCATCCTGGCAGCTTACGTGACGGGCTACCAGTTCATTCACACAGAAAAGCACTACCTGTCCTTCGGCCTGTACGGGGCCATCCTGGGCCTGCACCTGCTCATCCAGAGCCTGTTTGCCTTCCTGGAGCACCGGCGGATGCGGCGGGCAGGCCGGCCGCTCAAAGTCCCCGCTGCCCCGTCGCAGCGCTCGGTGGCACTCTGCATCGCCGCCTACCAGGAGGACCCCGACTATCTGCGCAAGTGCCTGCGCTCAGCCCAGCGCATCGCCTTCCCTGACCTCAAGGTGGTCATGGTGGTGGATGGCAATCGCCAGGAGGATGCCTACATGCTGGATATCTTCCATGAGGTGCTAGGCGGCACTGAGCAAGCTGGCTTCTTTGTGTGGCGCAGCAACTTCCATGAGGCGGGGGAAGGGGAGACGGACGCCAGCCTGCAGGAGGGCATGGGCCGCGTGCGGGATGTGGTGCGAACCAGCACCTTTTCGTGCATCATGCAGAAATGGGGAGGCAAGCGAGAGGTCATGTACACGGCTTTTAAAGCTCTTGGCGATTCAGTGGACTACATCCAGGTAAGCGCATCTTTCCCAGGAATGTGTGGCCGTGTGGACACGTCCGGCTGCCTGGGCATACTGGGCAGGAATTTTAGGTGCGGTTAAGGTCCCCTGTGTTGTGTACATCCTTCCTCGGAACTTCAGAAGGCAATGAGGTAACTGCTGCTCCGAACAGCAGTCCTGGGGTCATAAAGCCCAGGGATGGAATCCTGGTTCTTCTCGTCCTTCGCTCTGTGCCTGAGGGCAGGCCTCTGGACTGGTGTGCCAATGCTAGAAAGAGCTAACGGGCGGACAGCACTTAAGTCAGACCACACCCCATTGTAGGCACTTTCATACATGTATTTATTTATTTATTTTTATTTTTTAAATTTTTTTTTTAAAGATTTTATTTATTTATTTGAGAGAGAGAGAGAATGAGAGAGAGAGAACACATGAGAGGGGATAGGGTCAGAGGACGAAGCAGACTCCCTGCCGAGCAGGGAGCCCGATGCGGGACTCGATCCAGGGACTCCAGGATCCTGACCTGAGCCGAAGGCAGTCGCTTAACCAACTGAGCCACCCAGGCGCCCCTCATACATGTATTTTTTTAAAGATTTTATTTATCTGTCAGAGGGAGAGAGAGCACAAGCAGGGGGAGCGGCGGGCAGAGGGAGAAGCAGACTCCCTGCTGAGCAGGGCGCCCGATGCAGGACTCGATCCCAAGACCCTGGGATCGTGACCTGAGCCGAAGGCAGACGCTTAATGACTGAGCCACCCAGGCGTCCCTACATACTAGTTCTTTTAACCCTCATAATATTGCTAAAGAATAAATACTCTTACTCTTGCCATTCATGGAAGGTGAACCTGAAGCCCCGAGAAGTTAAGGAACTTGCCTAACGTCACACAGCAGTAAGGTGCAGAGATGGGATTTGAGCCTAGGCGGTCTGCCCGTATCCACTGTGCCTCAGCACCGGTAACGTGGGGATGAATCTCTCCATAAGGAGGTGTGGTGAAGAGCAAAAGAAATCATGCTCCAAAGCACTCAACTATTGTTTTAGTTATGGGCCAGAGAGCCCTACTCTACCCAGTGTCAAATTGGTGTTTGTGAAGTGGGGGGACACAGCAGTGACTCATCCCCCAGCTTAATTCTGCAGCAATCTTGGCAGGGCTAGGACCCTGAGCAGATCCACAGTTAACACAGCTCCCAATTTTCAAATAACAGAACCTAGAAAGAACTGATGAAAAGCTCACACACTTAAGTGCCAAGTAGAAACTGCACCCAGAACCCCAAGTTTCCGGTCCAGCATCCGCATGTCCGTTTCTCTGTCGGACTCCTCCTCCGCACACGCCAGAGGGTTTTGCCCAGCACTTGAATGAATAGCGGCTGTCATGGCCGCCCACCTGCGTACCAGCTCAGTCTTGCTGAGGGCATGTTGAGTACACCAATATTGAAATGTTCTCTACTTTACCCACCTAAAATTAGCTTGCCACAGATGTTTGGTTTTTGGCTTTTTTGGAAGTTGCATCCTTAAGTGAATTGGTACATTGACCCTTTTTCTGTCTTCCTAGGGCCAAGGACCTCCTTGGCCTTAGTAGGGAGGGATGTTGAGGCATTTGATTCTGCAGTTCATCTAGGGTCAAGGGGCCTCTGGTGCTTTCCTGGAGACTCAGAAGGCAGAGGAAAAGCCCTTGAGCTCTGGCACATGCTCAAGCCACAGGGACTGTGTCGTGTCCTCCCTTGCAGCACAGAACTCCCAAAACCTGCCACGCATCTTCCTTTTTTTTTTTTTTTTTTTAAAGATTTCATTCACCTGTCAGAGAGAGACACAGCGAGAGAGGGAACACAAGCAGGGGGAGTGGGAGAGAGAGAAGCAGGCCTCCCGCCGAGCAGGGAGCCCGACGCGGGGCTCGATCCCAGGACGCTGGGATCATGACCCGAGCCGAAGGCAGACGCCCAACGACTGAGCCACGCAGGCGCCCCGCCACGCATCTTCCTTTACTGATCATTTCCTGTGGATTCATTCTGGTGGATCAGCAAATAGGCTCACACACCTGAGCCAGCCTTTCTCTTGATGGCTCTGGGCTCACTGCCTGGGCAGCCTGGGCTTCAGTTCAATTTGGTGGATTTCAGCCTGTCTTCCAACAGCCCTGCTGTGGGTGTGTCTTTCCCTCTGAGGGAGATAGCCCTGCTTCAGCCAGTGGGGAAACCCATGCAGCAAAGAGCTCTAACTTCCCTAACCCTGCTCTGTTAGAAAGACCTCCCTGGAGTGAAAGCAGCTGAGCAGCATGAGGAACGAGTTAGGGTCAGGGCAGGAAGTAGCCCTGAGACTGGCAGCACTGGAAAGCCTGGCCTGTCAGCTGAAGGGGCTCTGGGAGTCTGGCCCAAAGCTCTCCAGGCACCCTCTCCCAAGGCGTGTTGGTGGGGAGGTAGGAGGGAACTCTGGCTGTCTCCCTTCAACCTTTTGCTCCTTGTCTGTGGCCACCATGTCTTCCAGAATGGCAAGAGAAAACCCAGCAAGGTTGGGGTGTGGGGGGCAGCCCCCTTCCTGCAGGCATTAGCAACTTTACTGAAAGTATTTTGGACTTTTGCAAAGCAAGGTTTGGGCTTATCTGTGGGTACTGTTCTTTGCGCTGTTGTTCTGCCAGTGATTGTCTGGGCTCTCCGTTATCACCTCAGTTGTCTCATAAGAAATAGACAAGGAGTCAGCCAGCAGGATAAGTGTTCATACCTCAGGTTCAACTAATAATGGAGCCACCTGTTAGACCATGAGCCTCCCTAGGAAAGGTGGGCAACGGGGCAGGATTTGACCTCAGCTCCGGTTGGAGGCAGCTGTTGCCAGCCTCCATGCTCATTCGGAATCAATCCAGGTGTCACGTCAGGATGGCCAAGTGGTTTAGGGTGCCAGACTCAAGCTCCTGAGAATCCAGGTGAAAGCAGCCCTTGGACATAGCACGCCCTGATCTTAGAGACTTAGCCAAAGGAGCTCAGGCCTTGCAGCCATATTAGTGGAGCACCTATGACTGGGTAGATATATCCTCCACTTTCACTGCAGGTTGTCCAGGAGACCAGAGGCTGAAACTGGGAATACCATGTTAATATATGAGAGGGCTTTGGGCAGTAGCCTCTGGCAAGAGCCATTTCTTCACCTAACCTGGAGTGTCTGCTGGCCTGGGTCTAGCCACTGTACCTGCCATCTGATTTCAGTGTGTACCTCCTTTTCCTCCAGGGAAATGTTCTGAGACCATTTTTGTGGAGCCTGGCTCTATAGAGGCTAAAAACTTGCTCAGTGCTAAGCATTTGTCCCTGACACTGAGTCTCCAGGGTTTCTCTCTCAGCCTAACTCTCCTTTTCCTTGTTTTTCATCTCACCTCTTCTGTTTAGCATAGATCTCTTTGCTAGTGGCTGGAAGTGAACCCTTTGAGAGGTGGTTATGTCCCTGAAGCAGTGAGCAGTATGCGATGTACA
>NC_138384.1:15674105-15707325 GCF_054177405.1 Leptonychotes weddellii | reverse complement strand
TCTCTCTGCTTCCCAATCCAATGTGTATGCCTGGGAAGTGAGCATCTTGACTACCTAGTATTTTGGGTGGGTGGGTGGGTGTGGGGGGGCAGTGTGTGTGTGTGTGGGGGGTTTCTTTGATAGTTTTCACTAGTATCAAAGGGCTCACTTGGTAGTCAGTCCCTTTTCTGGTCTTTTCCAACCTGAGGAAAAAGAAAATCACTCAACAGGTATGTAGTAGAGAGCCCATGCTGCTGGGAGGGGCTCCGTGTTCTGGGCTCCTGATCACGAAGGGTGCTCCTTGGTGGTGATGCAACAAGCACCTCCCGAGCTGGGCCCTTGAGAAACCCTTGTTCTTAAGGAAGTTGCGCTGAATGGTAAGAACAAGGGCAGTATGGTAAGATTAAGGGGCCAGATCTTCTTCCAGAGGGAATGCCGGTAACACATCAGGTCTTCCTGAGAAGCTTTCCAACTGCAGAAAGGTCAGGAGAGATGGCTGGTGGGAGGTGGGGGGGATTGCTGCGCATCCTTCCCGAGTCGTCCTCTCTGCCACCACCACAGGCTGTTTCCTGAGATGGAAGGTGGCTCTGACTGCTAGAGCAACTTCACTGGGGCAGTCAGTGCAGATGGCAGTGAGGTGCTGGGGGCAGTGACTGGGTACCACTGGCTCCTCCCAGCCTCAGGTTTCCCAGCTCTGGCTGGGTTAGGACGGATGGCCAGGTATCCGAGCAGTGGGCTACAGAACTCAGGGTAAGGGAGGCCTCATGGCCTCTGGTGTCTGTCTCCCGGGGCTCGAGTCCTCAGGTGAGGAGGCCCAGCAACTCTGGTTCCCTTGCAGATTCTCAACAAGTATGACTCGTGGATCTCCTTCCTGAGCAGTGTGCGGTACTGGATGGCCTTCAATGTGGAGCGGGCCTGCCAGTCCTACTTTGGCTGTGTGCAGTGCATCAGTGGGCCTTTGGGCATGTACCGCAATAGCCTCCTCCAGCAATTCCTGGAGGATTGGTACCATCAGAAGTTCCTCGGCAGCAAGTGCAGCTTTGGAGATGACCGCCACCTCACCAACCGGGTCCTGAGCCTCGGCTACCGGACTAAGTATACAGCGCGCTCCAAGTGCCTCACAGAGACCCCCACCAAGTACCTCCGGTGGCTCAACCAGCAGACGCGCTGGAGCAAGTCTTACTTCCGGGAGTGGCTCTACAACTCTCTGTGGTTCCATAAGCACCACCTCTGGATGACCTACGAATCGGTGGTCACAGGTTTCTTCCCCTTCTTCCTCATCGCCACGGTCATACAGCTTTTCTACCGAGGCCGCATCTGGAATATTCTCCTCTTCCTGCTGACAGTGCAGCTGGTGGGCATTATCAAAGCTACCTATGCCTGCTTCCTTCGGGGCAATGCAGAAATGATCTTCATGTCCCTCTATTCCCTTCTCTATATGTCCAGCCTCCTGCCAGCCAAGATCTTTGCCATTGCTACCATCAACAAGTCTGGCTGGGGCACTTCTGGCCGAAAAACCATCGTGGTGAACTTCATTGGCCTCATCCCTGTGTCCATCTGGGTGGCGGTCCTTCTAGGGGGACTGGCCTACACAGCTTATTGCCAGGATCTGTTCAGTGAGACAGAGCTAGCCTTCCTGGTTTCCGGGGCCATCCTGTACGGCTGCTACTGGGTGGCCCTCCTCATGTTGTATCTGGCCATAATCGCCCGGCGATGTGGGAAGAAGCCAGAGCAGTACAGCTTAGCTTTTGCTGAGGTGTGACACAGCCCCCCAAGCAGAGTGGGAAAAGTGCAATGGGTAAGGGAGGGGAGGGGAATGGAAGAGAAAAGATGGGGTGGGAGGGAGGAGGGAGTGCTCTTTTAGTTTATTAATGGTCCAAAGGACAAATCTGCAGTGCAAAGAGCGGTGACTGTACTACATGGTCTGGGGCAGTTACAGGAAGCAACGCCATCCAGCTCAGAGGGCTATTTTCACGCCACCCATCTGCTTGCCTCTGCATGCCTGGTGGCCGATGGGAAAGATTCCACCTCCTCCCCCAGGATCCACAGGGAACCCAGAAGTGTGCTAAACCAATTTAGTTCCGATCAGTGGCAACTTCTGATAGGTAAGTGACAGCCTGTGGCAAGAGAGAATTCTCTTAGACCCTCTGAACACAACCAGAGGTGGTGGGAGAACTCCTGAGAGATCTGGACCAGCTAGTAACGTGTCCCCCACCCCCACCCCCACATCTAGCTATCAATGCAATAAGATTGTGCCTGAGATACAAGGCCCAGAAGCCTGATCTTTGGGCATCAGAAAACAGGGTCCAGGAATGGTGCTTTATTATGTGACATACTCCATTCCACATCTCAACATCCCAAGGATGAACCAAACTAGCAGGGAGTTAGCACTGAACTGCTTTTGAGTGTGTATATATATATATCTAGGTTAAAAATGAAAGTCTGCCAGGAGGAACAAAGATTGGTGGTGGTGCTAAAGACCAGGGGCTATATGGAGGCCTTGGGCCAAATGTATCTCACCTGGAAACTGCCCGACATCTAGATGAACTTGCCTGTGATCTCTGCTGGGGAGAGGAAATGTTTTGGTCACCTACCGGAAGATGAAATCCCAACATACTCAGAAAGGAAGGGAGGGCTCAGGTACTTGACCCTGTATACTCCTCAATTCCTCTCTCAAACTCCACTGTGAGTCGAAGAGAGCCTCCTTCCTTTGCTTTCTTCGAGGTGATGCAGTCACCTCTCCCACCCTCTTTCTCATTGGGGAAGTTTTTCAAGGTGGCCACTGAGACAGAACCTGGCTCTCCCAGGCCCCTCTGCCATAGGCACCCCTGCCCTCCGCAAGTGGGGGCAAAAATGATTAGGAGCCTCTGACCAAACTACAATCTTGGAACTGCTTGGACAGATTCCTTAGCAGCTGGCTAAGCGTGCATGACTTTCAGGCTACCGTTCTTGACAATCATCTCCAATGAAAAGCTTTTCAGTGTTCCCTAAGTGAAGCCTCAAATCCAAGCTTGTCGTCTTTGAGACTGTCCATTCTCCTCAGTGGCTTCTCCAGGGAATTCTTGGCCAAGTTGTGGATAGTCATTATTGCACTTGCTTCTTTCCAGAAACCAAATTCAGAGATAGAATTGGTTCCTAAATCCTAGGGTTCTTTCTTTCTCATGCTCCTTGAAGCTTTGGTTTTCTTTTGCTTGTTGGGGGTAGTGAGGGAAGGCATTTTCTGGAGATTTGCAATCCACAGACTATTCTCCGTTCTTGCGTTTGAAACCTGGGATCTTGACTAAGCCTTTGACTTAGGGGATGCTTGATTGCACGAGTGCCTGCTTCCGCTCTCCAAGTGTCCATTCTTAGCAGGGCCTGCTAACCCCTCAGAACCAGCACTAAGGTAGACAGTCGTTGAGGGGGCAAGCCTCTAGTGTGCCCAGGTGCTCCCTACAAAGGAACCAAGTGTGCTCTGAGCCACAGATTGGCAAACCCTGGTGCTTTCTGTCATCTCCCGTGAACACAAGGGTTTTCCAGGTGCAGCCAACATTGCTGATTCACAGACCTCGAGCCTCTGGTAAGACTGCTGGCTGGTGTTGGGCCCGACCCATGAAGGCCGGGAAGAGGCAGAGGCATTTGCTAAAGGCAGTTGTTCCAGGCTCTTCCGTGTTTTTGTTGGCCAAGTAAACTATTTTGAGCACTACAATGGAGGAAATCCGGTCAGCCAACTGCAGAGCTCAGACTTCACTAAGGGCTTGTTTTTCTTCAGCTTTTACTTGAAGGTTAAGGTAGGATAGACTCCTGGATGAACTCCTGGTTGTCCTACATTCAGCTCTGCCTCGCACTGTGGTCATCAACCGAGCTCAAATCAAGAGTAGGCAGGTACAAGTAGTGGGCTCACAACGTTTGACCTCGACTGGTTTTTCTAAGTTATTTTGTACACTTTTCAGCAGCGAAACCAAACTGGGTCTTCAGCTTTATCCCCGTTTCTTGCAAGGGAAGAGCCTTTATACAACTGGACACATTTTGTTGTTTTCCTCATTGAGAATTTTAAACCCTTTTGTATTCTTTCTACAGTAATTTGTAAACATATTTATTTTTACTTTTTTTTTTTTTTTTACTTTTCAGGTCAAGTATTTTATACTACACTTGTCAAAATAAAGATTCTCACATAATGTTGGTTATCTCTGAACTACTTCCTCCTTGTACTTAAACTGGTTTTATTCCAGTTTCAAAAGTATTTGAGTAGAAATACTTTTGTCAAGATAGTTGGCAGTGGAACTCAAACAGGGTAAGTAGTCACAGCTGCCTCTGGACCTGGGGCATACAGCAGGCCCACCTTATTGATAACTGCACAACCTCTGGTGGCTTAACTTTTTTTTTTTTTTGGTTGAGGATGGGCAAGGTCTCTGGTGAAATCACTGGCAGATGAATGAGTCCTAGCTAAGGTTAAAAGTCAACGCTTGCTTCCTGCTTGAGTGACCACGTTTTACCTGGCAGATAACGTAGGATTGTGGCCAAGCTGAAACAACGAAAAGCAGTGGGTAAAATTCCTTTCCTGTGGGAACAGGTAACGAAGTGGAGTGACATCGGCAGCCCTCTCATCCCATTTATTAAAGAAACGGTAAGAAAAGATACAAGCAGGAGAAAAACCAACCATCCTCTCACATCAGGCTGAACGAAGCACAGTGATATCTCCCCTTTAGCCCTCCCACCCCCCCACCCCAATTCCCATCCACATCAGTTTAAATTTTGAGGTTCTTTGATCAGGAGTACTAGTGGAGAGGGAGTTAGATGAGCAGTGGAGCCTTGACTCTGGCCTCCTCAAAGTCCCAGGAGAAGGAAGCTGCAGGCCCAGTCAATCAAGCAGAAATTGTATTTGGTGGGTCTTGAAGTGGTTGCCCACCTCCCTGTTCTGTGTTCAAGCCCCCAGGGAAAGGTATGGCAGTAGAGGACGACCAGGTCCAAGCTGCCCAGGTCAGAGCTGCTGAAGCACAGTCTGTTCACCAACGCAACATTTCTAGAGAGCAGTGAGCTGATTCTCCAGTGGTGAGCAGGGGACTACATGTGAATTGGGACCTGCAGGCCAATGTATCCCTGAGGAAAAATCCACATGAACAATTCAAGAAACTAGTAAGAAACAAGGGGCATAAAGCTGTGGGACAAAAGCACAGCAGGCTCCTGGAGGGCTGGAGATCCTTTCTCTCAAGGTCAGGATCATTCTCACCTGCCGTTATCCATCTCCCACATAAAACATTTCACCTTCAGTCAAGAAAGCAAAGGAAAAAGATGGCTCATCTGAACTTGAGCCCCAGCTATGTACTTCAGACTGTAGCTCCGCATCTACCCTTACTTGTAACAGCGCCTGCCCAGAACCATGGTGCCTAAAAACCAAAGTGGTCCTGGAGAGAAAACGGTGTTTAAGGGGGTAACATTCCATTTGGGTACATTGCAGCCATTGGACCCCCTGGTCTGGGGAAAGCAGCTGGGTTTGTGCCAGGGAGGCTCCCCACTCTAGGAAACGGGACCAAAGTCTTGCTTACAGGGCCATTCATCCTTGGAAAGGAAGCTGGGTTTAGACCCAGGGTCCCAGATGGCCTTGCAAAAGGAGCTGGGTTGATACCCACAGGGCCTGCTGGAGAAGAGCCCAGGGGCCCAGGAGCTGACCGGGGGAAAGTAACCTGACCAGGGCCTAATGGGCCAGTAGACCTTGGGAAGGCAGCGGGACTTGGACCCTGCAAGCCACTGGCCCTTGGGAAGTTAGCTGGGTTGGGACCTAGTGGCCCAGAGGTTCTTGGGAAAATTGCTGGACTTGAGCCCTGGAGGCCAGCAGACCTCTGGAAGGTAGATGGATTTGAAGCCAATGTGCCAGAGGACTGAGAGAAGGCAGCTGGATTCAGGCCCCCTGAACCTGTCCCCCTTGGAAAGGGATTCGCATTTACCCCCATGGGCCCAGCTGGCCTTGAAAAATGAGCTGAATTAGGACCTATGGGGCCAGGAGCCCTGGACATGGATGGATTTGGCCCTGGAAGGCCAATTCCCCGAGAGCCAGGACCGGAGTTTGGGCCTATGGGGCCAGGTACTCTTGCCATAGAGGATGGGCTTGTGCCCATGTTTCCAGAAGCCTGTGAGAAAGCAGCTGAATTTGCTCCTAAAAGACCTGCTGCTCTTAGAATGGGGGCAAGATCTAAGCCTTGAGGTCCAGCCATTCTTAAGTTAAGACCAGATCCTGTGCCCAGGAGGCCACCCGCTCTGTTGTCCACATTAGGGCCTGGGCCCAGGCCACCTGCCCTTGGGTTGGGTCCAAGGCCTGGGCCCAGGCCACCTGCTCTTGGGCTGGGCCCAAGGCCCGGGCCTGGAAACATACCCGACCTCGGGGCAGGGTTTGTACCAACAAAGCCTGACCTCAGATTGGGACTTGGTCCTGGTCCCAGGCCAACGGGCCTAGGATTAGGAGGACCATTCCCAGGAGTCAACAGGACACCTGCTCTCAGGTTGGGCCCAGGCCCAGGGCCCATAGGGCCGCCACTTCTAGGGTCAGGACCTGTTCCCAGGAGACCACCCGACCTTGGGTTGGACATAGGACCCGGCCCTGGGAGACCCCCTAACCTTGGGTTAGACAGAGGCCCTGGACCTGGAAGAGCCCCTGCCCTAGGGTTTAGAGATGGCCCTGGGCCTGGGCCCAAAAGGCCACTGGGCCTTGGGAAAGAAACTGCACCTGCACCAGTGGGATTCATCCCTCTTGGAAAAGAAGCCATGGCTGGGTCACGAGCACCAGCAGGGAAAGGTGCTGGATTTGAAGCCAATGAGCCTGATGAAGTTGGAAAAGGCGATGGGTTCCTTGGAAATGGGGCCAGATTTCCACCAAGAGAACCGGATGCCATGAGGAAGGGATCAGAATTCATGCCTAGCGGGTGGCCTGTGTTCAAAACAGGACCCCCCTGTGGTCCCAGGGAACCGTCGAGCCGTCCTCGAGGTGGCAACTGAGCACGAGTCCAAGGAGTTGGCCGCTCTCTGGGGAAAATCCGGGGTTCTTTCATACTTTCTTGGGGACGTTGGTGATAATGGGCTTGGGGCGAGTTTTGAAAAGGATCTTGTTTTTGATGAGTGCTGTCACCAGGTACCGGGTGCCAGTCTTGCAGCCAAGTTCATCACAGTCCTGCTCCCCAGGAGTGTGTTTGACAAGAACGGCAAAAGGTTTCTCCAGATGGATGATTTTTCCATACAGGATATGATGCCCCACGATCAGCACAGGGATTCCCTTCGGCAGAACAAGAATGAAATGCCTGAGGTTCAGGGCAAGGTCGTAACACTCAGGTGCCTTCTAGAGCTGCTCCTGGCGAGCAACGCTGGCACCTGCAGTCCCTGGTATGGCTCTACTACTGCTGAAGAGCCACACCAGACAACCACCCTCGTGCCCTTTTTACTCTTTGTAGCCCCAGGTAAGAGAATTCCCACTTTTCAGAACTGTGATTTTCCAGATTGCCCAAAGCTAAATTTCCCTGCTACTGCAGGGGTCGGGGGAGAACAAGCAGATAGCTTAGATTAGCTAGACCTCGAATAACAAACCTGAGGGCAGTCCTCACTCTGGGTCCTGGGAGCACCACCTTGGTGTAGCTTGCTTTCCTGAGGCATTAGGCAGGGAAAGAAAAGTCCCCTCACCTCAGTGGTGTAATGTAGGTCTCCCAGGAGGTTTCCAGCTAATCCAGTGCTGTAGCGAGCCTCGATCTCCCCCTGTAGCTCCATCAGCACCCATTCTGCCAGGCCTCCAGCCCCAGCACTGCAAGCAAAGGGCTGGCGGTTACAATATTTTTGAGGGGTGAAGGATGAATAGTGTCCTACACCACCATTCAAGGCCCAAAGGAACTCTGTTGAGCACAAGTTCTTGGAAAATTAGGCAGTGCTAGGCACTGAACTACAGATGAAATGCAAGGATGTGTGCAAGATGCACCTGAGGACCCTGATTCTTCCAGGAAAATTTCAAACGTATATAACCCTAATCATTCAAGCTAAACAAAAAAGTCTCAAAATGTACTTACCTGGAAATAACAATTTGCACCATGAGCTTTCCGTCTTTAAAAAGCAACTGAAAATAAGCTGTAGAGGAAAGAAAAATTTAGAATAATAATGATAGCTAATATTTATCATGTACTGTGTGTGAGGCCTTTTTCTAAGTACTTTAGACAGATTTTCTTTCATTCCCCTAACAATCCTATAAGCTGTAAATATTTCTGAATTGACACTGTATGTTCAACATTGCTTAAGATCACCAATGGTCAATAATGGTATGGAAAGTTAGTAGATAAGGTCATGTACTTACTAGTCAACGAGCCAGAATTTGAACCCAGAACATACACTATAGCCCACACTGCTGACCACTATGCTAACTTGCCTTTCTCAAGAATGTTCTATTTCCTATTCTGCATATTTCTAAAAAAACTAAATAATTCATTTAGATTTTACTTTTCCCTTTGGTGATATAAAATATGAACTTCCCAAGTCTAACACTCTGGTTATATTTCAAGGTTCAAAGGACCTCCTTTAACAAAAGCCAAGAAATGAAAAAGTCCTTCAGGCAACTTCGGTGAATGCTACATGGTATCTAACATGATTCTCATTATATGCGTTGACCATCTTTGAGGTATACCGTGACACTCAATCATTTTATGACACTTTCATTTTATGCAACAGTACCACCTGGTGGCAAGTTTGCAGTACTCTAAAAGAATGGGTTAAAGTGAGTATTTTTTGCGAGACAACTGGCTTCACTTGTCTTTCTAGGAAAGATAGATTCACGGGGGACTGAGGGGTTGGGGGATCTAAACTACACGTTCTGTTTAAGTCTTTCCAATAAATCGATGGAACTCAGGGGAAAGTTATTAGTCCAGTGTTTACCAACTGTAGTACACTGTTAATAGGTGTAATTGTGCTCAAGCTTAGTAAACATTGGATTAAAAAGTTAAACAGGTTTCTTCACTGATACATTAACCTTCATTTTGGATCTCCAGGGAAAAGTATATTGCCAAGAGCCTTATAGGATGGCAGAACTTCTCTATTCTTGAGCACCATACTTTGGGAACATAAGGTCAGTCAATTCACTGGTCTTCAAATTCAAATATAAACAGTAGCTAATACTTACTGAATTTTTACTATGAATCAGATTCTGTACACGCCTTAGAACCCAGGCCACCTGTCTTTATCTATACTCAAAATCAATACGTTCCCAAAGGAGAAAACCAAGTACTAGTGAGAATGAAAGACATCAAAGCATCAGGCAGGCACTGCAGACACGGTCAGAAGGGCAACAGGGGATCCAGAAGGCATCTGTAAGTCAGACCTTCTGCAGCAGCACCAGCTGTGGTGCTGCTTGAGAACAAATACACGAGGCTGAAGGGCAAAGGTCTTCTGACAGGCTAAGGAGGCCCTACACCACCATCAACTGAACAACCAAAAGCACCTTTAAAATTCTTCTAAGGTTTCTTGAAGAAAGGATTACAATTTAAAACTGGAAGACTTAAAGTCAGGTTCCAGCCTGTAAGTGTAGAACTTTTCACTGTGTCATCATACACGTCACTTAATGACCATGGGGCTAACACCTAGATTATCGGACTCATTACACTACTGTGAAGACCACATATATGCAAAAGTGCTTTAAAGACAGTTATTTTTTTAGAAAATGGAAAAAGCAAATCGGTATTCCCACACTGTAATTTTGACTATAATTTAGAGAGTGATAGGTGTATTTCACCCATGAATCAAAAAAACCTCAATAGGGGCGCCTGGGTGGCTCAGTCGTTAAGCGTCTGCCTTCGGCTCAGGTCATGATCTCCAGGTCCTGGGATTGAGACCCGCATCAGGCTCCCTGTTCGGCGGGAAGCCTGCTTCTCCCTCTCCCACTTCCCCTGCTTGTGTTCCCTCTCTCACTGTGTCTCTCTCTGTCTTATGAATAAATAAAATCTTAAAAAAAAAAAACCTCAATAACTAGAAACTGAAGTTGGAAAGTTTCTAAAGGTTAATAAATGCATATAGATTAAAGGGTTCTTATAACTAAGCTTTTGATGACTGATAATGCACTATATGTTTCTTGATGGCTATAATAATACATAGGTAGTTTCTGAGAAACAATTAAGTGTTCATACAGATAAGTTCTGGAAGACCACGGCAGGGAAGGAAATCAATCTCTAAGGCCTCTGGAAACACATCTGAGAGGAGTACGTATGGGACTGTTTTAGGGGGATGCAGAAATATTTTCAGTGCATTCCACATTTCCTGAACAGTTTCCTTTTAGAACAGGAATTCTAAACAGTGGCCCAAGTGGGCAAAGGAAAACAGATGCCTGGTAGCTGGGTCAGAAGAGCTTTACCCACTTATATAGGAGGCCCTGCCTCAGTAGATCTCTCCATACTGGCAAACATCTAGCAATGCTCCTGAAAATACAAATTCTGAGGCCTACAGCTTCACCATTCTGCTGCTGTCCGTAGTCATGCTGGTTAAAAATAGTGCTAGTCCTACTGGGATGCTGCAGATGTGAACACTAATGAAGTTCAGACCCACTCATAGGAACCTGTGGACTGGTCTGGCTACATTTATGTACATGGGAGAAACGGTAGAGAAGGCATTCCTTTAGCAAATTTTAAAAATCTGCTTTAGGAGTGCCTGGGTGTTGCAGTTAAATGGCCAGCTCAGGTCATGATCTCAGGGTTGTGAGATTGAGCCCCATGTTGGCTCCGTGCTCAGTGTGGAGTCTACTTGAGATTCTCTCTCTTCCTCTGCCCCTCCCACTCATGAATGAGTGCTCTCAAATAAATCTTCAAAAATCTACTTTAGTGCCTTAAAATAGGCTATCGCCTGAATTTTATTATTCCTTTTCTTGCTCCTTGAGATAACTACCCTAGGCAACTTGAATTCTCAGGGCCAGAGTAAGTAGGTATACCTGGGTACTTCACTGAGGACACACCTGACGGAGATGACAGGGAATGTGTATTTCACTTAATGTGGAGCTGACTAAAGAATCTGATAACACGCAGCCCAATCTGTCCCTATACTCTTGACAGTAGGCAGGTAGTAAGAAAACGAAGAGGTGAAGTAGTATAATACAAATCAAATCCTATTAGTAATAACAAATATAACATTATGATAAAATATTTTCTGTATAACAAAAAAAATTCTAGGGGCCCCTGGGTGGGTCAGTCAGTTAAGCGTCTGCCTTCGGCTCGGGTCATGATCCCAGGGTCCTGGGATCGAGCCCCGCATCGGGCTCCCTGCTCAACGGGAAGCCTGCTTCTCCCTTTCCCACTCCCCCTGCTTGTGTTCCCTCTCTCGCTGTGTCTCGCTCTGTCAAATAAATACAATCTTCATTAAAAAAAAAAAAATCCTAAGTCTTCAGTCTCCACTAATTCCAACATTAAAGTAGAACAATTTCTACATACTTATTCTAAGATACTGCTTGTACAGAAATTGCAGATTTATTAAAAACCTTTGAAGACACAGCCTGAAAAATACACTCTATCAAATCATGAAACTAAAAAGGAGTCATTGGAAGATTTGGTGAGGACCAACTTACTTGCCTTTGGTTAAGAATAATAATTCTAAGTTGACAGTATGTTTAACTGTAGACCAAGGAAAAATTTCTGCAATGTCACTTTTTGAAAGATGTTTAATTCACTGTACTTCAGAGGGGAGTCTCATAGGCCACAACTAGTGTGGGCCTGGAGTGATGGCAAAGTGGTGGGGGGGGGACCTCTTTCCCCTGAAATGAATTATTTCAGCTCCTCCCACCCCCATATCTCAAAAAAGGAGGAAATTTTTTCCTGCTTAATTTTTCCAGGCCTTCACATCACTAAACAATATAATTTTATATTCCTAACTTACTCAAGTTTTTTTTTTTTTTTAAGAATTTATTTGACAGAGACACAGCAAGAAAGGGAACACAAGCAGGGGGAGGGAACACAAGCCAGGGGAGCGGCAGGGAGAGGGAGAAGCAGGCTTCCCTCGGAGCAGGCAGCCCAATGAGGGCTTGATCCATTCCAGGATCCTGGAACCATGACCTGATGCTTTAATGACTGAGCCACCCAGGCACCCCTCAAGTTTAGCTTTCTAAAGGAAACTTCTTCTAAAGTACTTTAAATATTCTAATTAACTCTCAATATTTTCCTATTTAAAAGAAATAAAAGGTCTTTTCTGGGGCTTCAAAATTTGTAGAAATTTCTTGCCCCAGATCATCCTAAGACATGAAGACAGTCTGGGGGTCCCAGGTAAAGTCAACACACTACTGCTTCTCAGGACAGTGGTCTGATAACTTTAAGACCCCTGAACAAACTACAGCACAGCAAAAGAATCAGCATTTCAAAACCAATCCAGAGCCACAATGGAGCCCCACTCAAAATTCAAAGATTTAAGTGGAACTGTATCAATCTGGGACATACCTTATTTAACTGTCTTTGTCTTTGACTTCTACCTCTACTTTGAGTTTAGTTACTATTAAAGTTATTACTAAAACCTGGAAAAAAAATCTGAAAAAAAATCAGAGTACAAACACAATTTAAGAAGAAAAATCCAGGCAGAGCATTATAATACAAAAAGCTTCATTTCTCCCATAGCTAAATTTCTGTGGAGACTTATCTGATTTTCTGGTTTCATCTTGAGAACAACCTTAATGACGTAAGCACTCTTATTCCCATTTTACAGATGAGGAAACATGCTTAGAGAAACTAAAGGTTAAGTAACTCGTCACAGAGCTAGTAAGTGGGATGTGAACTTAACCCCTCCACAATATGGCCTCTCCAGCAGTCCTCTCCCACAAATCCTCAAATACAGTACTTCTGTATAACTTCTGATTGTTTTACAAAGATCAGTAACCTACACAACTACCAGCCAAGTACCTATTACATCTCTGGGGTAGGCAGTCAAAAACAAGCCTTTTTATCATATTCAATTGATGAAATTTAGAGATCTACTCAATGTCACCTCCAAGATTGAAAACTAAGTATAAGGCAAAATAAGCCAAAAGAACAGAGGACATTCTTTGTCACGGATTCATTTTAATGTTCAACAAAATTAAGTCTCTTATAGTTTACTTTCTAAATTGTTAAATTGTTCAGATTACTAATGTCTTACAGACAACAGAATGAATGAGCAATGATCCTCATAATCGTAACTGCCTCCAAAATATAATGTGGCAGAGGTGTGGTATGGATCCAATTAGAACATATACAGCTTTTACCCAAACAAGGGGACTCAATGGTGACTAAAAATAATTAAATTTTACTAGAGCTAAGCAGTACTTTATAAATTTTCATTACAACCTTTCTTCTTGTATTTTTTTAAGATAGGGAATAAAGGCTTTAACTTTACAATTCTTAATATAAAAATTCATTTTTTATTTAAAAAAATTAAATACGTGACACAAAAGGTTTTCAAATTGGAGACCAACACCTAGCATTTACTGAGCTTTTATTCAGTCCCAGGGACGGCTGTTTAGGAATGCAGGGAGAACTCAAGTCATCAGACCTGGATTCTGTCACTTATCCTAAGTGTGACATGGGATTAATAATCTAACCTTCTAAGTTTCAGTTTCCTCACCAATAAACTGGGTATAAGAAAGAACCTATCCCAAAGGGCTGTTGTGAAAACTTAATGAGGTTATGAATGGAAAGTCCTCAGCACAGTGCCTAAAACATGGTAAGCCTTTAGGGTCAAACGACTTATTACCAGCAGGGAATGTGGCATTTTCTTAGTATATGTTCAATAGAATGTCTAAATGCTATACTATATAATTATTTTCATGTTTATAGTGGACTAAACTTTTCTACAAAAGCAGCAGGTTATCAGAGTAAAACCAAGTTTACATAAATGGAAGAAAAATTCAAACATGACAGTCAAGGTTCACCAAACTGCTTCAAGGATTAAGTTCTGAAAGGTTTTTTTCTCTTTTCTCTAAAGATAACTATTCTTCTATGTGCCTTTCCATCAAATGAACAATTCAGGAAGTTTTCATATACAAATGAATCAGATTATTTTTATTAGCAGTGTTATTGTGGTTTGTGACTGAAGGGGATGGTCTAAGTTTCAAAAGGAAAATCTTGTCTCCTGACAGGCTTATGTCATTAAACACTAAAATTCTGTTTCCAAATGAGAAGCTTGCTCCCCTCCAAAAAGGGGCTATGGAGGGTAGGTGGAAATGAATGCTTCCAAACTTTTCATTAGTGAAGAGTGTGTTCAAAAACATGTGTGGATACTATGCATACACGTGGTACTTTCCCATCACATTTTAGGATTCCCATGATGGGGGGAATCAATTACTGGTATTTGTAGACAATGGGTGGAAAAGATGACTTCAGTCGATCTGAGTTACTCCAGTTTTCTCCATCTTCTGCTACTCTGCAGCCCCATCTCAGCCCTTCCTCCTCTTATTGCTATGACCCCCTATCTACCCCAAAGCCCCTCTTTTCTAGCCCTGCTGGAGGTCTCACTCTATCCTGGATTCTCCTCCCACCGAATCCCATCTTCTCCACCCTCTCCTCCGACCCCCTCCCATCCCTTCAGTGGGAGCTACAAAACACTTCCTATGTCTAGTCCCGCCCACTTTCTGGGACTTCTCAATCCGCTTCCCCTCTCTTCCCCAACCCCCCTTCCAATTCACCCCCAGACTTTCGCTGGGACCTCCTACCAACCTATTTAACCCTTCCTCCTACCTCCCAAGGAAACTATTCTTTAAACTGCATTCCTCCACACCCCTCAAACCGTCCACCCTCCTCCCAAAAATTACTCTTTAAACGTTGTTCTTCTACCACCCCCATTCTCCAAATCGTTCCCTGTTTCCTCTTCAATCTGAAGTACTTAGCTCCTCCAGGACCCGACCCCACCCCACTGTTTAGTCTCTCACTCCGCCCACAAAAGAACCTGGATCACTCTTCCTTCTAACCATCCTCCCAACGATCTCTCCCAGCAGCTTCCCCCCGCGACTTAAAATGTCCCCTCGAACAAACCTCACAGTCCTACACCCCCAACCCTCCCACCAAGTCCCCTTTCTGATATTCCCGCTACTTCCCGGGTTCCAGTTCTACCCCGCTCCCGCAAGCCTCTCATGCTGGACTCCCTCCCCACCCGGGGAAAAGCCCCTTCCCGCACGTACCTCGAGGTTCCGGCCCGCGCCGCCCCCTTCTCCGTCCTCCGCCCGCGCTCGGCCACCCTTTCCGCCCTTCTCTCGCTCCGCCCCACTCGCTCCCTTCTTTCCCTCCGCCTTCCGTCTATACACCGCTCCCTTCCCCCCACAATTCCTGGCCCTCCCACCCCGGGGGGCCCTCTGGGTTCGCCCCCACCTCTGCGCGGCTCTCCTCGCTCCCCTCCCCCTTCCCGGCCGCCCCTCCCCCTCCCGCCGCTCCCCGCCCCTCGGCTCGCCATTCTTCTCCTCGAGCCGAGCGCCCCACCCGGCCCCAGCTCCCTAGCTTCCCGCTCCCTCGCACCCTCGCCCCCATCCCCGGCTCAGCCCTCGTTCCCCGCGGCCTCCCGCGCACCCCGCCCGCGGCCTGACCTGCAATGGCGGCCGCCGAGCGCGGCGCCGCGCGGCCAACGGGCGACAACCGAACCTCCCGCCGCCGTCGCCGCCGCCGCGAGCACTGCCTGCGCACTTCCGGCCTTGCGCCGCAAGCACTTCCGGGGCAGAGCACGCGAGGGCGCGCGCACGTGGGGCCGCGGCAGAGAGAGGCGAGCCCCCATCCGTAGGTGAGTTGGGGAATGGGTGTGGGAAGCTGGCGGGAGAGAAAGGAATTTGAGTTGTGGGGTGCGGCCTGAGGCCGGCGCCGGTGGAGTTCGCAGTTCCCCTTGTGCCTCGGCCTGGTGGGGGCTACTCCGTAGATTGCCGGAGAGTGAAGGGGCGGCGGAGTTCTAGCGCGCGCTTCAGATGCCCTCTTAGCCGGGCCGGGCCGAACGCGCCTGTTCTGCCCGTGGGTTCCTAACCTTGAAGGAAGACCAGTGAGGGGCAAACCAGAGTCGGCCCTTCTCTTCGCCGAGTGTGTATGTTTGCGGCGGTAGGGAGGGGATAGTTGACAGATGCCAGACTAAGTCCCGTCGCTTCCTTCCCTTGAGGAGTTCTTGGTTCTGCCTGCCCCATCAGCCTCACTTCCCTAACCTTAGCTTGAGTCTGTAATTTGGAAACTTAGCGTGCTGTAAAGTTAGGGAGAAGTGTTCGCTAAAATGCAGATTCCTAGTCTTCCTTCCCCACCCCCATCCTCCTCCCAACCAAGAGATTGGAATTCTGGAGCTGTGGAGTAGGACCCAGAATTCTGCATTTTTATTTTATTTTATTTTTAATTTTTTTTCTTTATTTGAGGGAGAGAGAGAACATGACAGGGGGCAGGGTCAGAGGGAAAAGCGGGGAGCCCGATGTGGGACTCGATCGCGGGACTCAGGACACGACCTGAGCCCAAGGCAGCGGCCCAACCAACTGAGCCACCCAGGCGCCCCTTCTGCATTTTTATTTATTTATTTTTTATTTCTTTTTAAGATTTGTCAGAGAGAGCACAAGCAGGGGGAACAGCAGGCTGAGGGAGAAGCAGGCTCCCCTCTGAGCAAGGAGCCTGATTTGGGACTCGATCCCAGGAGCCTGGGATCATGACCTGAGCCAAAGGCAGACGCTTAACCGCCTGAGCCACCCAGGTGTCCCAGAAGACTGTATTTTTTTTTTTTTAGTTTTTTTTTTTTTAAATTTTATTTATTTGACGGAGAGACACAATGAGAGAGGGAACACAAGCAGGGGGAGTGGGAGAGGGAGAAGCAGGCTTCCTGCTGAGCAGGGAGCCCGATGCGGGGTCGATCCCAGAACCCTGGGATCATGACCTGAGCTGAAGGCAGATGCTTAACGACTGAGCCACTCAGGCGCCCCAGAATCCTGTATTTTTAAAAACCATTTTTTCCAGATGATTTTCATGCAGGAGTTCTGCGGACTTGACTTTGAGAGACTGATTTAGGCTGTCAATATTTCTGATTTCTTCAGAGTGTTAGTGGTGTTTACTCTTCTCTTCACCCCTCTCCCCCCGCCCAGCCCCCGAAACCTCACACACAAAATAGAAAGGAGTACCTTAGCTTCTGCCTCTGATACAACTGGTCAGCACGATGTGCCTCCCTTCCTTTAGGTGCACACTCTCAATTAGAGAACGAGGTTATGTTCAGTCTTATGTCACCCTTCTTTCCCAGAGTACTTTCCTCAGGTAATTGGCAGGATTGTTAGGAGTCTGGGACATGCTCTATATGTTGATCTTTTCGTTTTTAGCTGAAGCATCCTGTGCTTCTGGCGATGGTTTTGTAGATTCTTGTGTGGGGTGTGAAAGCATCATTGGTTAGGTATTTAGAAGTGAACCTCAGTGAGATACAGTTGGGCTCTTCCATCCAGGACAGTGATAAGAAATAATACACGTGACATGCTGCTGTTAACGTTTAACAATAATGACTCTTTTTCCCCTCCCCCAGGAATGGGTGAATTTAAGGTCCATCGAGTACGTTTCTTTAATTATGTTCCATCAGGGATCCGCTGTGTGGCTTACAATAACCAGTCAAACAGATTGGCTGTTTCTCGAACAGATGGCACTGTGGAAATTTATAACTTGTCAGCAAACTACTTTCAGGAAAAAGTAAGTCATTTGGAAGCCTGATTCCGTGTTGCTGAGTTAATTTTCTTAAGTTCAATTCTACATCTTGTATGTCTTTTATATTCAAAGAGATCAAAAGAGAGTGACTCTCCGGAGTTGTTTAGAACTATGTAATTTGTGTAGTAAATATGCAGTCTCTTGTCTGAGCTCAGAGTTTTGATCTGTGTAATGTCAGAAAGATTCTACCTAGGAGTTGTGGTGGCTCACTGTCATTTGGAAACTGAGGTTTGCTGGATCTTTTGGACACAACAAAAAGGGAAACTGTCAAGCCCATTGCTTTATATCAGTCTCTGCACTGCTGTAACTTTGGTAAGGTGTCATTTCCTGCTGGGGTTGTCAGTACCCATTTCATTGTTAATTCAGAAAAAACGATGAAACATCTTAGTATCAAACTTTCTGGTGACATGATTGTAGGAAGATGAATTTCTAAGTTCATCTGTCTGAGAGAATGTAGACTTAAATGCCTATATTTGGGAGTAAACGAGGAAAATACTGTTTGGGTGTATGCAGAGGGCTGTTACGGCAGGTTATTTTTCAAAGGCACTGATTACTGATTTCAGGTGCAACAAAATAATTCATTTCACATTTATTGTGTTATGCGTCTAGGCAGTGAATGGATGCCTGTGAATGGATGCCTGTGAATGGATAGCTGGATAAATGAATGAATTCAGTGCCCAGCAGCCTAGTACTTGGAATTTAGGCACCCTGCAGTTGTTTCTAAATGAGTGAGTGGCAAATGTTAGGCATTATGACAAGTGTCAGAAGCCCTACCTTGAAGGAGCTCAGTGTCCAGTGGGGGAAATAGGAGTATACAGTTTCCAAACAGTAGGCAAATTTTATGATAAAGCTAAGCACAGACATAAAATCTTAGTGGAGAGTTGCTTTACTCTAAAGATGTGAGTTTAGGAATCCTGGAAAGGGATGACTTACTGAGTTGAACCCTGAAGAACCAAGAGTTAAAAAATTGGTCATCACCACAAATAGGTCATATTTTGTACTATGAAAAACGTCCTATGGTACATGCTTGTTGCACTCTGTGATATCTCTTGTCATTTATGATGATTAAAATTATAATAGTTTGTATGTTTGTTTAATGTTTTTCTTCCCCACTGAATTTCAAATTTTATGAAGGGACCATGTCACTGATATTGATGACTGTATTCCCAGCATTTAGCAAGTGCCTAGTACAGAGCCACTCCTGAATTAATAATTGTTTAATGAGTAGTGCAACCATTCTTTACTTAGTATCTCATTTTTTTCTCTCATCTCTTCTTTTCTCAACAATAATTAATTTAATCTAGTCTTTCGCTTTCTCCATAGTCCCTTCCCTACTATTGTTAATCATTCTCAGAGCAAGAGTAGGGACTAGGAATAGGAATGAAAATGTTCTTTCTTTTCTTTTTAAGATTTTATGTATTTATTTGAGAGAGAGAGCGAGTGCACACGCAAGCAGGGGAGTGGCAGAGGGAGTGAGAGAAGCAGGCTCCCTGCCGAGCAGGGCTCAATCCCAGGACCCTGGTATCATGACCTGAGCCAGAGGCAGACAGACACTTAACAGACTGAGCCACCCAGGTGTCCCGAAAATTAAAATGTTCTCTTCACATTTGACTTTGGCACTTTGGGCAAGCTGCTTAACCCACAAGTACTTGTGTCATTTCAAGTTAAGAGAGGAAAAATTGTACCCACTCAGTCCCTTTCATGCTGAGCAGATGTAAGAATAAAATGCCTTGATATGTATGAATACTTTTGTAAGTGTTGAGAAGGCACTTAGAAATCTGAGACTTGAATGAAACGCTGGATTGAGCTGCATTATTATTTTTAAAATGTTTAAGTTTATTCTTTTTTTTTTTTTAATTTAGTTATCTCTACACCCATCCAATGTGGGGCTCAAACTCATGACCCTGAGATCAAGAGTCATATGCTCTTCTGACTGAGCCAGCCAGGCACCTCCATTTATTTTATTTTTTTAATTTTAATGGTAAAATTGACACTATAAACAGCATTTATTTAAAGTATATATGTTGGGGTGCCTGGGTGGCTCAGTTGGTCAAGAGTCTGCCTTGGCTGAAGTCATGATCCCGGAGTCCCAGGATCGAGCCCCACATTGGGCTCCCTGCTCAGTGGGGAGTTTGCTTCTCCCTCTCCCTTTCTTCTTCCCCTGGCTCGTGTTCTCTCTCTGTCTCTTTCTCTGAAATAAATAAAACCTTTTTTTTTTTTTTTTAAGAATTTATTTATTTGACAGAGAGGCACAGCAAGAGAGGGAACACAAGCCGGGGGAGTGGGAGAGGGAGAAGCAGTGCTACATGGGAGCCTGTTGCGGGGCTCCATCCCAGGATGCTGGGATCATGACCTGAGCCAAAGCAGATGCTTAACGACTGAGCCACCCAGGAGCCCCATAATAAAATCTAAAAGTCTATACGTTGATAACTTTGACATATATAAGCCTTTGAAACCATCACCCAATCAAGATAGTTACATTTAGTTTTTTTAAACTGTATATGTCAAATACGATTGTATGTAAACTTTATTCTACTGAAAAGGTTTTGCAGAACAAGTCCTGGAAAGAGAAACAAAACCAACTGTGAGCACCTGGGTGACTCAGTCGATTGGGTATCTGCCTTTGGCTCAGGTCATGATCCTGGAGTCCCAGGATCCAGCCCCGCATCGGGTTCCCTGCTCAGCAGGGAGTCTGCTTCTCCCTCTGCCCCTTACCCTGCTCCTGTTCTCTCTCTCGCTGTCTCTCAAATAAATAAAATACTAAAAAGAAGAAACACAACTGTGTAGGTGACTAAAATTTGAATCTAAAAAATGAAAATCTTAATAAACATGATCTTCTGGTAGAACAAAACCCCACACTGGTTATTTCTAGGGAAGTGTTTTAATTTTTACCATGTTACCTGTGACCACTCATTGCTGCTAGGTGATTAATTCATGGTGAGTTGACAAGCTACTGTGTTTCTGTAGTTTTTTCCAGGTCATGAATCTCGGGCTACAGAAGCTCTGTGTTGGGCAAAAGGACAGCGACTCTTTAGTGCTGGACTCAATGGAGAAATTATCGAGTATGATTTGCAGGCATTAAACATCAAGTATGCCGTGGATGCCTTTGGAGGACCCATTTGGAGCATGGCTATCAGTCCCCATGGTTCTCAGCTTTTGGTCAGTAAGCAAGTATTGGTAATTTAAAGATTTTACTTTTAAATAATCTCTATACCCAACCTGGGGCTTGAATTCAAGACCCTGAGATCAAGAGTCGCGCACTCTACCGACTGAGCCAGCCAGGCACCCCAACTATTAGTAATTTAAAGCAAGATTTCACTTGTGCTTACGTGAAGTTTCTTCTCTGTGTTCACAGGAGGGTAAAGTTAAATTATATTATGACATGTAGCAACTCCAATCTGAGGTACATTCCAGCAACCCCAATAAAAGATTGGAGTTGATATAGGGGATTAAAAATCACTTGTCTTGGGGCGCCTGGGTGGCTCAGATGGTTAGGTGTCTGCCTTCGGCTTGGGTCATGATCCCGGGGTCCTGGGATCGAGCCCCACATTGGGTTCCCTGCTGAGCGGGGAGCCTGCTTCTCCCTCTCCCTCTGCCTCTGCCTGCCGTCCCCCCTCCTTGTACTCTCTCTCTCTCTTTCAAATAAAAAAAAAACTTAAAAAAAACCCTTGTCCTTTTGCATCCTCTCTGCTGCTACTTTGGACCTCATTTATTCATTTATGAAATGAGAGGCTTATTTTGGTTTAGCATTTCTCAAACTGTACTTTGGAATTGGGAGATGTGGACTCTTTTTTGTTGTATTGTGCTGTATGTTTTATGGTAAATATCATTAGAATATGGTTTGTTAACATGAAATCCTGTCGTAGATTCACAACACACTGATGTCTGTTAAAAGTTATGGGAGGTGGGGCGCCTGGGTGGCTCAGTCGTTAAGCGCCTGCCTTCGGCTCAGGTCATGATCCCAGCGTTCTGGGATCGAGCCCCGCATCGGGCTCCCCGCTCGGCGGGAAGCCTGCCTCTCCCCCCTCCACTCCCCCTGCCTGTGCTCCTCTCTCACTGTGTCTCTCTCTGTCAAATAAAAAAAATAAAATCTTTAAAAAAAAAAAAAAAAGTTATGGGAGGTCCTTCCACAAGTTAACTTATGGAACTATGTTTACCACAGTGTTTCTCAAAAATTGTTTGAGTGCAGACTGAGAAGACAGCCCCCCCCCCACACACACACACTTGTTATCGTTAAAATTGGTGCTTCCAGATACTTCATTTTCTGGGATTCTATGATTCTTGTTTGATTTGCACTAATTTAATTTTTTTTTTTTTTTTAAAGATTTTATTTATTTATTCATGAGAGACAGAGAGAGAGAGGCAGAGGGAGAAGCAGGCTCCCAAGGAGCAGAGAACCTGATGCGGGACTCGATCCCAGGACCCTGGGATCATGACCTGAGCCGAAGGCAGACGCCCAACCATCTGAGCCACCCAGGCGCCCTGATTTGCACTAATTTATACAACATCTTGACATGTCTCCATTTAGGTTGTATAGTTAATGGGTATTTTATTTAGGCCATGGGTCCCTAGAAGATATGTGCTGTGAAATCCTACTTCTTTTCCATGTCCTGTACAGGAATTGGGCCACTGATTAGCCTGTTTTCTAGCTAGGACATGAAGGCTGCCAAGAATACACTCTCAGTGTCTTGGTACCAGTAAGTTTTTTCTTCTCTCACATAGTATTTTTCTTTTTCACAGCAAGTGACAGTTTTAGGGAAGAAATGTTTATATTTGTAGAAACATATATTTAGTTATACAAAATGCTTGTTTTCTCTATTTTCTGATTCTCTTTCTCTAATAGGTTGGCTGTGAAGATGGATCTGTGAAGCTATTTCAAATCACCCCAGACAAAATCCAGTTTGAAAGAAATTTTGATCGGCAGAAAAGTAAGGGTTATTTTTGGTGGGGCAGTGAGTAGCCTTAACAAGAAATTATGTTTTTGTGCCTCTGGGGATAGGCTATGTTTCCATGCGTCCAAGTACTAGTTTATCTACGTGCTGACTTTACCTACGTATAGGGTATATGCTCGAAGCCATCCCTCACTCAGGCTTTCTTTATCCTGTAGCATAGTTGTGATTGCCTGCTTCAGTATTATAGAAAACCTGAAATCCGAAATAGGAAAGCTAGTGTTTCTGTGTAAGTCACTTTGTTAGTTCTCACTTACTTTCTTTTTGAAGTTTTAATGTTGTGCATAAAGTCTTAAAACTAGAATTTTTAAACAATTGCCCCCGTCCCACCTGGACCAGTTGACACTGACTTCTGGAGCAGGGGGTTGGCAAACTTTTTCTGTAAGGATAGCAGGTAGTAAATATTTTAGGTTTATGCTCTGTCAACTCTCTTGTCACATAAAAGTAGCCATAGATAATACTTAAACAAATGGGTATGGCTCTGCTTTGGTAAAACTTTATTTATGAAAACATTTGGTGGGCCTGATTGGTGCTTTGGGCCATAGCTTGCTGATCCTTCTAAAAAACAGTACCTGTCCCCTGTATTGTGTCCATCAGTAATATTTATTATCTGCTATTTAGATTCCTTTTGATTTGTTTATTTATTTATAAAGACTTTATTTTTTTAAGATTTTATTTATTTATTTTGACAGAGAGTGAGCATAAGAAGGGGGAGTGGGAGAGGGAGAAGCAGGCTCCCCACCGAGCAGGGATCCCAATGTGGGGCTCAGTGCTGGGACCCTGGGATCATGACCTGAGCCGAAGGCAGACACTTAACTGACTGAGCCACCCAGGCGCCCTATAAAGACTTTAAGTAATCTCCACACCTATCACAGGGCTCAAACATAACCCCGAGGTCAGGAGTCGCATGCTCTACCAATTGAGGCAGCCAGGCTTGGGTGTTTTTTGGGGTTTTTTGTTTGTTTATTTTTATTTTTTTTAAAGATTTTATTTATTTATTTATTTGACAGAGAGAGACACAGCGAGAGAGGACACAAGCAGGGGGAGTGGCAGAAGTAGGCCTCCCGTTGAGCAGGGAGCCCAACTTGGGGCTCGATCTCGGGACCCTGGGATCATGACCTGAGCCAAAGGCAGACGCTTAACAACTGAGCCACCCAGGCGCCCCTGTTAGTTTGTTTTTAATTATTAGAGAGAGAGCGCCCGAGCAGAGGCGGGGCAGAGGGAAATGGAGAGAGAGGATCTCAAGCAGACTCCTGACACAGAGCTTGATCTCATGACCCCGAGATCATGACCTGAGCCAAAAATCAAGAGTCTGACTTTCAACCAGCTGAGCCACACAGGTGCCCCTTGGGTGTTCTTTTTTAATTACTAAGGTAATACAATGCTTATTCAAAATCTGTGTGTTTAGCCAAGTGTAAAGAGAAAATAAGTATCTCTTCCGCTTAGTAAGCAACATTTTGGAACTAATCTAGGCATTTTTGTATATTCATATAAACAAATACACAGGAGTTCTTGTGCTTGTTTTTTCACTTGGTGTATCACAGATATCCTTCCATGTCAGTCATGCCAGTCTGCATGGCGTTCCATTTTATGGTGTTCCATAATTTATTTAACCAAACTCCTATTGATGGGTATTGATTTTTTTTTTTACTACTACAGTCAGAGCAGCAATGCATATTCCAGTATACGTAGTTTGGAACACTCCTGCAAGTATTTCTCCTTGTTTAATTCCCAGTGCAATTGCTGAGCCAAATATGCACATTTAAATTTTGTTAGGTTAGTAACAGATCACCCACAAAAAGTTGTGTTTCTTTACACTCCTGTCCACCCTTTTTGCATTATTAAAGTAATATTAAGTACTTCATTATGGGTTCCAAGGCAGAGTTGTTCCTCATCTGTTATAAAACGGTTCTTCACCAGCGTGCAGTAGATGAGAGCTAAGATTGTAGAACACTAGCCCTGTAGGTAATTGTCAAAGGAGAATTCAGTTACCTCTTACTGTATATTTATGTGTATGTCCCTTTCTTTTTTGTTGTGCAACTCCCAAGGTCGCATCCTGAGTCTCAGCTGGCATCCCTCCGGTACCCACGTTGCAGCTGGCTCCATAGACTACATCAGTGTGTTTGATGTCAAATCAGGTGACTGTTTCTCTAAGTTCATTTGGGCTGTGGGTCTTGTTGGTCAGATTCACATTGGTGGTTTTCAAAACCTTGAGCCTTTGTGCTTTCAGTGACCTTTAGGGCCTAACCTCATTAACCTTCTGAGATGTTAGCTATGAATTTCACTCCTTTCTTACATTGCTTCTGCTGCTTTTGGGAGAATCCGGGTTATTCAGTGGGATACCTAGGTTTTATCTAGTAAGAGTTCACCTTGAGCAATATGATATATGCCACAAGTGACCAGTTAGAATACCTACTTATATATACCAGACCTTGGTAAAGGGTGTCTCTCTTTGAGGAACATAAGGACTTGGTAGCATGATTGGTGAGGCATGAGATCAGAAAGGTAGAGAACCATATACTTTCTCTATTCTTGGCCTGCAGAATTGGCTTATGGAATCCTTCAGTGATGAGACTGAGTTCAGCTTGTTAGGTGGGCCCATCTAAATGGGAAGTAAGACAGGTCAAGTTTGTCTCATTTTTCTTTTTCCTCCATGCTTAAGCAAAATTTTTTATTGTTATCTGTTATACATGCATAGTCAAAGAACTCCTTGAGGCTTGTTACAAAGAAGCAGGAGTCCCCCTATTGCCCTTCTCTCCTCAAAGGCAACCATCTGTAACTCTTAGCTAATTTCTTTGATGTTTACCCCCACTTATGTACAGGTACGTATATATATACATTTGTATGTATATATCTGTCTCATTGATTCATCCTCAAATTCTTCCAGATGTATAAATTAGGTTCAGATAGATCTGATTTTCTTTCTACCACTTTTATCTTCTTGAATGATTCTCTCCCCAGAGCCTCTGACCTCCACTCTAGTGTACCAGTTTCTGGCCCTGCTATACCTCTGTAGGTCTTGAACACTGATTTCTCAGTCATTCCGTGGATCTCCTATGCTTCTCTCTCAGGTAGAATCCCCTGTGTCCATTCACTTTCCTGGTTTATTCCTTTGTTTGGTGGATCATGAGAAGGGGTTCATGAGAATTCTAGGTCAGAAATTATTTTCCCTTAGAATTTTGAAGTCATGGCTCCATTGTCCTCAGCTTCGAGTATTATTATAAGCTCTGATACCATCCTGGGAGAAGATCTTTTGTATAGGTTTTCTGGTTTGTTTTTACAAGGAGCTTCTAGGATCTTACCCTTACTGTTCTGAAATGTAATAATTAGGTTTCTTGATGTGTGGATCCATTAACATCAATCGTATTAGACACTTGGTAGATTATTTTAATCAAAAAACCCAATTTTCAGTTCTGGGGGAAATTTTTTTCTGTTTTTAAGATTTATCTGACAGCACGCTCAAGAGAGCGCACAAGCAGAGGGAGCAGCAGGTAGAGGGAAAGGGAGAAGCAGGCTCCCCGCTGAGCAAGGAGCTGACACGGGGCTTGATCCCAGGACCCTGGGATCATGACCTGAGCCAAAGGCAGACGTTTACCTGAGCCACCCAGGTACCTCCCCTTTTTTTTAAGATTGATTTGTTTTTTTTTTAGAGAGCACAGTGGGGAGGGGCAGAGGGAGAGAAAGAGAGTGTCCCAAGTCGACTCCAAGCTGGGTGCAGAGCCTGATACAGGGCTCATTCCCAGGACCTGAGCTGAAACCAAGAGTCTGACGCTTAACCAACTGCACCACCCAGGTGCCCCTCAGCTCTGGAGGAAATTCTTTTTTTTTTTTTTTTTTAAAGATTTTATTTATTTATTTGACACAGAGAGAGAGATAGCTAGAGAGGGAACACAGGGGGAGTGGGAGAGGGAGAAGCAGGCTCTTGGCTGAGCAGAGAGCCCGATGCGGGGCTCTGGAGAAAATTCTTAAATTATTTGGTAAAGGAGGTTCTCTCCATTTTCTCTTTCTGAAATTTTACTATTTGGATGTTGGCTCTTCTACTATTCTTATCTTTTCACCCTTCTTATTTTTCATATCTTTGACTTTTTATTCTGCTTCCTGGGAGTTTATTTTTATCCTGCATTTACTTATTTATTTAGATTTTATTATTTTCTTTAAGATTTTATTTATTTGAGAGAGAGCACAAACAAGAGAGCACAAGCAGCGGGAGAGGGAGAAGCAGACGCCCTGCCGAGCAGGGACCCTGATGCAGGGCTCAACCCAGGACCCTGGGATCATGACCTGAGCTGAAGGCAACCGCTTAACGGGCTGAGCCACTCAGGCGCCCCTAGATTTTATTTTTAAGCAATTGCTACATCCAGTGTGGGGCTCCAACTCAAAATCCCGAGATCAAGAGTCACATGTTCCACCGACTGAGCCTGCTAGGCACCCCTTGTCTTTATCTGTAAATCCTGTTACTGAGTTTCTCATTTCTGCCATTTCCAAAGCTCTTTTTTGTTTTCTCAGTGTTCTTTTTTATAGCGTTTTTTGTTTCATTATGTATGGACTTCTCTTTCTAAGGTTATTCAGGATATTTGTCAGGTATTCTTCACTCTTGCTCTGTTTTCTCCCTGGTATTTTTTTTTTCTAGTAGTCTCTCTGGCCTCCACCTTTCATATTCCAGCTTTGCTCACATGTCTGATGATAACGTTACTTACCACACGAGTAGATACTCTTATTCCTCATAGGTTTCACTGAGGAATGATCTGGCTGGAATCTTAGTTTGGGGAACCCCCAAAGACATTGGCTTTTTAGATCTTTTTTCTTGTGCTGGTCATATTTCCCAGAATTGTGTTTTATTCTCCTGCCTGGTGATAGTAAGCCCGGTCATCAGCACTCTGGGAAGAAAACTGGTGTTCTGAACATTCAGTTAATAAATTTTCACTCTATCTATTTTCCATATAGTAATCCCACCCTCGGTTGTGCCTGATCTCTCTCTTCAGAGAATAAATCTCCATTCTTGTTTGAGGTGAAGTTTGGGAGTTGCTTGGCTTTTTAGTTGGGGGATAGTTATCTGAAGGATCTATAAGTTTCTAAGCATACTTTCAACCAATTTCTCTTTTTAGTTCCACTTTCACTTTTTCCAGAGTTTTTGGGGTCACCACAGTTCCGAGTCTTCTGAGGATTTCATGGTCTAAATTAAGTGGCTTCTTGGTTTTCCCCACTGTTGACTTGGGACTTAGTTTCAGGGCTCTGCTACGTCAGTTACTACTCTATGTTTTCTTTTTCATTCCCAACATTTTATCAACTATTGTCTTTCCCTTTTCTGTGGGGTTTTAGAAAATACGCATTGCTTTTAGGCAGTTTTAAGTGAAGTCTCAAATGTCTCCTTTCAATTTCACCAGCCCTCCTTCCCCTCCCCCCCCCCCCCAGTCTTTAGGTAACCATTTTTGTGTTTTGAGACTGAGTTCACCATAACTACTATTTACTGGCTGTCTGTGGTCTGTGCTCAGGCAGCTAACTTAATAGATGCCTACCACAGGCAGGTTTTGAAGACAAAAGAAGTAAGTACCATTCAAATTTGGGCTTTTCTTATTTTTCAGGGAGTGCAGTTCATAAGATGCTGGTGGATAGGCAGTATATGAGTGTGTCTAAGCGGAAGTGTATCATATGGGGCGTGGCCTTCTTGTCTGATGGCACGGTCATAAGTGTGGACTCTGCTGGGAAGGTGCAGTTCTGGGACTCCGCTACTGGGACGCTTGTGAAGAACCATCTCATTGCCAGTGCCGACGTGCAGTCCATTGCAGTGTCTGATGTGAGTATGGTCCCTGTTGTGAGCAGTTCCTGTACAGCCTGGGGGCTGAGTGGAGGAGGCTGTGTCAGTGATGTGGCACGAACAGTGTTCCCTAGACCTCAGTGTTTTATGCAGGGAGATGAGTTTAGGAGAATGCACCTTAAACCCACATAATTTCTTTGAACGCTCTTGCTCTCCTAGCAACTAGTTAGAAAATATTCTCTAGAATATTAGTTAGCAGAGAGGTTTTCTTCACACGCTCCCCACCCCCAGTTAATCCAGTCTGATTTAGATAGGCCACAGGGACCCTAGAAGAATCTTGAGAAGTGCTCTTTTTCTCTGTTTGTATAACTCTTCTGCTTCCTGTCTTGGGAAATTAGGAAATAATTTTACAGTGATTTTGAAAAAATTAAATTTCTTCTATTTAAATATGACTTTAGCAGACTTGTATTGAACAAGTGTGCCTCTTCCCTTTTGGTAACATGAATTCTTAATCAGAAACCTGTGGGTATTTTAGCACTGGGGCATGGGAAATGACTTTGAGGTTTGCTGACTAGATCCTTTATTCTTTGTCTTCTTCGTTTGAGACTTGCTTGCTGTCTTAAGTGTGGACATGCAATAATTAGTGTAGAGATCACTCATGCTTGCTTTTCCTGCCTGTAAGTTGTTTCTACCCCACTTAACAGGTTTTCCATGAGAACAATTTGATGGGTGTTAAAGTCCTGTGAAACATTTAGGTGTCACATGTAACTATAATGAAGAATAAGTTGAAATGAGTAGGAGAAATTTTCCCCTTTTTTAATGATATTTATTTATTAGAGAGCGCGAGTGGGGGAGGGGCAGAAGGAAGAGAGAGAGGAAGAAGCAGACTCCCCACTGAGTGCAGGGCCCGATGGAGGGCCAATTCAGGACCCCAAGATCATGACCTGAGCCAAAGTCAGATGCTTAACCGTTAACTTAGCCACCTAGGCACCCCGAGAAATTTTCCTTTTAAAATAGAGTTTTGAAAAGGAGAGGCAGGGGTGCCTGAGTGGCTCAGTTAGTTAAGCATCTGCCTTCACTCAAGTCATGATCTCAGGGTCCTGGGATCAAGCCCCGCTTTGGGCTCGCAGGGAGCCTGCTTCTCCCTCTCTCTCTGCCTGCCGCTCCCCCTGCTTGTTCTCTCTCTCAAATAAATAAAATCTTAAAAAAAAAAGGAAAGAAAATGAGAGACAGATTTTATATTAGATATTTACATGTTTAATCTCTGTATATATAGTTTTGCTAACATATTTTCAATATCTGAGAAGATGAAAAATGCTAATGGTAATTTTTAGAGAGGAAAGTTGTGGCAGGCAGGCAGGAGGCAGGCTTAATTTGTACTCTATGCTATTTTATACTGTCATCTTTCTTTTACCATGTGTTTATAATTACTATATTGTATTGAATCTTAGATACAAATGATTATAAGACGTGCCATAATTTTGTTATCATGGGAAAGAAGAAACCCTGCCAATTAAGCTATGACAGTGCTTTTTTTTTAAATGTAAAAGTTAAGTGTATAATACAAACTACTATAATACAAACTGACAATGTTTTTTTATTTTATTTTTTAAAGATTTTATTTATTGGGACGCCTGGGTGGCTCAGTCAGTTAAGCGTCTGCCTTCAGCTCAGATCATGATCCCGGGGTCCCAGGATCAAGCCCTGCATCAGGCTCCCTGCTCAGTGGGGAGCCTGCTTCTCCTCCTACCTGCTGCTCCCCGTTTGTGCTCTCTCTCTCTGACAAATAAATGAAATCTTAAAAAAAAGAAAAGATTTGTTTATTTGAGACAGAGGGAGAGTGAGAGAGCATAAGAGAGAGACCATGAGCTGGGGGAGGGGCACAGGAAGAGGGAGAAGCAGACTTCTTGCTGAGCAGGGAGCCCAACTTGGGGCTCGATCCCAGGACCCCGGGATGATGACATGAGCCAAAGGCAGACACTTAACCGACTGAGCCACCCAGGTGCCTCTACAATTTTTTTTATTTGTACTTATTATTTATATTTTATTTATATTTTACTTATTGAGGAGGTCCTTGAGACTTAAGCATAAATTTTTATGTCACTTTTGTGCATGTATAACAAGGAAAATATAAGTGAAATAAAGTGAATAAGGTACTCCTAAAACTTTTTCACATGCACAGATGGACTGTAATTCACTTTTTAACTTGGTCATCAGGGTCCATGTTTCCTACACATGCCTCCCAGCCATCCATGATGCTCCACTAGAGTCCCAAGATTTTCTTCCCAATTTTTGACAACCATTCTGCAAGTTGTGTTTGTTTTGAATTTGTTGTTGTTGTTTTGGTGTTTTTAAGTAGGCTCCACACCCAATGTGGGGCTTGAACTCAGGACCCTGAAATCAAGGGCTGCGTGCTCTACTGACAGTCAGCCAGGTGCCCGCATTCTGCAAATTTTGATGTTTGCTCTTTATCTGAAGATGTCACACATGTGCAGCTTGACAGCCAACAGATATCCTGATTGCAGAGATGTTTAAATGTGGGCAAATGTGTGCCTGAGAGTCAGGGAACTGTGTGCTTTTTTTGTGTGGGGGGGGATGTAATTGTACAAATTCCAGCCCTCCATGCTTATCCCACACTCTGGACTAGGGCAGACTTGGGTTTGAATCCCAGCTGTAGCACTTAATAGCTACTCATCTTCCTTGGGCAGGCTATTTGTTTCTAAACCTCAGTTTCTTTTGTGAAAACAGGGTGCTAGCAATACATACTTTCAGAGTTTGGGAAGGATTAAATGGGTAGTGCATGTAAAGTATCTGGCACAGTGAGTGTGGTGTTGGCATTATTTTCACTTCTCTTTTGAAATTGATCCTAATTTCAAGGCTTTTCTCCACTATACTCTCTTGCCAGACCAGCTGATTATTTTTAGGTATCTTTTTAATGGATTTTCATTGACTGAAGAGTGAATGGTGGCAAATACCCAGTCCTTTGATCTTCTTAGATGTCTTTCACCCTTATCAAGTAGGCGAGTACTGATTCCTGCAGGGAGTTGTAGGGAACATTTGGTTTCATTTAGAGGTCAGTCTTCAGATTGTTTTTCTGTGTGAAACAGTCCCTCTGATTAAATTAGGACACTTCCCCTCTCCCTTTCCAGGTCAGCTTTCCCCTTGCTTTGTTCCCTCTTGCGCCCTAAGAGAGCACTTTTCTTTCATTTCCTTTTCAGTTCTTTTATGATTCTACCTCAGGGAAAGATGATGTGGAGTGAGTTAGTGTTGCCTTCTTAGTCCCTCTCTGTTGGTGGGATTTTGTGCAAACTGCCCCCCCCTTTTGGTAAATGAACTCTATTTTTTTCTTTTTAAAGATTTTATTTGCCAGAGAGAGAGCAAGAGTACAAGCATGGGGAGTGGCAGACAGAGGGAGAAGCAGGCTCCCCGCTGAGCCAAGGAGCCCAGTGTGGTACTTGATTCCAGGACCCTGGGATCATGACCTGAGTGAAGGCAGACACTTAACTGACTGAGCCACCCAGGCATCCAGTAAATGAACTGTTTAGCTGGAGATGGGGGACAGTCTATGAGTTCCTAAGCTGCTCAGTATCTCCACTTTTCCTTGGGATAATGATTTTCAAGTAGAGGTAAGGGAGAGGCTGGTCTGGGCTACCTTATATGCTGTCCTTCAGATATGCTTTCCTTCCTTCTCACCATCATGTGCCTGCAAGTTACCTCAAAAAGAACTGGCACAGGCTGAGGTGGTGTGGTGTGCCCAGAGCAAAGGCTTTTGAAGTTCCAGTTTCCTTACCTGTGTAAAGAGCTATTAAATGATGATTGGGGGGAAAAAAGATAAAATCATGACTCATATAAACATGAAATGGAAATGTCAGAGATTTTCTGTAACTCATTAACTAATGAGGAAACCAGTAAGATGTTATAGGCAGTTAAAAGGACAATTTAACAAATACAGTTCTATAAGGTCATCAGGAATGCTGAAATGAATTTATTTACAAATTCTTGCAAGACTCAGTGTCCATAGGGCAATTAGTAGCTGCATTCCACCAGGCAAAATTCTTTTGCATCACTCTCATTACTACAGTTTACAGAGTTGTAAAATAGCTCTGAGACCGTCACAGGGCTCACTAGACAAGGATACCAGTACTTTTTATGCTCGCTTCAAAGTCATTCACAGTTTCTCCTGATAGGGCAAATGATACTTAACCTTGCAAATTACTCATACATAGTTTTTAGCACAGTAAATGTGTAGTTGTGGCAGTTACATGTTCATACATGTTTAGACATCTCTTTTTTTTTTTTTTAAAGATTTTATTTATTTATTAGAGAGAGTGAGAGAGAGAGCATAAGCAGGGGGAGTAGCAGGCAGGCAGAGGGAGATGCAGGCTCTGTGCTGAGCAAGGAGCCCGATGTGGGACTCAATCCCAGGACCCCGGGATCATGACCTGAGCCGAAGGCAGACGCTTAACGACTGAGCCACCCAGGCACCCAAGACATCTCTTTTGTCTTAACTGGCTGACCTAATCTTCATACCGTTTGATTGTTTAACTGCTGATCCAGTTCCTGGCTTTTCTCACTACCTTATCAAGCATCCATCCTGTCTTTTTTTCTTTTTCCCCTGCTCAATGTTATATGTATTTTTATTTTTATTTTTTTTTTTTTAAAGATTTTTATTTATTTTTTAACAGAGAAACAGCAAGAGAGGGAACACAAGCAGGGGGAGTGGGAGAGGGAGAAGCAGGCTTCCCGCCGAGCAGGGAGCCTGATGTGGGACTCAATCCCAGGACCCTGGGATCATGACCTGAGCCGAAGGCAGACACTTAACGACTGAGTTACCCAGGCGCCCTCAAAGTTATATGTATTTTTATTTTTATTTTTTTTATTTTTTTTTTAAAGATTTTATTTATTTATTTGAG
>NC_138384.1:15591060-15674005 GCF_054177405.1 Leptonychotes weddellii | reverse complement strand
AGAGGGAGGAGGGTCAGAGGGAGAAGCAGACTCCCTGCCGAGCAGGGAGCCCGATGCAGGACTCGATCCCGGGACTCCAGGATCATGACCTGAGCCGAAGGCAGTCGCTTAACCAACTGAGCCACCCAGGCGCCCAAAGTTATATGTATTTTTAAAAGCCAGAGTGAAAATGAGGATGGTTTTGAGAATATAAAGGAATTTTTTAAAAATTGTAGACATGCCAAGACTGTTTACTTATTTATAAAAGATTTATTTATTTATTTGAGAGAGAGAGTGCGAGTTGCGGGTGGGGTTAGAGGGAGACGGAGAGCGAATCCTCAGGCAGACTCCCTGCTGAGTGCAGAGCCCAACATGGGGCTCAATCCCAGGATCCTGAGATCATGACCTGAGCTGAAATTGAGTCAGACACTCAACCGACTGAGCCACCCAGGTGCCCCAGATATACCAAGACCTTTTAAAACTAAGAGAAGTTACGGTGCTCAACATACTATTAAGAGAGAGCCTTAAACTGAGGCAGGGAACCTGGGTCTTTGTGTGATACTGACCAGGCTGCTTACCTCCACCCGCCTTCTTTTCATCCTAAAAAGAAGCCAGTGAGTTTCAGGGTTTTCTAAACTTCATTCTTTTGACTACAGTTGTGCAATATTTTCCTCCCACATTCCCAGTAGTTTACTGGGGTTTGTTTGTTTTTGTTTTTGGAGCCCAACGAGGGGCTTGAACTCATGACCCTGAGATCAAGACCTGAGCTGAGATCAGGAGTTGGAGGCTTAACTGACTGAGCCACCTAGGCACACCCAGACTTTACTTTAAAAAACAAACAACCAAAAAATACTTGTTTTATTGTGGTAAAATGCGCATAACATAAAATTTGCCTTTTTAACCTTTTTTTGTTTAAAGATTTATTTTATTTTTGAGAGAGGGAGAGCATATGTGTATGCACATGCACGCAGGGGGAGGGGCAGAGAAATAGGGAGAAGGAGGAAGCGGACTCCGAGCTGAGCATAGAGCCCTCACGGGCCTTGATCCTACCACCCTAAGATCATGACCTGAGCCAGAATCAAGAGTCGGATGCTTAATCAACTGAGCCATCCAGGCACCCCCATTTTAACCATTTTTAAGTACATTTCAGTGGCATTAAGTACATTCACAGTGTTGTGCAACCATCACCTCTATCCATTTTCAGAACTTTCTCATCACACAGAAACTCTACTGGTTAAACAATAACACGTTATTTCTCCCAGCCCCTTGTAACCTTTGTTCTACTCTGTCCATATGAATTTACTGTTCTAGGTACCCCATGTAAGTGGAATCATATAATATTTGTCCTTTGGTGTCTAGGTGATTTTACTTACCATAAAATTTTCAAAATTCATCCACATTATACCATTATCAGAATTTCATCCCTTTTTAAGGCTGAGTAATATTTCATTATACACACACACACAGTGCATTGTGCATATTCATTATCTGTTGATGTACATTTGGGTTTCCATCTTTTGGCTTTTGTGAATAATGCCATGAACATTGGTGTACTCATATATGAGTCCCTGTGTCCAAATCTTTTGAGAATATATTTTTATTACTATTAATTGAAATTTACTCCTAGGTGATCGTTTTTGTTGCTTTTCTAATGGGGTCTACTTTGTATATTTGAAAGCACTATAACAGTTTGAGGTACATATTGTTAATTTTGTCAGTAGGGGGCACATTATTACCTGTGTGTGAGCTTGCTCCTCTGATGGAATTGTCAGCTTCTAGAGGAAAAAGACCCCATAACTTACCTTTTGGTTCTGGGCACAGGTTTTCCCCTAAGCTCTGTAGACAGAAAACCTCAGCGTATATTTTTCAAACTGGGCCCTGTTTTGCTTAAATGTACCTCCCTAATGATTTAATTTCTCAGCAAGAAGACAGTTTCGTGGTGGGCACAGCCGAGGGGACAGTATTCCATTTTCAGCTGGTCTCTGTGACTTCCAACAGCAGTGAGAAGCAGTGGGTGCGGACAAAGCCATTCCAGCATCATACACATGACGTTCGAGCCGTGGCCCACAGCCCGACAGCACTGATATCTGGAGGTAGGTTGCACTCTGCTAGGTTACTTCTTTACCCAGTCCATGCAGGACTTGTTCTAATTCTGGTGCCATCTCTCCCCACCCCCACCCCTCTTGCCCTAGGCACTGACACCCATTTAGTTATCCGACCTCTCATGGAGAAGGTGGAGGTTAAGAATTATGATGCTGCTCTCAGAAAAATCACTTTTCCCCATGTAAGTATCACCTCCTAGCCCCCACTGTCCCTCTATCCTCTAAGACTGAGCACAGCTCACACTTGGCTGGGCAAATCTGTAGGACTTGTGGTGTTACCTACTTTCTGTTTTCAAAAACTTCTGTTTTTGAAGTAAGCCTCTCACAAATATATTTATAGGGACAAAGAGATTTACGGTAGCACTCCTAGTTCATTTTCTGGGGAAATCATCCCTTTTCCAGATAGTTGTGTTTTATGGGGAGTTTATTTGTTAAGACTGGATTCTTTTATTCTCGGTGGGGGCAGGAAAATCCAGGCTTCCAGTGTTCTTCCAAGGTAAAAGGACATCTTTCCAAGCTAGAAACTCTTCTCCTCACTACCTGCTTTTACATTCCATTCAACCAGTAAACCTTACTGAGTCAGCCTCCTTATTGTCTTGTCACTCTAATCATTTCTCTTTGTCTCCACTGCCATTATCCTAGTTTGAATCAGTGTCTTTTCTCATCTGGATTTGCTTGTTAAATTGATCTCCTTTTATTTACATTTGTGTTATTCCAGCCTATTCTCCATTGATCCACTCGAAAAACAAATGCTTAAAAGCTTTTGGTGATCTCTGTTGCCTTCAGGGTAAAGACCTAATTCCTCAGCATGGCCTATGAAACCTGTCCTTGGTCTGGCCCTGATCCTTCAGCATCTTCTCTCACTTCTGTCAAACCCTTGCTGCACCCCATCCCTACCCCCTCCCAGTTCAGTGTGCGGAAAGACTGTATTCCCTCTAATGCTCTCTTATTAACTTGGAGCTATTCTACATGCCATCACTCTGCTTGGAACACCCTGCCCTACCTTTTTTGCCTGACAAGTTTTTACTAATGAGCCTCATCAGGACTCCTGTCTTATCCCCACAAGACTAGATTAGATATCTTTTCTACGTTTTCTCATTACCTACTGTGCTTAGCCCTGTTAAAATTCTTAGCACACTTAGTGCAGTTGCCTGTTGAATTCTTGGTCAACCCTTTTAGACTACAAGCTTGAGACCAGTAGCTATGTTTTTATTTACCATTATGTTCTTAGATCCTAGGACAGAGCTGGCATATGGTAGTACTTAGGAAATTTTAACGAAGTAAAATGGATTTCGACGGTAAAAAATGTGCTAGGATGTTGCTACTGTATTGTACTGAGGCGATAGAATACCTTGGCTTATTTATCACTTTTCAATTCTTGGATACAGCGACGTCTCATTTCCTGTTCAAAAAAGAGGCAGCTTCTCCTTTTCCAGTTTGCTCATCACTTGGAACTTTGGCGACTGGGATCTACAGTTGCAACAGGTACAATGGGAGAAAGTCTTTTCCAATAAGAAAACTGGAGAGAGAAGCAAAAAATTAGAATTGCAGGTGAAATTCTGATTGTGGAAAAATGGGAGATTTTCCTGTGCCTTCAGAGCAAAGGAGTTCTTCAGAGTGTTAGAATCGTTATCAGAATACTGGATCATATGTTAAAAGTTGATGGTCCTGTAAGGCACACTGCAAAGGTATAGTGGAGGTAAGCGTTGTAGATACAGTTTACCCTGCCTTGACTGGGATCAGAACAGGCTGCTGAAAATGACCAGATTTAATGTTGGGTAGTGGCAGCCCGGCATGGAAGAGAAGGTCATATGGATCTTACTGGGATGACAGCCTAGTGGCCTTTTGTACGACCTGTTCATGAAGTGTTTGGGCTCTGTTGTTTTATGGTAGATGAGAGGTTTTTACTTTAGGCTCCAAAATGAGCAAATGAAGTTGAAGTCGAGGTCACACAAACCCCACTTGTACCCGTACCTGCATGCTTGACTGTAGGTTGTAGCTTCAGAGAATTAATGATATACCATGGGCCATATCCAAGGCATCCAAATAGAAGCTAAGAAAGTGCTCACTGCCTTCTGCCTCATATAAACCCAAAAAAATGTGGGTTTACTAAGTCAGACATTTTTCTAATTTCCCAGGGGTAGAGATTTCCATTCTACTCAGGAATGACTTCTCAGTAAAAAGAAAAATGTACAAATAATCTTTCTTTGAGTAGGAAAACCTTGGAAATTTCTTGTTCCAGGAAAGAATGGGGATACCCTTCCACTTTCTAAAGATGCAGATCATTTGCTGCACCTCAAAACAAAGGTAAGGAAGTTTAACTGTGTGTTCAGGCTCTGAAATCCAGAACATTTTTCTTATTCTGAATTTTGAGGGTTGCTTGGTTGATATCATAAATTCTGTAAAATCTTAAATGATTTAAATTAAGTACTGTGTCAACAGGACTAGGTTTCCTGTGACTATAAGTTAGGCATTCAGAATATATTGGATGAATGAATACAGGAAATTGTGTTTCTTTCTTTTGGTATTATTATGTAAATAACTTGCATATTTTTATAAAATTAAAATGGTACAGGCAGCTCAGTTGATTGATTTCGGCTCCAGTCATAATGTCAGGGTTGTGAGATAAGGGCTCCACGTCAGGCTCCGCGGTGAGTGTGGAGCCTACTTAGGATTCTCTTTGTCACTTCCCTCCCCCCGCCACCTCCTGCACACACACTCTCAAAAAAATAAATAAAAAATACTACTAATAATAAATAAAATGGTATAAAAGTATGCAATGAAAAAAAAAGCTTCCTTCTTACCCCAAATCCTGGTCCCACTCTTGATAGATAATCACTGCCAATAGTTTCTTGTATAGCTGTCCAGAAAAAATTTCCACCCATGTGTGCGTGTGTATATCCTTTTTTTCTACAATGATGAAAATATATAATATGCAAACTGCTTTGTAACTTCCTTTTAAATGTCTTTGTAAATTTTTTTAAAGATTTTATTTGAGAGAGAGAGCAAGCACGAGGGAGAGGAAGAAACAGACTCCTGGCTGAGCAGAGAGCCAGACGGGGGCTCGATCCCAGGATCCTGGGGTCACGACCTGAGCTGAAGGGAAACGCTTAACCAACTGAGCCACCCAGGCACCCTATTTTATTTTATTTTTTAATTTTTTAGTTTTTTTAGTAATCTCTATACCCAACGTGAAGCTTAACCTCACAGTTCTGAGGTCAAGAGTCACATACTCTTCTGACTGTACCAGCCAGGTGCCCCTAAATGTCTTTATTTTAATTACACAAATATTTGTGAATACAGTTTTACTGGAAAGAATTCAAACAGTATTTATAGTTTATATTCTTGACTACCTCTTTAATTCTAGTCTGCTCACCTGGAATAATTATTGTTAATTGATTGACTTTATCTCCTTCTAAATCTTTTTCTGTGTGACAGAGAGTGTGTGTGTGTGTATACATATGTACATATACTTAGATATTTTGTAAGTTTTTTGAATTATATAAATGTTACATTAAACTTTTCCTTTGTTTTGCAAACTTTTTTTATTTACTATTTCTTGGAGATCTTTAAGGCAGGTATCGTAGACAAACAAAATGCAGAAAATCAGTTTTCCAAGTCACCTGGCCTCCAAAGCTTTACTGCATTAAAGGCTTTTCTTCTCAGGTTTCTAAACTTAGGGTTTAGTATGAAGCTATCTTTAAAATACACGAAGGGCTGAGATAAGTTCACAGTATTCATAGACCTCTGTTCTTGGTTTTGGAAATCAAGCCACACCATTTAGGTGCTGTACATCTGAAGTAATCATAGTGACACCCAGCATATGAGTGTCAGGATTATGTGTAGGTATCTGTGGTTATGTCCAGAGTGGCAGTAGCTTGAGGATTCGTGTCACAGTGAACCTTATCATATGAAGTTTTTCTGGTTATTCATCCTGATTCCTAACATTCCCAGGGTCCTGAGAACATTATTTGCAGCTGTATCTCCCCTTGTGGAAGTTGGATAGCCTATTCTACAACTTCTCGGTTTTTTCTTTATCGGTTGAATTATGAACATGACAACATAAGCCTCCAAAGGGTAAGTGATAACCCAATGTCTGGTTGAACAATAAGAAATTTCATAAGTATGTGATTTTTGTGTGAAGTGGAATGTACTGGATATGAGTCTTTGCTCAATGAAAAGCTATTTGGAGGCAGCTGTTACAAAACATTCTTTTATTTCCATTTTGAAGTGATTATATTTTTGGAGGAGTAGGGAAATGCCAGAGAGTGGCAGTAAAGTTTAGGCTTTTGCAGAGATGAAACGGGGGATGGATAGGTTACGATATACACGTCAGTGTTCTAGGCGCTTGTTCAGTTGGCTCCCTTAGATACAGGAAGCATTAATGTCATTTAAGCCTGGCTATGATTATTTTTGATGGGTTCTAGGTCTCACTTCTCTCTCTTACTGGTTTTTTTCTACTGGTTCACCCCAAGGTTTCCAAAATGCCAGCGTTCCTTCGCTCTGCTCTTCAGATTTTGTTTTCTGAAGATTCAACAAAACTCTTTGTGGCATCAAATCAAGGGTCTCTACATGTCATTCGGCTATTGGAAGGAAGCTTCAAGCACCTGCATACTTTCCAGCCTCAGTCAGGTGGGAACTTGGTAACTGGCCAAGGAGGAGAGTTGTCAGTCTCTGATGTATCTTTTTTTTTCTTTACTTTTAAACCTCATTCATTGTTGGGGTTCCCTAATGCTCTTCTCTACCCTGCAAATACTCACATGTTTGCAGTTTAAAGTAGGAGGAGATATCTGGCAAGTGAAAACACTTGATGAGATCTGAAATGTTCCTTACACCTACTCTTTTCTCACTGGGTTTTTGATTCCTTATTTGGGGCCAGAAGTTTCATCACCCTTCTTAGAGTTTTGTTAGCAGAGCAAGAAGAAAGTTAAAATCATCTGTAATCCTGACACCCAGAAATAACTACCATTAATATTTTTGTGTATTTCTGATATGTGTTTATAAATAGGTATTTTTTGGACATGTTAATTTTTTCATTGGTTGTTATTTTATTTTTTTGAAGATTTTATTTATTTATTTGCACAAGCAGGGGGAGAGAGAAGCAGGCTTCCTGCTGAGCAGGGAGCCCAATGCAGGACTCGATCCCAGGCCCCTGGCATCATGACCTGAGCCGAAGGCAGACACTTAACCGACTGAGCCACCCAGGCACCCCTTATTTTATTTTATTTATTTATTTATTTTTAAATATTTTATTTATTTGAGAGAGAGAGAGAGAGTATGAGCAGGGGGAGGGGCAGAGGGAGAAGCAGATTCCCTGCTGAGCAGGGAGCCAAACATGGGGCTTGATCCCAGGACCCTGGAATCATGACCTGAGCTGAAGGCAGATGCTTAACCGACTGAGCCACCCAGGTGCCCTGTATTTTATTTTTTTAAATAAAGATTTATTTTATTATTTCTTTGAGAGAGAAGAGAGAGCACAAGCAGGAGGGGCAGAGGGAGAGGAAGAGAGAATCTCAAGCCGACTGCGCTGAGCGTAGAACCCAACGTGGGGTCAGTCTCATTACCCTGAGATCATGACCTGAGCCAAAACCAAAAGTTGGAGGCTTAACCGACTGCACTCCCCAACAAGTGCTCCTGGTGGTTGGTCTTGGGGTTTTTTTGTTGTGGTGTTTTGTTTTTTGTTTTGTTTTGTTTTTGAGAGAATACAAGCATGGAGAGGGACAAAGTGACTCCCTGCTGAATAAGGAGCCCGACTGGGCTGGATCCCAGGACTCTGAGATCTTGACCTGAGCCTAAGTAAGATGCTTAATCAAATAGCCACCCAGGCACGCCCTCCCTTCCCCCACCCCGGATGTAAAATTAAAGATGAACTTATAGGTGCAGTTGCATTACTTGTCATATAAAGTTCATGACTGAATTTCTAATGTTCTTTGAGAGCATGAGTATGCTGCATGACTCAGTAACTGTGTATAGCTGAGTTCATGATTGAGAACTTGGTACCTAGTACTTCTCATGGGCTTTTTTGCTTCTCCCTTGCCCTGGATTATAGCAACTTCACTGTCATTTAGACTCCATCAGCCTAGAAAATCAACTCTTAAACTCTCACTGTTCCTAAGCTGTTTCAGAAGCATATAAGAAAAGAAACCAACAGGTTAAGAGTTAGATAAAATAAGTGACAATGTATATTGAGTACCTGTATATGTTTTTATTAAAAAATGTAGACTCTGGGGGCTCCTGGGTGGCTCAGTCGTTAAGCATCTACCTTCGGCTCAGGTCATGATCACAGGGTCCTGGGATCGAGCCCCACATCGGGCTTCCTGCTCAGTGGGAAGCCTGCTTGTCCATCTCTCACTCCTCTTGCTTGTGTTCCTTCTCTCGCTGTGTCTCTCTCTGTCAAATAAATAAATAAAATCTTTAAAAAAAGAAAATATGTAGACTCTGTATTTTGTATTTAGCACCCCTTAAAATTAGGCTCTGCATTACAGATAGCACTTTTTTTGTTCTTCCTCTCTCATCTCTTGTCCTCTTATAGTCAGGCTGGTTTCTTCATAGCCCCCAAACTTGTGTATTCCAGTCCTTTTCACTTAGCTCACGTTGTTCTCTCTCCTTTTCTACCCACATCACCCATCCTTAAGCACCTGGCATATGTCTTGTTATAAAGCCTTTTCATCGTTTGGGGGTATTGTGTGCAGCACATGTTTTGGCATGAAACCTTGCTGTTTGATTTTTAACCCACATGAGTCTACATTTTGCCAGATTGGTTTAAAATCCCTTGATGACAAAGATGGCCCACATGTACAACAGGTACCCAATAAATTAAGGAGATGCCGCAAGCCTGTTGAACTAGCTGTTTGTCCTTAACTTTGATTAAAAATCATTTGGTAGGGGCACCTGAGTGGTGCAGTTAGTTGAGTGTGTGACTCTTGGCTTCAGCTCAAGATCATGATCTTAGGGTTGTGGGATTGAGCCCCACGTCAGGCTCCATGGTCAGCGCACACTCTACTTAAGACTTCCTCTCCCTCCACCCCCCCCCGACCCTGTGCACTTGCTTGCACTGTCTCTCTCAAATAAATAAATCTTAAAAAAAAAAAAGGAGTTTGAAACAACTAAAATACTCAGGTAGCTGCTACCTTGATTCTCCATTCCTGTAGTAGGCAGTGTCTCACTCAGGCTTGAGCAAGTGATGCCTTCAGGTTTATCTCTGGCTCCTCTTTACATGAAGGATGGCTAATGAAATGAAAATAGTAGACTGATGTCTAGAACTTATTTGCAGAACTATCAAATTATCCAGTCGTGATTTAAAAGTCTTACTGGGGGACGCCTGGGTGGCTCAGTCAGTTAAGCGTCTGCCTTCGGTTCAGGTCATGATTCCAGGGTCTCCTGGGATTGAGTCCCGCATCGGGCTCCTTGCTCAGTGGAGAGCCTGCTTCTCCCTTTGCCTGCTGCTCCCCCTGCTTATACTCTGTTTCTCTCTCTCTGTCAAATAAATAAATAAAATCTTGAAAAAGTAATAATAAAGTAAAAGTCTTACTGGCATTTGCCATCATCTCAGGCCAAGGCTGGATGTGGACACTGAATTCAGAGACTTAACTGTTATTCTGTCTGCACAGGGACAGTGGAGTCCATGTGTCTTTTGGCAGTCAGTCCAGATGGGAATTGGCTAGCTGCATCAGGTACCAGTGCTGGAGTCCATGTGTACAACATAAAACATCTGAAGGTGAGCATGGGGTTTAAGTAGTAGGAAACAGGAGGAGGTTAACAGTTAACAAGACTCAAGGCAGATTGGTATGACCCGGCAAATTATTACGCTCTCTTTTTTTTCTAAACTAAGAATTTTTCCTGTTTTGTTTGGAGCCCCCAAACTGTAATCTGCAACATTAAAATCAGTGGGAACAGTGAAATTTGAAATTAAGGATTTATGGGTGATGAATTCACATCCAGGTTATTTCTATATTATGGGGAAGAAAATTCTGATTTACCCAGATGAATAGTGGCAGTTAGTAACAATTTCCTTTAATAGCTTGCCTTATAATCTCAAGGTATGTTTAAATTAAACAGAAGTTTGACAGAGGAATAGGAAAAGTACTTTTCACTAATTAGTATTGATCTTGTCATTCACACATTGAATTACTAATGGTCCTTTACAAGTTTTCATCTTCATTATAAAAACTTGCAATAAGCATCAAGCGTTTATAGAACAATACCAAACTGCAACATTTAATGAGTTTGCTTATTAACTGTATAACTTAATCTTTATGACATTATGGCAGAAGCATGTACTGCTCTTTGAGCCTTGCCTGGCATTTAAGAGTGTCCCTGTGTAGTAGTGCACATGTCTTGGAACTGCATTAGTTTCTTTTAAATCTAGTGTAGAGCTATAGATTGCTTGATGAATGACATATTTGTGAGCAATTCATACAGATGTAGAGATAGTAACAAAAGCTTTACTCTGAAGTTTTCTGCAAATGCTGTCAGTTTTGTAAGCAGTTAGACGTGTTTTTGTTTTTAATTAAGGTTTATTGTTTGGGGGTACTACCTGATGTTTTTAGGAACTTCCACAGAACTCCTGCTTAAAAACAACAGACCTAGACCATCCAGTGTTTCCTGAGAGAAGTTATGTAGAGTTGTCTTTTGTGTCTGTTATTTATTCCTAGCTTCATTGCACCGTACCTTCCTATAATTTCCCTGTGACTGCTCTGGCCATTGCCCCCAATACCAACAACCTTGTCATTGCTCATTCTGACCAGCAGGTAAGAGATTCCAGTGCTTTCTAATTCCTTTCTGTTGGATAGTAACTAAGAAGCTAAGATAATGACAATTATGGAGGAGCTTTTGTTTGAAAATATTGGATGATATGCAGGTAGTTTTCTCCTGTGTGAAGTAAAGTTTCCATGTATAGCCTGGGTATATTGTAGGCCAGTAATATCCTTTGGCTTGTTGGGCACAATGGAATGATGAAGCTCTGAGATTACAGAGTAAAGAAGTACAGGAAGGAGGAAGAATTTTGAAGTATTCATTTTACTGATTGTTTTTAGACTAGAGATGACATGGACCAGGTGTTAGACTGGATATGGGATGGAATAAGATCTTGAGATTGGAAGTGACTAAAAGATCGTGTAATTTGGGGCATCAGTCATTAAGCGTCTGCCTTCGGCTCAGGTCATGATCCCAGGGTCCTGGGATCAAGCCCGGCATTGGGCTCCCTGCTCCGTGGGAAGCCTGCTTCTCCCTCTCCCACTCCCCTTGCTTGTGTTCCCTCTCTCGCTGTGTCTCTGTCAAATAAATAAATAAAATCTTTAAAAAAAGATCATGTAATTTGCCTTCACTTTTACAGATAAGGAAATTAGGTCCTAGTGAAATCTGTTACCTGTAATGGAGGTAACAGTTACCAAAATGAGTGCGTAGCTTAGTGCTTTTTCCGTACCAGGTTGTAAGAAGATCTTTAAAATATCTGAGTTACAGATATTGTGAAATGGAACACATTGTGTGAAATGACCAATACTTATATATCCTTATCTGTAAAATGGGCGTAATACCTTCCTCACTGACCTGTTGGAAAGATTGTGATCTGAGAAGCACATTTAAGTAGATTGCTGGGCAAATGATGCTTGCTACTTTGATAAGCAGTTTTTATACTAATGTATGCACACACATAAATGTTCTATCCAGAAAATGAAATCTCTGATTTTGGTTTCATGGGTTTGTGTCCTTGACCCAAAACTGAAAGATTAGTGAAGCCATATCCTTGTCTTTGTCACACATAATGTCCACCTGATGTCCTTTTCTGGCATTTGGTCCCTTAGGTATTCAGTCATTACACCTGGTGGGAAATTTTTTGTACCCGTTAGATTAGCAAAGATCTGTAGAGTTGATAATAGGAAATGCTGTGAGGATATAGGGAAACACCACTTGGTACACTGAATAAATTAGTATGACCCCTTTAGAGGACACTTTGAGATACATTAAAAAAAAATTAAATCCACATAATCTTTGAATCAGAAGTTCCAATTTTAAGAGTTCTCCTTGGGTGCCTCGGTGGCACAGTCGGTTAAATGTCCAGTCTCGGGGTCGTGGGATTGAGCCCTGTGTCGGACTCTGTGCTCACTGTGGAGTCTGCTTGGGGTTCTCTCTCCCACTGCACCTCCTGCTTGTGTGTGCACACATGTGTTTTCTCTCTCTCTGTCTCTCTCTCTTCCCCCTCTCTAAAATAAATAAAAAAGTCTTTAAGAAGAAAAAGAAGAGTTCTTCCTGTAGATATATGAGTGGTGCAGAAAGACAGAGATAATAATCATTGCAGCTTTGTAGCAGTAAAAGATTGGAAATAAGTGTCTGTTAAACAGACTAGATTAAGTGTTACAGCTCTTTTAGAATTTGTCTAGCAGGTTTTTTGGTTCTCACCGGAAGACCCCCTAAAAAAAAAAACAAGACTAGATAAGTAAATCATGGTACAACCAAAAAGTGAATGGATTATTATATGTTCTTTAAGGGGGCAAGAGTGATATATAGCTACAGTTACTGATACATGGGTCAGTCTCCGTGACATAATGCTAAATAAAAAATGCAGCATGCAGAATAGCATGTATTGTATGCATAAAAGATCTGAAAAGATGTAAGTAAGAAATAGACTGCTCTTGTCTGGGGAAGAGAGATGTCAAGATGACAGGGTGACCTTTCACTTTCTGTGTTAACTTAATTGTTTATGTTCTATAATTTACCTTAAAATTTTTTTACTTAAAAATAGAAAGCAGGGGCACCTGGGTGGCTCAGTCGTTAAGCGTCTGCCTTCAGCTCAGGTCATGATCCCAGGGTCCTGGGATCGAGTCCCACATCGGGCTCCCTGCTCGGTGGGAAGCCTGCTTCTCCCTCTCCCACTCCCCCTGCTTGTGTTCCCTCTCTCCCTGTGTCTCTGTCAAATAAATAAAATCTTTTAAAAAAAAAGTAGAAAGCATAAGGCTGACTATGATACAGTCAGGGTTTGTATAGATATTTTTTGGTAAGGAATAAGAGATACATTCCAGTTTTTCTGGGTACCAGCCTGCATTTCTTGTGTACCATATCCTTTTTCAGGTATTTGAGTACAGTATCCCGGACAAGCAGTATACAGAGTGGAGCCGGACCATCCAGAAGCAGGGCTTTCATTACCTTTGGCTCCAGAGGGATACTCCCATCACACACATCAGTTTTCATCCCAAGAGACCAATGCACATCCTTCTCCATGATGCATACATGTTCTGCATCATCGACAAGTCATTGGTAAGTTCCTCACCATTACCATTTTGTGCTCACCTGACTTTTCTGTACTTAGGAATTTTCAAGTTCTAAAGCAACAAGTACAAAGAGAAATGAGGATCAGAATAAAATTTCCTGACCTATTATTTGGAGGAGAGGAGTTTTTTGCAAATTTCCTCATTTTCATTCCTAGGCCCCTGAGGCTCCCAGGGTAGGGACAGGCCTTTGTGTCCTGGTTTTTGCTGATTTGAGGATTTCTCTGCTTTGCCTGTGAACATAAAAACTTAAATAGGAAAGTGATTAGGTCAGTATTCAGAAGGTAACCCTCATGGAGAATACCATTGATTTGGCTGAATCACTTTCACCTTTGCACCTTGGGGTGACTGAATAACATAGTTTTATTATTAAAGGAGACACAGGCTGAGGTTTTAACCACTTTTTCCCCTTGCCTGAAAATGCTGAAACAGTATCTGTAAGCTTGAAGAGTTGGTCTTAACGTCTTGAAAAAAGTCCAGCCTGGGGCACCTGGGTGGCTCAGTCTGCTTTCGGCTCAGCGGGGAGTCTACTTCTGCCCCTCCCTTCAAATAAATAAAATCTTAAAAAAAAAGAAAAAAAAAATTCCATTCTTCATGGCTGTGATTTAGGTGGGATGTGAGCATCTTTTTCAGTTCTAGATTCCAGCCTCTACCAGCTGCTGTTTTGATTCACCGCAATTTCCCTGTCTTCTCTGGACAGGTAGTTGTTTCCTAGGAGCAGTATTAGCTGTGGCCATGCCTGTAATGCACTTTGGGCTTAGATTACAACCAACCCGCAGGGCTTTGGTCTATCTGTGAGGGTGGGGGTGGAAGGAATTGAGGGGAAAGCAGCAGATGGGTCTCAAGGAGGTGGGCATGATGTGTCATTGGAACTCATCTCGCAGGCCCTGTGTCCTCTGGGCGTGGGAAACAGAGCTGGCTGACAAGCGCCTTCTGCAGGATGAGTGATACAGGAAGGGCCCCTCCCACTCGCTTGCCTCTTTGTAACTCAGCCCAGGGCTGTCCATATTTTTTTGTCATGCATTGGTGATAAGTCCATCACTTCCTCATGCTGGGCAGAGCTATTTCCCAAGGAAGTCAGAGATGAAATATCACTTGCTTGGCCAGAGGCCATTTTTCGAGGTGTCAGTGAGATCAGTGGGGGTGGTTTGTGTTTCGGTTTTGGCCTGGGGAGAACTTTAGTCACTTGGCCTGTCTGTGATCTGGTTGGGGGAATAGTCTAGAAAGCAGAGCCTCATGGGCTAAGTTCCTGCACATGCCAGTTTGTTCCTGTCTCACAAAGTATTACTGACAAGACTGGCCAGAAGCCCCAGCTGGGCCCTTTGATCTTGCTGGACTAGAGTACCACGCTTTTTGCTTCATACTCCTGTTCTCTACAGTATAGCTGGAAAAGTGGCTACGGCTTTCTTCCTGAAGTAAGGAGAGTCATGTCTAATATGATGGTTGAAAGGGTGGTGTTTGCCTGAAAAATCACTATAGTCCTTTGTTCTGGAAAAGCCCAATAAAAATAACGATTTAAACAGTATGTCTTTGTCTTTTTAGCCTCTTCCAAATGACAAAACCTTACTCTACAATCCACTTCCTCCCACGAACGAATCAGATGTTATCAGGAGGCGTACCGCCCATGCCTTTAAAATTTCTAAGATATATAAGGTAAAACATCTTACATTATATTCTAGATGGTTCCTTGGGATATTATCAAAATGTAACAAGCTCCATAATAGGCAGACAAGAGCACCTTCATTTTATATTCAGAAAACCTGGTTTGGGTAGACAGGTCCCTTTCTGAGGATGTCTGTTCCTATGTTTGCATTTCATTATTCTTGCTTAAGTATATTAGAGGCATGTACATCATACTTACCCAAAATGAAATACATAGGTAGTGAGAAATTATGTTGGAGCTTGGGTGGTATCTTTGTGTCGAAGCTGGCCTTTAAATGTGACTTCTAATTGGAGAATGTTCCACAAGATAAATTTCAAGCAAGTGGAAGTCATTGAATTTATTGTGACTTCCCTTTCTGGGCTAAGCTTTTCACTGTATATGAAATAAATATTCATTAAGCTTATGATACTGCAAGCTATTTGTGCCAACTTGGAAGTTCCATATTCATGCTTTTCAGATTAGAGTTCCTTGGGTGTCCTGGAATATTTTCTCAGGGGTCTGTAAGAATTTTATTTTTTTTTAAAGAGGGACATCTGTAAATTATTTAAGTATGATTAGTTTCTTACTGCATTTGTAGCTTGCTGTTTTCCAAGAATTCAGGCTCCAAAGCCATTGGTTAACACTGATTCCTAAGAAATTAGAGAACAAATGTTCTGTATAGAAAAACATGAAAAATCTTGTTGAAATCTTTTATTACTGAATTCAGTTAAAAGTTCCCAACCTTTGGGTGCCTGAATGGCTCAGTCGGAAGAGCATGTGACTCTTGATCTCAGGATTGTGAGTTTGAGCCCCACATTGAGTATAAGGATTTAAAAAAAAAAAAAAAAAACTTTAAAAAGATAAGTTTTGGGGCGCCTGGGTAAAGCGTCTGCCTTTGGCTCGGGTCATGATCCCGGAGTCCTGGGATCGAGCCCCACATCGGGCTCCCTGCTCCTCGGGAAGCCTGCGTCTCCCTCTCCCACTTCCCCTGCTTGTGTTCCCTCTCTCGCTGTGTCTCTCTCTGTCAAATAAATAAATAAAAATCTTTAAATTAATTAATTAATTAAAAAAGGAAGATAAGTTTCTAACCTTGGGGCACCTGGCTGGCTTAGTCACTAGAGCATATATACGACCCCTGATTTCAAGGTCATGCGTTTGAGCCCCATGTTGGGTGTAGAGTTTTTTTTTGTTGTTTTTTTTTTAAGATTTTATTTATTTATTTGAGACAGAGAGAATGAGAGACAGCATGAGAGGGACGAGGGTCAGAGGGAGAAGCAGACTCCCTGCCGAGCAGGGAGCCCGATGCGGGACTCGATCCAGGAACTCCAAGATCATGACCTGAGCCGAAGGCAGTCACTTAACCAACTGAGCCACCCAGGCGCCCTAGAGATTTTTTTTTTTAAGTAAGCTCCACACCCAGCGTGGAGCCTGAACTCACAACCCTGAGATAAAGAGTCAGATGCTCAACCGACTCAGCCTCCCAGGCGCCCCAAGATTACTTTAGATAGATAAATAGATAGAGGAGGGATAATAAATAATAAATTAAAAAAAAAAAAAACCTCCCAATCTGACCAACCATTTTGAGTCCTAGGGAAGGAAGATTGTCAGAAATTTGATGCCTTCGGGCGCCTGGGTGGCTCATTTGGTTAAGCGACTGCCTTCGGCTCAGGTCATGATCCTGGAGTCCCAGGATCGAGTCCCGCATTGGGCTCCCTGCTCAGCGGGGAGCCTGCTTCTCCCTCTGACCCTCCCCCCTCTCATGTGCTCTCTCATTCTCTCTCTCTCAAATAAATAAATAAAATCTTTTAAAAAAAAAAAAGAAATTTGATGCCTTCAGGGGTGCCTGGGTGGCTCAGTCGTTAAGCATCTGCCTTCGGCTCGGGTCATGATCCCGGGGTGCTGCGATTGAGCCCCAGATTGGGCTCTCTGCTCAGCGGGAAGCCTGCTTCTCCCTCTCCCACTCCCCCTGCTTGTGTCCCCTCTCTCTCTGTCTTTCTGTCAAGATAAATAAATAAAAATTCTAAAAAAAAAAAAAAGAAATTTGATCCCTTCAGCCTTGAACTAAGCTGACTGTTTAGCTCTAGTCCGTCTGTTCAGGACTGGCCCTGGAGCCTAATTCCTGGTAGAGTCATTATCATCTCTCTACAGCCTCTGCTCTTCATGGATCTTTTGGATGAAAGAACACTGGTTGCAGTAGAACGGCCCCTGGATGACATCATCGCTCAGCTTCCACCACCCATCAAAAAGAAGAAATTTGGGACCTAAAATAGGGCACTGTCTGTGTCCTTCCTTGAACTGTCTGCCCTGTTTGTTTTCACAAATCATGATAATAAAACGAAATTATTCTTTAGGACTAGTCATTATGAATGTTATCTTCCAAAATAATGGACAGTAACTTCCCTTCATTGACTGCAGTGAATGGAAACTCCAAGGTATTTGTAGTTGGGATAATGTTCCAAGCAGGTACAAATTCATCCAGCTTTGTCAGGGTCCTGTTGTTTAGACCACAGTCTCAGGGGGCATAAAAGATGGTACTTCTCTTCCCTCACACATGCCTGAGGCTTCAGACGGCTGATGACCTTCACTGTCTGCCAGCCTCCTGCCTGCAGCCATTGCAGAGGCCTGGGGACCTGCCCACCACTGCCCTAGAGGGCAGGCGAGCTGTGCTTGTTCACTCAAGATAGCCTCACTACCAATAGTGATCATAAGCCTTGTTTCAAGGAAGAATTTTAACTGCAGTGCTCCGTCTCAAAAACTGATGCCTTTGGCCTCTGGCACTCAGCTCTTTATTTTATTTAAAGGGAAAAAAATCTGGCTGTGGGTTATCAGTCTCATTAACCATCTTTCACCTGATAAATACATATAGTGATATATATAACATGTTATATTTTATGTTATATATATATATATATATGCCAGTTTCAAAGATTAAACACTGGGCAAGGATTTTGTTAACAGTAGGAATGGAGGATAGAGCCAGAAAGCCTGCCATCTATTTTACGTTTTCTGTCTTTTACTTGCTTTGACGTTGTTATTCCCATGGGTGTTATCAGCTGAATAGTTTTAATGTGATCTTTTAAATTAGAAGAACTCTAGTTAACCTGAACCGAGCAGATCGATTTCTTTCCCATCTCAGTGAATGTATTGTGTTGCATGCCTGTGGAAACCCAGTATGTGTGGTTTTGTTTGTTTTTGGGATGCAGAGAAGGATATGAGTTCTGATGACATCATGAGTAAAATGCTGGCAAAAAAATTTTTTGCTAAGATGAACCCATCCTCCAGTCTAGAAAGGGCAAATAAAAAGTGAGAATTTAAGGTAGATACGTGGGAAGAGAATTAACAGAGAGGTAATAAGAGAGAACTTTATAACATAAAGGACAGCCTGTTTCAGGTTTGCTAGGAGGGAACAGGTAAAACAAGGTTTATAGTGGATGCTACTTCTCTGCTTTGCCTGTTAACGTTTCTTTTACGGTAATAAGAGTTGTTTATTTTTTAACAAGAGAAAATCACATCTAATAGCATATATATAGGGAATCCACATAGGCATGGACATTCCTATAATAGGAGTACTTTAAACAACTGCAGCTTTTTGGGCCCTCTGTGTAAAATAATTTTCCTTTCTTCTTACTTGAATAAATTTCCTTAGTGAGGCATATTTTCCCGGTCTGCATTAGTGTGGACTATTACAACTTTTCAGTAGACTGTAAGATCCTTCCCTTCCTAAGAAATGTTTTAGGGCTTCTTTTGCATGGTTGAAACCAAAGTTCAAGTTACTGATCTTCATTGCATATGACCAGAGGGAGGCTAGGATGCCTTAAATATTAACTCGCTTTTCACTGTCTGAAGAGCTACAAAATCAGAGAGTCTTTATTAACTGGATTCTAGTTTAAGACTTGATTTACTTAAACATATTCTGAAACCTTGTGAATTATGGTGTAATTCTGACCGAAAAGGCTAACAGATCATGAGTGAAGAAGTAAAAGTTTTGAAAGTAGAAAGCATTCCTTTGCAGCATTTCCAGCCAGTGATTTGGATTTCCATAAATGGTATGGGAAGTCAGATCTTTGAGCCTTGAAATTCTTCCTAAGTAGAGGAACTTTGAATACAAATGAAGCAGAAACTGATTGGGGCAAGTTAGAGAAATTGGGGGAAGGGAAGGCAAAGCAGTATTAAATGAGAGGAACACTTCAGTGCATGTGTTCCAGGGTGATTTTACTTTTAGGGATCTGGGTAACCTAGAAGCAGCATGTTTGTGGTCCGGGTATTTTGCAGACTATGGCTCCTACCTGGATTCTACAGAAATATTTTGATCTGAGACTGCCTAGGAAAGGTCTTTTTTGCTAACCTGACTCAAATGCTTTAAAAATTCACTTTTCTCATATAGTAGTTGGTAATCTGATCTCTGAATGGATAATGTACCATATACCCTGGAGATGACAGTAATTTAGAGAGAAACTAAAATCTTGGAATACTGGAAGCAAGAGACCTAGCTTGGTGGGTTTTTAAGCATCAAAACTTTCTTTAAATGGGACATTATTCTGAACCATAATATATGATACAGATAAAAGTGGAGCTGTTCTGACTGTTGCTGGGGTTAGGGATGGAGGAAACAGATTTGTGAAGGAAACTGTGTGCCTCTGGCCTCATTTTTATGCTCATGGAAATGGAGACCAAGAGGGGATGTTATTTTTCCCATGGTCACACAACAGTTCATGAGAGGCCAAGGCGGCATTCTTACATTTGTTTCCCCTACTGTCTCTTGGTTGTAGGGACCCAGTTGTAAATGTGAATAGCAGGCATGATACACCACGGATATTCCATCTCAGGCTGCAACGAAGGTGCTTAAGCATTTCTCGCTCTGGATGAGCACTTGATTTAGCTATAAGACTGTGTTCTGTGGGTAGTCTTGTGTGTAAATCATACAGTGTTGTAATGAACAGCCTAGTACATCATGGGGTAATGCTCCTGTGGGGGTGTTTTCTCCGGGGAGTAGAATTGCTAGTTCATCTTTCACTTTTCGTTGCCCTTTGGATTGGCTGTGTTTCTATCCACGGTGTTTGAAAGTACTCATTTTCTTACACTCTGCTAGTGTAGAGGTAGACTTTAGTTGTAGCCCATCTAATGAAAAAATCTCTCATTTTGTCTGTATTAAAGATATTGCTCAATTTTTTTTTTATGTGTTTTGGCTCTTGAGCTAACTGTAAATTGCATATTCATAACCTCTTTTCCTTTTTTTCCTAATGTGTTGGTTTTTTTCATAGTCCAAGGTATTTTCAGATACAGATCAGCTCTGTCCAATAAACTGTCTGTGGTGGTGGAAATGTTCTGTATCTGTGCTGTACAGTAAGATAGTTACTAGCCACATGTGACCGCAGAGCACTTAAAATGCAGCTCTTGCAACAAAGGAAATGGAACTTTAAATTTTATTTTTATTTAAATAGCTGCATGTGGCTAGTGACTTTCGCATGTGGACAGCAAAGATATGGATATTAAGGCTTAGCTTTATGTCAGTCCTGTCTTTAGGAAGTTACAGGACTTAATACTCAACATACATTTATTAGTGCCTACTATCTGCTGAGCACCAACAACAGGTGAAAGGTGATCTCAGCTCTCAAGAACTTCACAGCCTCGTTGGGAAAAGGAACAAGTAAATCAATGAGGCTACATTAGGGATGAGCACAGATAAGGGGCACCTCACCAGCAGAGTTAGCAGTTGGAATTGGGTGGTAATGATCAAGGGGAAAGGGGGAAGAAAAGCATTCCTAAATCGTTCTCGGTACAAAAGCCAGAAGCAAGAGAGAGCATAACCTATCCCGCTAGTTCCACAACCCTATCTCCAGATACACTCAGATTCTGAGATACTGTGGGTTAGATTTCAACCTATACATTTTGAGGGGACACAGTTCAGCCCGTTAAAGACTCCATGGAAGGGCTTTTGGGGCTTTGTGAGCCCCCAAACTGAATACTTTGCATAAGTGAGCATTTGTCTGAGACGTGCCCACAGCATGCAACGGATTCTCAAAGGGGTCTGATCCCTCCAATGGCCTGTAATTGCATTAACCGACTCAGGAGGAAGTTGAAGCTATGGGACGAAAGGCCTAAAAACACTGTGTGCATCAATAAATATGATTTGGGGTTTAATGCCCTGTGAAAGAAGAGAGGTGAAGCTGACTGCCAGACTCCCAAGTCTTATGGTGAGGCACTGAAAATTCTGTTGGAACTGGTAATGAAGGAAAAGGGATTTTTATTTGGGGACCTTATCTGAATTTCATGGCAAAGTGTGTGATTTCCATGACTGTCAATAAAAAACACTGGTGATTTTCCATAACTAAGTGGATTCAATGAAACTAACCTTCTGCTTAGTATGTCCTTGCTAATATTTTCCTAAAAAGAAAGTCACAGAGCTACAAAACTGTCACCAGCTGCTTCTCATTAGGAATGTGGTTAGCAGATGTGGGTTTTCTAGTCCTAACGCATGAAATAGTTAATCCATTTTTGTGGGTTGCAGATAGTGATTTATCTTGGCGGGGTGAATTTTCAAATGTGCTTGCATCAGCTAAAGGATATATTCACCTTTCCCTCTTTCACTTCATGTTTGTGCTAGAAAGAAAAATACGTTTTAGGATCTTTGTCCTGAAAGGCAATGGAGTACTGCCCTTTGAAAGGGACAATTGATCTCACTGTCTTCTAACTGGGAAAGAGTCACGCATGGATAAATTTTCAAAGTTGGATGTTGGATTGGTTATCTTACAAGCTTCATTCTTCCTTTGGTCTCTTCTTTAGTAGTAATTGAGCAGCTCTTGTTTTTGTTCCTCTGGCATCAGGCCCTCTTTGTGGTGGTGACCTTCAGGCTTGCTAAGGGCTGCAATTTTGCCTGGGGCCCTCCTTCCTTATGAAATTACACAACACTCAAACCTTGGAACAAACCCCAGATCCACTAATTCTTTCCTTTGACGGACTCTTGGCAATACCTACTCCCTTTCAGCCGAAATGTAGCTTTATACAAGATCTGTTTGTCACCGAAATTAATTTGGCCATTTGCCTTTTAAGCCTGGAATCAAATGGTATTACGTCAGACTCATTCCTAGATAAAGTATAGACTCTTAAGCTTGAGACTTTCTACCAAAGGTAGAAAATACCTGCTGCAGGTGAACAGGTAATAATAACAGCAGCAGGTACTTTTTATGGAACTCTTTCAGGGTGGCAGGTACAGTGCTGCTAAACACTTCCCATATGACATCCCAGTTAACCCTCACAGCCATCCTTAGAGGTAGAAGGCATCTGAATTTTTCCGAATAAGAAACTGAGGCTCATGACCTCAGCCCCTTTCCTCTTGTCATATAGTATAGTAAATAGCCAAACTACAATTTGAGTCCTGTTCTTAATTACCATGCTATATTATATACCTACTATGAGGGAGAAGGGGAGGGGGAAGACCATTGGGTTTTGAGAGAGCATAGAATCAGAGCCTAAGTCATAGAATTCTAGGAAATTATGGAACTGAGAGCTAATCCAACCCCCTCATTTTAAAGGAGTAATAAAAAAAAATAGGGGCACCAGGGTGGCTCAGTCATTTGGGCATCCGACTGGTTTTAGCTCAGGTCAGGATCTCAGGGTTGGTGAGATAGAGCCCTGCATTGGGCTCTGAGCTCAGCGGGAAGTCTGCTAGAGATTCTCTCTCCCCCTCTCCCTCTGCCCCTCCCCCATATGTGCTCGCTCTCTCAAATTAATAAATCAATCTTTAAAAAAAATAAAGTAATAAAAAATAAAGTAGCAATGATCCCTGCCTTGTTCTGAGAAACAGTAAGATAACAGCTTGAGCAGAGAATACATATTGGTAGGTGAGAGGAATGAAAGGTTATTAGGAATTATCTCAGCCATTTCCTTTTTTAGAGGTAGATAAAATAACATGCCTGTTCAGAGAATTATCTAAGCTTGTCTCTCTGTCCCTAAGAAACTGTGGAAACAGATGTGTACTCTTTTTATTTCAGATTTCATTATCCACAGTAAGTAGATTTCCACTGACTACTTGAGATTTCAAACTGGATTGTAATTTTCACTCTGCAAGGAACCAGTAACCTTCAGAGGGATTATTTGAAATGACTGCAGCACAGAAGGCACTGAATTTCAATCAATCACATGTTTAATGAGTTCTTCTCGGCAAGGCAATATTTTTGTAATAGTGGGGGACAAAAAGAAGTCAATGGGTGGTCCCTGCCCGCCTGTATTTTATAACCTACTTGGGCAAAACAGGCAGGCATAGAATAAAATTGTTCAAAGGAAAAATCCCAGCAAATTGGGTAGACAGGGAAGCCTGGGATGAGCTCTTGCTATGTAAGAAAGTGGTTGAGAGGGGCAGGAGGTGTTTGGAAGGATGGCCTCAGTGGGGAACGTGCAAGGCATCACACTGACTGAATGTGGCTGATCTGAACGTAGTGATGAGAGAGAACACTGAAAATTAGAGTCTGATGGAGGACCTTGTAAAAACAGCTCAATAAATTGGGGATTTTTCACTAATATATTTAAAAATAATCTTTTAGGTAAAAACTCCCAAGTAACCCAAATAGCAACCTCCATTACCTTCTCTCCTCCTAGAGTTAAATACCTAGAGTTATGTCACATAACTTGCTATCTTATGTAAGTGCCCTTGCTATTTAGTTGGAAGATCTACGACTTCCTCCAACTCTGTTGATCAAAAAGTTCTTGATACTTCTGGAAAGAATTTCCAGCACTTCCCTTTTGCTAATAAAGATGTCGTCAAGTGCCCAACCTCTGGATGATTATGGACATAAAAGTGTTCAAAATAGTGCTTATACTCGAAGGAATCAGCTGCCAAGTTCTCTCTAATAAGGAGAAATTTCACATAACTCAGGCCTCTGGGGGCTCACGCCTCAGCTGGAGCAAAGCCAGGAACATCTGTGACTGCAGATGCACTTGGTTGGGCACATCGGGACCTGCTGGAACAGGGAGCTGGCTTCATTGCAGTTGATTTAGGAGAGGATTGGAGGGTTGAGCTTTTGCTGACATTTGCAGCTTGGAAAATCCTGCTCCCCTAATTGCAAAGAGGATTCTGCGGTAATGATTTTTTTGGTAAGAACTTTTCTCATTTTGAATTCTTTCTTCATTTGGGCTCTGGATACTTTCCAGTCTCCATTTTTATTGTTTTAACTCCTGGTATAGGAGGCTCTTTGAATGTTCCTGCCCACACACGAATGTGCATTCATAGAGAAGTGCATGGACATGGCTCACGAGCTTCAACATGTACTTCATGAGCAAGCAGGTATCCAGACCCTTTTACAGGAATTGGTGCACATTCATTCCCTCTGCTTGCAGCCCCACTCCACACAAGTGAAAACATGGGGATTTCGCTTTTACTGCTGAAGAAAAGTTGGAGGGCACCTTGACCTCATGTTTTTGCTGAGATCTCTGTCAGCAGTGTGATTTCTGGACTCTCATTTTTGAGGTTTGAGGTATGTAGTAAAGCCCTGGACCAGGAGGCTGGGAGACCCGAGTTTTTTCTCCTTCCTCACTGTGGACTTTGGGCCGGAGTCTTTGGCATTCTGGGCCTCAGTTTCCTCAGTTCTCCCAGCCCATGAAGCTGGAAGTGGGTGGATTGCAACACTCATGCCTTTGGATAAAAGCCACTGCAGGGTCTGCAGTGTGCATACAATTTCTGGGGATACACATCAACATTTGCCCCAACAACTGGCCATGACCTCCAGGATAAAAGAGTTAGATCTACAAATCCAAGTCCGAACTCTCCCATGTTAGATGATAAGAGGCTTTTCACACTCCTTTCCTGCCACCTCCACTGACCCTATGCTGTGTTCACATTGGAATTCTGACATCTTCCTAAGTAACTATCATTCTGTAAATATCTATGAGGCCTACCTATTGTAGCTGCAGAGCTGAAGAAGCAATGGTCCCCTCACTCCAGGCAAGTGAACAGGTGATTACAAAGCAGAGTAACAAATACCTGCATTCATGTCTCTGGACCTTTGCTTATGCAATTCTCTCTGCTCCACCTACTCACCTTCCATTGTCACCTCTGTGAAGCTGACCCCAGGCTCAACCGAAGGTTTCTTTTACTCTGCTCTGAGGGCATATTCTACATGTCACTTAACCGCATAGTATCGCCTCAGGTTGGTTGGTTCTCGGTTCTCCTCTGCCACTAGACCGCCAGCTCTTAATTGTGGTACGTTTTATTCAGCTCATCTCCAGGCATCGAAAGGAGCACAGGGCTGAGCACTTAGTAAATACATAATGAACCAATCAATGCAGGAGTGAACGTGCAACCAAGTCTTGCAGGCTTGCAAAGTGCTTCTTGAGGCTGATTTTGTTTTCCGCACCGGGGCTGCTCGAACTGCGCGGTAGAGGTCAGGAGTTTCGGGGGTGGCCATCGGAGACCAACCGAAGGAGAACGTGAGACGGAGCCCTCACGGCGCCCGCGCTGCCCAAATCCAGCGAGCATCAAGGGACTGGCCTAAAGAAGCGCAACGACTTAACCTCCCGGAAGCTGCTCCGCCCGCCACTCCCCGCCCCTCCGGACGACGGGCGTGGCCTCTCATGAATAATGAAAGACTGCGGGGGGGGGAGGGGCAGGACCCGCCCCCTCGGGCGGGAAGGGGGAAGCGCCGAGGCTGCCTGACTGGAATGAGGGTAGCTGCGGCGACTGCGGCGGCGGGAGCGGGGCCGGCCATGGCGGTGTGGACGCGGGCCACCAAAGCGGGGCTGGTGGAGCTGCTCCTGAGGGAGCGCTGGGTCCGTGTGGTGGCCGAGCTCAGCGGGGAGAGCCTAAGCCTCACGGGCGACGCTGCGGCGGCTGACCCCGAGCCGGCTCTGGGGCCGGCAGCGGCTGCCTTCAACGGCCTCCCGAACGGCGGCGGCGCCGGCGACTCGCTACCGGGGAGCCCCAGCCGCGGCCTGGGTCCCCCGAGCCCGCCCGCGCCGCCGCGGGGCCCGGCGGGCGAGGCGGGCGCGTCGCCGCCCGTGCGCCGGGTGCGGGTAGTGAAGCAGGAGGCGGGCGGCCTGGGCATCAGCATCAAGGGCGGCCGCGAGAACCGGATGCCGATCCTCATCTCCAAGATCTTCCCGGGGCTGGCGGCCGACCAGAGCCGGGCGTTGCGGCTGGGCGACGCCATCCTGTCGGTGAACGGCACCGACCTGCGCCAGGCCACCCACGACCAGGCCGTGCAGGCGCTGAAGCGCGCGGGCAAGGAGGTGCTGCTGGAGGGTGAGCGGGGCCGGCGGGCGGCGGGGCGGCGGGGCGGCGGGGCGGCAGGCGGCGCTGGGCTGGCCGGCGCTCACTTTGTTTTTACCATCCTGGTCCCCTTTGCGGAGAGAGTCCGTTCCCTCCCCCTCCGCGTCCTCGGCTTCCCCGGCTTCCCCGCGCCGGTGGCCCGGCTCTCCCTTGGACCCTGCCCACTGGGGCTTTGAGTGTGGAAAAAACTGATGCTTCTTGCAGGAAAAGTTGGCTTTCAGTCCCTAAGGAAGACTCGGTTGAGATTTAGTAAAAAGCTGCAGCGCTTGAAGCCCCGCCTCTTCAAGATAAGCTGACACTAAGAACTAGAGGGATACTGAAGGGCTCGAGTCCTGGAGGTCTCGCTTTGCCTCCTGCGAAATGCCGGGTTGGCGCTCTCTTCACTCACATCTGGCTCCCCCGGGCGAGAGAGGGTCTGTTTAAAAAACAAACAAACAAACAAAAAAACCACCCACACCGATGCCAGTGGTATGTTTGGGCAAACCACCGAAACTACTGGTTAATTTATGGGAATTTAACCCACCATTGACTCTCGACAATAACCAGAAGAGATCATAGCACTTCATCGAAGCCAGAAAGCTGAAACAGCAAGTTTGTGTGGCTAATGAGCCTTGTTTAACAGAGGAGGCTCACGTGTTTGAACATTTACTGCCAACTAGAGTTTTGCCCCTTTTGCAAGAGACTGGTGCCAGCTTCCTAGCATTCACAGGCGTGCTGCTTCAAGGCTTTGAATGAAGCCTGAAATGTTAAATCTCAAGATATGTTTGAATAGCCACTATTATTATTTGCTTTAAGTACCTACGTGATCTGTAATCTGGATCTTTTGTGATGAATTTATGGAAGGCAAAAGTAAATCTCATTTCCGTGAAGTACTCATGCATGTTGGAGGTGGTAGAGTATTGTCAAGGTGATCTGAAAAGCCAGAAATTTTTGAGCGAATGCCTTTCTCTCACGGGTGATTCAGTCATTCAAGAAGGAAGCATTTATTACTGGCTGTTTAGAAGAGGATATAAAAGATAATGTTCCTCTATTTGGTCTCTAGTTGGGGACATGATGGAAAAATGCAAAACAACTTTAAGTTACTGATTATGTAATGCAAACTATAAATGCCAAGGGAATGCAAAGTTAGGAAGTAGTGGAAATCAGGATTAGTCAGGGAGGCCTTTTTCAAGGAGCTGAATCTTGAGCCAGGTCTCTAAGGAAGTAATGGACATAGACAGGCAAAGATGAGTCAGGAGGGTATTCCTGGCAGAGGAAGAGCAGAAGGGAATGGGTGGGGAATAGGGGTAGGCAGAGACTAGTCATGGAACTGAGAGGTCAGAAGTCCAGCTTGGCAAAGTGATGTTCACTTTTTCCCAAAACTGCTTGTAAATACTTGGAAAAATGTTAGTTTGTATGTACTCCCAAGTGTGAAATTCCAGTGTCCCATCTTTATAATATCCTATTTATAAATCTTATTTATACCTTACTTATAGGTGGTGCCAGACACTGCTCAGAAATTAGTGTTAATAAATGGAGTAAAATTATAGACTGTGGCTTGGGCAGTGGGTGTATTAAAAAAAATTGTAACCTTGTAACCTTAAATATGCACCTTGAAATTGGTCTAGCTAAGCATTTGGTTATAAATTCTTAGAACCAGAATATTGGAGTAGTACTATTTATGTAGTACTCACCGGTAATGGGCAGACGTTTCAGCTCTTTACACCATATATTTCTTAAAAGCCCAGTTTTTGTTTAGATATGTTTTGAACCTGGTATTCATACCAATTAAATGAAAATCATCTAGTAAATGTTGCCCGGTATTCATTAGTCTGAAATAGGCCACATGTGCTTTTGGAAGGAGGCTTTACAAACAGCAGCATAATAACATATTTATTGAGTGTCTTTTTACCTAACACACAGGTTCTGTTTTATTTTCCTATTTTGTAAAAGACAAGCAGTTTTTGTCCTTAAATGTGTGGGGAAGTATGAAATTACACTTTCAAGCCAAAGAGATATAAAAATAAAATTACTTAGAATATGCTAAATCACTGAAAACAGTGATTTAATTGAACCAGTCAGACATTATTTAAAATCAAGAGCTGGTGTTCCATCCAGGTAGGCCACTTCTAAAATGTAGATTTTATGCTTAGTCCTTAAAGTTTTGGAACCTTATTGTTCTTCCATTAGATGTCTCAAAACTTGAAAAGCTGCCTTAAGTATGCTCTTTTGTGATGTGGACAGGGAATTTCAGGCATGCCCTTGCCACCCTCAAGCAAAGGAAAGCGGTAGTCTCTGGTTGCCTGTGGTTAGGGAACTGAGCTAAAGGGTTCCTTTTTATCTCATGGATTTGTCAGGATTATTCATTGATACATCAAACATTTACTCAACTCTACCATGTGCCAGAGGCACTTGAAGATACCTGATTCCTGCCCTCAGGAAGTTTGGAGTTGAGATAAAAGAGAGAGAGATGAGAAGTAACTATAGCAAAGGGCTAAAAAGGATGTTAGAACTCTGGAGCGGACACAGCGCAAAGAAAGGAGAGATCTGTAGAAGACCTCAGTGGGGGTCAGAGGCTGAGGATGCCTGGGAAAAGGTTGATGGAGAAGTTGAAGCTTCCCCTACGAGAAAGCTGCCACCAGTAAATACACACAAATGAGAGACAGTAGGAAGTTATTTTGCCCAGTGAGGGTAAGTACAAATGAGGACTTTGTGGTCAAACAGACGTGGGTCTGTTTCTGGCTAGTGGTTTGTAACCCCTGGGCAAGTTACTCAACCTTGCTAAGCCTTAGTTTCCTCATCTGAAAAACCAGGATGGTAATAATACCTCCTTCAGAGGGTTGTTACTCATTTGACAATTTGTGTGCTAGGTCCTTTCTTAGGGACTGGGAATATAGCAGTAAACAACAATAACAAAAACCAAAGTCTGAATGAGGAAGGTAGGAATGGGTCATGAAGGTACAAGTGAGATGACACAACCACTCTTAGAATAGCCAGGATAACAAGTTGTTAAAACCCAAGGCACCATTTTACTTGAAAAGAAATACGTGGTAAGAATAAAGATTACTGTAGGTGAGCAGGTTAAGAATGAGTTTGCATTTCTTGGTTGCAAACACCTTTTTCTAATCTTTTTTTCCTGTCATCTCTTGTATAGGCCAACTTTTTTATTTTTAAATTTGCGTTTAGTTTCCCATCCCTTTGATTTTTCCTCTTCTCATTTGCCACTCAGAACCTTACCCTTGATTTTAGCCAAAAGGCTGAGAAGCGATTTTACCACTCAGAACCTTAAAACTTGCTTTTCTCTGTGCTTATAGTTTTGGCTAGTGACTGTTAGCATTGATATTCAGCTATGCTATGCAGCGATATTCAGACTGTAAGCATAAAGGGGTGACTGCTCACCCATCAGGTATTGTATGTTGAATTTGCTGTATCTTGAGTGCTAAAAATAGGGTCTAACTAGGAAGCTTCTAGAATTTATATGTTTAGGGCTGTGAAATTAAATGAACACAAATTATACATCAAAAAATGTTCCAGAAGAGGTTAGGGAAGACAGTATAAAGTATTCAGCTTAAGGTTTAATATTTGAGAAAAGATCTTTTCTTTCTTTTTTTTTTTTTTGAAGCAATTCTCATTGGAATATTGTTGGAAAATCATCTTTTATTGCCTAAATATAGTTTCAAAAGTTTTGTTATCAAATCTACTGAAAAGAAGATGGTTAAGTGTATAGAGGAAGTGGACTGGCATGAAATTTAACTTGAAAATAGAAAATATTTTTTGTATCCAGGATGGTTTGAGATTTTGAGTGTTATATATAATATGGTTCTTTTTTTTTTTTTTTAAGATTTTATTTATTTATTTGACAGAGAGAGACACAGTGAGAGAGGGAACACAAGCAGGGGGAGTAGGAGAGGGAGAAGCAGGCCTCCTGCCAAGCAGGGAGCCCGATGCGGGGCTTGATCCCAGGACCCTGGGATCATGACCTGAGCCGAAGGCAGATGCTTAATGACTGAGCCACCCAGGCGCCCCTATAATATGGTTCTTTGTGCACGTTAGGGGACATGTAACATATTGTTGACAGTATTAGGCTGCTAAATTAAAGAAGCTAGTCTGAATTTCTACACTGCCACTTTCTTCCTTGTTTGTTGGACAAGTTTAGAGTCTCCTAAGGAAAACATTTTACATTTTCTTTGAGATTTTGCATGTATATTCATCAGTTTATCTCTTGAAGAACATCTGAATTATCAGGAAGTTTGTGTTTCTGTGTTTGTTTCTTTTTGTTTAACTAGCCTCGTCATGTTTCACTTGAATGATTAGACATGTTTATATGAGAAACTATGTCTTTGTAACCATATTACTTCTCATAGTCTCATGCTAAAATATGTCCTCCAAATTATTATTAAAGTATGAGAAGTTTATTGATTCTAATATAGAGTGGTTATGAAAATTCTAAGAACATTTTTAGAAACCAAAACCAGGCTTTAATTTAGATCTTAACTGGTAACTCAGTAACTTCAGTATGTTATTTGCTGTGTAATTTTTCCAGGATAAAGATTACTTTACTCAGGGATCATTCCTATAGTTTGTGTCTTTTATACATAAGGCATGAGGTACAGCCCGTGGCTCTGGAAGTGTTCTGCTGTTCTGAGCTGTTGGATTATTTGAGGATCCATTCCCTGTTCATGGCTAGATTTACACACTATCCTAACTAACTGGCAACAAATAATGCTGCCTGCTTGCATTTTTCACTAAATAACGTAATACCTTACTTTTTTATTAGCATTTTAAAATGATCTATGCATTAAATTTTTTTTTTAAATTTTAAATAGGCTTCATACCCAGTGTGGAGCCCAGTGTGGGGCTTGAACTCAGAACCCTGAGACCAAGACCTGAGCTAAAATCAAGGGTCAGACACTTAACTGACTGAGCAACCCAGGCGCCCCATCTATTCATTTTTTTTAAAAAATTTTTTTAAGTTTTTATTTATTTGAGAGCGAGAATGAGAGACAGAGCACAAGAGGGGGGAGGGTCAGAGGGAGAAGCAGACTCCCTGCTGAGCAGGGAGCCTGATGTGGGACTCGATCCTGGGACTCCAAGATTATGACCTGAGCTGAAGGCAGTCGCTTAACCAACTGAGCCACCCAGGTGCCCTATCTATGCATTTTTATATGCATTTTGTCATTTGACCTTCACACGGTCCTTGGAGGTGATGGGCTGTTTATTTTTGTTTTACAAATGATTACACTATAGTTCATTAAAGTTAAGTGAGTTACTAAAGGTCTCAGAATTTCTCTTGATTTTTAGAGGAAAAATTTTAATGTTCTTTGCGCGAAAGGAAAAACCTTACCTGGACTTTTAAAGCTTGTAAAGTCTTATCTTCCAGATGAGGAATTAATGACCGGATAGGTTAAGTGTCGTGTTTGAGGTCAACTAGCTAATCAGTGGTGGAACTTGGACTAAAACCCAAGTCATGCTTTCTCCCTTGTACTATACTACCTACAACTAGTCATTCAGGTCTCTTAGCCTCTCCTGTGCATCATGTTGCAATGCGTTGTGAGAGATCAGCGTGCAAAATAAGTTGAAGGTAGTCTCTGGCGTTGAAGAACTTAGACTGAAATTGGGGAGAGAAAACTGCCACATAGAGAGTAAGCGATCAAATGTGTAGTACTCCCTCTTCGAGAGTTCTCTGAAGGGAATGATCCGTTGTGGGGTGGAAGAGTAGAGTGTGACATTATGGGAAAAGGATAATTAGATCTGAGGCTTGAAGGACAGGTTGCTTCTCTGTAGATGGAAGGCCTTCCACGTTGAGGGGGTAACCTAAACAAAAGCCAAAATGAGCATGACATATGATGGGAAGTGAGGAGAATAGGAATGGACTTGGAAGAAAATAAGGCTGGGTAGATAAATTGGAGCCAGATCATGCAAGGCCTTGAAAGCCAGCCAGAGGAATTTGGACCTTTTTCATTCTGTCAGTCAACATTTATTAAGTACCTACTGCAAACAAGGTGTTGTGGTAGATGGTGGGAATTAAAAATTGGGAGTAATCCTTGCCCTTTAGGCTAGTAAGGAAACAGTTATAACAGGTTGTGGTAAGTGAGAACTTAAAAGAGGTGAGAACATGGTGCCCTCAAAGCAGAGAAAGAAGTGCAAAGGAGATAGCATGTCAAAGGTAAGAAAGTGACAAGTAGCTGGTGTGTTGAGAGAAGTAAAGCATGGTAAGAAATGTGTGCCTGAAAGTATGCTGGAAAGGTGGGCAGAGGCCAGAGATCATCAGGGGCCTTGTATGCAGTGCAAGCAGTTGTCTCTAAGTGGGGTTTATATTTACTTTTCAACCTGAAAAAAAGAACTTGAGCTTTATTAATATTTAATGTATGGGTGATACAGGTTCTCTCAGTCTTCCAAGATGGGGCCATTACACATTTGATATACAAGGTGATATCTCGAGGAAAGAGTCGAAGCTTCACAAAGCAAAGGGATTGAGAGTGGTGACCTTACTAATTTGCTATTATCATATTGTGACTTACTGTAGTTTACTTGAGCCTGATTGAGTGGATATACATTATATCATGTGCTTTTAACTAAATTAGTCTTCTCAAAATGAACAAGTGGCTTAAAGATTTGCACAAAGAAACCATGGATTAAAGGTAATTATAATACTACAAACAATAACAAAAAGGTAAAGCTGACATTTCTTCTAGTAGGAGCTATTTGTCACATTTCAAGGTAATCATATCTGTTGAGAAGGCAGCCTAAAAAATGAAATTGCCAAGAAGACTATTTTAAATGTGGATTAGCACATTATAATTATTAATGAACTTGGCCCTGAGAGTATCTTGTAGTTTGAGTCATATAGTAGCTAATGATAGTTTGACTTCATCGGGAATATGTTATTGTCTTAATTTAATCTTTATGCCATTCTCTCTTGATTTCTATATCTTAAGGATATTTAATAATATATATGTATTAATGAATATTCACAGATTGAGAGTGTAGACTCACATTTTACCTATGGGTGTGTGCTGTCAAAAGTTTTAGGCCTGGGAAGCCACCCAGGCTAATTTAAAGTGCTTTTAATGAGGGAGTGTTTTAAGTGAGGGAATGATGTCTTAGGAAGTTCAGAAGGGCAGGTGGAGTGTAGGAGCTCAAGACATGAGGCAAGGGAAAGCAGTTAGGAGGTTGTTGCAACACCATAACGATAGTGAGACTGGATGGGACGGTATGAAGCTGAACAATATTAGGGAGACAGAAACAGTAGGTCTGGGGCGCCTGGATGGCTCAGTCGGTTGAGTGTCCGCCTTCAGCTCAGGTCATGATCCCAGGGTCCTGGGATTGGGTTCCCCACTCAGGAGAGAGTCTACTTCTCCCTCTGCCTGCCACTCGCCCTGCTTGTGCTCTCTCTCTCTCTCTCTGGCAAATAAATAAATAAAATCTTTAAAAAAGAAAAGAAAAGAAACAGCAGGTCTAAACGATTGGTTTGGGGGCTGAGGGAAAGAGAAAAGTGGAAGATAACTCCTAGATTTTTAGCCTCGGAAACCAGATAACTATGAAACCAAAAGTAACAGGGGAGGAACTGTGTTTTGAGTGAAGGTAAGAATTTGGTTTGGGGGCGCCTGGGTGGCTCAGTCGTTAAGCGTCTGCCTTCGGCTCAGGTCATGATCCCAGGGTCCTGGGATTGAGCCCCGAGTCCAGCTCCCTGCTTGGCTGGAAGCCTGCTTCTCCCTCTCCCACTCCCCCTGCTTGTGTTCCTTCTCTCACTGTGTCTCTCTCTGTCAAATAAATAAATAAAATCTTAAAAAAAAAAAAACAAAGAAGTTTGGTTCGGGGCATGTTGGAGTTACCTGTGTGACATCCTGGTGCAGAAGTCCAATAGCCAGTCTGGAGTATGGTCTATAGTCAAGAGAGATATGAGAATGAAGATTTATGAGATGTCAGGGTAGAGGTGGTATTTGATGCCATGAGTGTAAATGGAATCATCAAGAGAGAGTGCAAATTAAAAAGAGAAGTAGAACCAGGATGGAACCTGCAGAACCCCTACATTTGAAAAAAGGAGTACAGGAAGAGGAATCTGGAAAGAAAAGGTGTGAGAGGTAGGGAGGGAGCCTGGAGAAAATGGTGCAGTGCAAGTCAGCAAGGCAAGAATTCCAAAAAGGAGGATGTGATCAGCATCTTCAGATGCTACAGAAGCCAAGAAAGTCAAGAACTAAAAAGTCCATTGGATTTAGTAATTAGAGAACCAGATCATTAGAGTTCTTGTAAGAGCAATTTCAGCAGAGTGACAGGATCGAGGCAGTGAGTAGACCATGCTTTTTAAAAGTTGCTCAGAAAAAAAAGAAGCAATCATGGTGACTAGAATTAAATGAAGTGTCCAAGAAAGGTTTTACTTTTGTAGCTGGTTGTTTTTTATTTTGTTTTACATGGGGAAGAATTGGGACATATTTGTAAGGCAAGGAGAAAAGGCCAACAGACAAGGGAAGAGGTTGAAGAGATAGAAGGGGTGGGGAACTGATGCAATCCGTTGTTGAGCCAGGAAGTGACATGATGGGAACAGAATTTTGGGTTGGCAGCAGTGGATGCATTGGATGCAATGCAGAGAGGAAAGACGAAAGGTAGGAAAAACTACAGCTGTTGTAATGAAAGCAGCTCAGAGCAGAGGTGGTGACCATTGGAGGGGGTGGTGGTGGGCGCACTGGGAATAGAAAGGAAGACGCAATTCAAAGAACATTTATTTATTTTTTTTTTAAGATTTTATTTATTTGACAGAGAGAGACACAGTGAGAAAGGAAACACAAGCAGGGGGAGAGGGAGAAGCAGGCTTCCCGCTGAGCAGGGAGCCCGATCCCAGGATCCTGGGCACTTAACTGACTGAGCCACCCAGGTGCCCCTCAAAGAACGTTTAAAGCAGATGATTTTTGCCAGGGGTCAGCAAAATCCACTGGGGACCTTTTTCTACCTAGATAGCATCCTTCTGACTGCCTCTACACCCAAAGATCAACACTTGTAGAAAACCTCTGGGAGTGAGCCTCTGTCGCAAGCACAGGCATTTGATCCCTGGGAGACACTGGGTGGAAAATTGAGAGCCACTGTTTTAAAGGAAGAAATGACAGGCTGTGGGGGCAGATTGGATGTAATCAATTAGCCCTGAGGTTTCTTCTCTTTTTTTTTTTTTTAAGATTTTATTTATTTATTTGACAGAAAGAGAGGGAACACAAGAAAGGGGAGCAGCAGGCTTCCTGCTGAGCAAGGAGCCCGATGGACTCGATCCCAGGACCCTGGGATCATGACCTGAGCCGAAGGCAGATGCTTAACCGACTGAATCACCCAGGCGCCCTGGCCCTGAGGTTTCTATCCAGGGATAGTAGGGGAATGGTTATTACCAGTGGGAAAAAATGGAATACTTGGGAGGATATTAAGCTTATACCATTCAGCTTTGTTATAAAGCACTTAGGCGATACAACTCTGCTGGCTCTGGGGACTGAGAAGAAAAGTTTTAGTTTATAAACTTTACATCTAGTCACACAGCATAAGAGCATATTCTTCCTTTAAAAGGGTTTTTCCCTAGATTCCAGAAAGGAGATTTTGGCTTTGGAGAAATGACCGTATGTTCTGGTGTGTTTAATATTTTGTGTCTGGAGAAATACAGTTGATTTAGTTATTTTTATTTTATTTTATTATTTATGTGAGTGCCAGCGTAAGGAAAATAAGCTGATTCCTTCATACAATTCGTGTTTGATTTCAGTTTAAAAAGCACAACTCTTGAAATAATTTTGTATGTGAACAAAGTGCTGGTGATTACAGCGTTAGTAGATTTGCCTTTTGGAAAGAATAAAAGAGTTAGAGAACTCAAACTTGGTTTGTTTCTGTGACTTGGCTCCCAAGACATTACTAGAATTCTTTGACATATATCCAGTTAAGAATAATCTGTCACGGGGCGCCTGGGTGGCTCAGTTGGTTAAGCGACTGCCTTCAGCTCAGGTCATGATCCTGGAGTCCCGGGATCGAGTCCCGCATCGGGCTCCCTGCTCGGCGGGGAGCCTGCTTCTCCCTCTGACCCTCCTCCCTCTCATGCTCTCTGTCTCTCATTCTCTCTCTCAAATAAATAAATAAAATCTTTAAAAAAAAAAAAAAGAATAATCTGTCACGTATGTAAAATGTTATACTTCGCACTTGGAAAATGGGAAGCTTTGATTTTGAAAGAGACTCAGAAAAATCATAGACTTATTAATAAAACCAGTTGATCAATAAAACTATTTTTTAAAAGATGTTATTTATTTATTTGAGAGAGAGAGAAGATAGAGAGCACAAACGGTGGGGAGGGGCAGAGGGAGAAGGAGAAGCAGACTTCCCACCGAGCAGGGAGCCCGACAGGAAGCTTGATCCCAAGACCCTGGGATCATGACCTGAGCTGAAGTCAGATGCTTAACCAACTGAGCCACCCAGGCGCCCCTGTACAATTTTTTTTAGTTAAGAATTATTTTGGTTGCAGAAACCCAAACCAAACTAAGCAGAAGTGGAATGTATTGCCTCATATAGTTCCTAAGACTGGGGGTGGATCTAGGTTTAGGTCCAGAGAAATCCAAAGGCTCAAATTATCTTGGCTGCAACATCTCCTGCTGTGGAGAGTCTAATTCTGTATAGTCAGCTAAAATGGCATTGGCAGTTCTAGGAATATATTGCCATAACTTAATAACCCCTGTTAAAAAAGAAGCATTTTTCTTCTAGCACCCACATACCAGTTTCTTGGAAGGACTTTGATTAGCTCTGCTTTTTCTACCTCTACAAACTATCACTCTTTCCAAGATGATGGAGACTGTGATTCTAGGCCTGGGTCATGTGCCCATCCCTGGTATATCAAGATTGGCAGCCTCACCAAACTGAAATGCAGAATGGGGTGGTTGCTAGGCAAACTTGCCTCCACTCTTACAATGCAGATGTTGAAGCCATTGATTTATTATTATGTATTTATGATTAATTTTAAAAATAAAAAAATTTTAATTTAAAAAATTAAAAAGAAAAATTTTTAAGATGTGTGCCCAATGTGGGGCTCAAACTCATAACCTCCGAGATCAAGAGTCACATGCTCTTCCAACTGAGCCAGCCACATGCCCCAAGATATTTTATAGCTAAATTGTAAACTTAAAAAAAAAATTGAAACAATATAAATAATAATGATGTTATTGAGAGCTTACAGCTGCTAAGCTCTTTATGTGCATTATCACAGTTTATTCTTTTAACAGCACTGTAAGGCAGGCATAATCAATTTGAAGAAATTGAGGCCTGGAGAGATTAAATAATTTGTCGATGGTCACAGCACTTGGTAGAGGCAAGGTAGTTATTCAGATTAGTCAGACTCCACACCTCTTGGTATTTATCATTATAATAGACTGCTTCTCTGATGAATCTGTTTAGGTTAAGAAGCTAGCAAATCTAAAGACCAACAGGATTTATTGTTATGATTGGCTTAATGTGCGGGAAATTGTGCTCCTGGATTCTGTGTTGTTGCATCTGTCTGGAGGTTATTGTTAATGCCTCCTTGCCTTTGTCTAGGATTTTTCATGCTGGGCACAAATAGCTGTATGTGATTAATCAGCTCATATTGAATACCCACACCCTGCTAGGCACTCTGGGAGAGATGGAAAGAAAATAGCAACTTAGCCAGTGAAGCACCCCACACAGGCCCTACTTTTAAGAAGTACCCAGAATGGGTATAAACATGCTAATAAACTGCACATAAATTAACCTACATTATTTCATACATTACAAGTGGTAGACAACTGCTGAAAGAACTTGGAATAAGGAAGCAGCTGATGTTAGGAATGTCTTCTGGGTCAGGTGAGGGGGGGTGGGAGGTACAGAAGATAGACATAAATATTCTTTGTGAGGGCAGTGGCATGTCCAGAGGTAAGAATGAGCAAGTGATGTGCAAACTCCAGCAAACACACTTGATGAAATAGCTGGTTTTCAAGACTTTAAAGCACTGATTTTTTAATAAATTTAATGTATTATTAGTAAAAATAATAAACTGATGTCTTAGGTATTGTAACAATTTTATTCATTGTCTGCTAACTGCTTTATAATGCAAAAGTCAGTTTTCTTTTGTAATCATTCTAGCCAAACTTTTTCTGTTAGCTCTTCCATTTTTAGTATATTACAATGTTATTTTACTTTTGAAAAACATCAATTTTAGCAAAGTAGCATTCTCCAAACCGTATCCACCTTTACAAATAAATGTTTGCCCAAATGAAACACAATGTTTCACTGAACACTAAGTGTCTTGGATTTACCTCCTTATTCTGCTGTAATTGTTGGCCAGTAAAGGTATTTAAATTGTTAGCTGTTTTCATTGCAGTAAGGGCTGTCTACATTTTAAAAAACCACTAGTAATCTATACGACATTTTAGAGTACTAAGGATAAATATTTGGCGTTAGTCTTTTCAAAGATTTTTTTTAAAAAGTAAGCTCTACCCCCAATGTGGGGCTCTGAACTCATGACCCCAAGATCACGAGTCGCATGCTCCACGGACTGAGCCAGCTGGGGGCCCCCCTTTTTTTTTTTTAAGATTTTTATTTATTTATTTGACAGAGAGAGACACAGTGAGAGAGGAACACAAGCAGGGGAGCGGGAGAGGGAGAAGCAGGCTTCCCACAGAGCAGGGAGCCCAATGCGGGGCTGGATCCCAGGACTCTGGGATCATGACCTGAGCCGAAGGCAGACGCTTAACAACTGGGCCACCCAGACGCCCCACCACAGATGTTTTTATATGGATCTGCTTTGTCCACTTACAGTGTTATAGAGTTGATTTTTGTATTTGTTAATTTCATTTCAGGATACAAAATAATGACAGTACTCACAGATTAGTAAATGGCATTGATACTGGAAAATAAAGAAAATAATTTTAAATGCTGCCAAGCTAGTTTTTAGCAGCCAGGTCTGGCAGATTTGTAAATATATTCATATGTATTTATATGTATATTTTCATCTATATATTTGACAAGAAAAATGTTTTCCTTGCATGTTTTTCCTCTGCTTCTCTCTAGGGACATTGCGGTTGGGAGAAAGATCTGTTCTGCTCTTACTCCTCTACCACCAACGTTTCCTCCCACTCTTTTTATTTCTCAAATTCCCTTCTATTTCTTTTGTGCTTGGGCCTCAAAAGAAGTCTTTGGGATCCTTAGGACATCTCCAATCCTTGGGTTGTGGTAACAGAAACTCCCTGAGTCTTCTGGTACCAGAAATGCTTTGGTTCCAAACCTAATAAGCATGAGAGGACAAGATACTTGGGAGAAAAATAAAGCAAAGCGTTTCTGATGGCCATTAGCTCCCTATGTGACCTTGGAAAAAAAATTTCAGCATTACAAGCCTTACATTTCTTATCTATTAAAAATAGGATGCCTTCTAGTTCTCATATTTTATCACTCTAAATATAACATAGAGACTGAAGAGTTGTAGTTAAACTGACTATATACAAATACATGGACTGTCAGAGAATTGAAATATAATCAAACTATTTTTAACACTAAAAATATTGTAAATATAGTTTAATCTCTTTTTGATTATTCAGATGGAACCTCTGGATTTGTAATACCTTATTGTGAACTTTATTGTTGTGATGGAGATACACGGAAGTGCCAGATAAGAGATTTTTATGTTGTAGATGTGTAGATAAATCAGCTTTCGCTCTTCCATCTTTCATTATAAATAGTAACTAGTCTTCATGGGGCGCCTGGGTGGCTGGCTCAATCGTTAAGCGTCTGCCTTCGGCTCAGGTCATGATCCCAGGGTCCTGGGATCGAGCCCCGAGTCGGGCTCCCTGCTTGGCAGGAAGCCTGCTTCTCCCTCTCCCACTCCCCCTGCTTGTGTCCCTTCTCTTGCTGTGTCTCTTTCTGTCAAATAAATAAATAAAATCTTTAAAAAAAAAAATAAGTTGTAACTAGTCTTCTTTAGACCAACACTGGCAGCATTTATAAAGCTGTCTTCAAGCAGAAAAGAATCCCTTAGGGAAGAAGGAATATTGAGTGATCTAGATTGCAGTTAATTTTGCCACTGATTATTGTGTAACTTGAGTTTCTTTATTGTTCTTTAGTGAATGAGGGCAAGACCCTCTTAATGAATATTGCAAAGAAGGCCAAACTCTAGGACTTAGATGCCAAGTGATTCCTTTCTCTCTGCCCTTTTTAGTGTGAAAAATGAGGAGAAAGGGGGAAATTATTTGCATAAATAATATATTTGTGTTGGCCATTGTTGTCAACTAAATTTACTCACAATGATTTAGATGTTTGGAATATTTTGACAAGTAAGGAATCAACTTCTTTTGCAAAAAGTTTAATGTATTCTCTATTAGCATTAGAACACTGGCATGAAATTATTTTTATGCCAGGCATTCTGCTCCTGTAGACTGCATTCTTGGCACCCAGCAAAACACCAGTCACATCACTGGTATTATGTATGTTTACTAAATGAAAGAAGGATGGAGTATACAGAGCATCAAATCTCAAGTATAAAAAGGTTATTTAAAACACAGGTGACCAGGGCGCCTGGGTGGCTCAGTCGTTAAGCGCCTGCCTTCGGCTCAGGTCATGATCCCGGCGTTCTGGGATCGAGCCCCGCATCGGGCTCCCCGCTCGGCGGGAGGCCTGCCTCTCCCCCCTCCACTCCCCCTGCCTGTGCTCCTCTCTCACTGTGTCTCTCTCTGTCAAATAAATAAATAAAATCTTTAAAAAAAAAAAACACAGGTGACCTAGGGACGCCTGGGTGGCCCATTTGTTTAAGCAGCTGACCCATGGTTTCAGCATAGGTCATGGTCTCAGGGGTCTTGGGATCAAGCCCCAAGGCTCTCTGCTTGAAGATTCTCTCTCTCTGCCCTTCCCCCCATCTCATGCACCCTATCTCTCAAATAAATGCACTCTATCTCTCAAATAAATAAATCTTTAAAAGTAAGTAAATGGAGGGCGCCTGGGTGGCTCAGTTGGTTAAGCGACTGCCTTTGGCTCAGGTCGTGATCCTGGAGTCCCTGGAACGAGTCCCGCGGGCTCCCTGCTCAGCAGGGAGTCTGCTTCTCCCTCTGACCCTCCCCCCTCTCGTGCTCTCTCTATCTCATTCTCTCAAATAAATAAATAAAATCTTTTAAAAAGTAATAAAATAAAAATAAAAGTAAGTAAATGGAGCACGTGGGTGGCTCCGTCATTTAAGCATCTTCCTTCAGCTCAGGTCATGATCCCAGGGTCTTGGGATCCAGCCCCACATGTGGCTCCCTGCTCAGCGGGGAGTCTGCTTCTCCCTCTCCCACTCCCCCCTGCTCGTGCTTGTGCTCTCTCTCACACAAAAATAAATAAAATCTTAAAAAAACTAAATTAAAAAATAATAAAAATAAGTAAATAAATAAAATACAGGTGGCCTAAAAGTGCTGCTGCAGTGCAGTTTACTTTTTAGGTCCTTGAAATTGAAATACAAGAAAAATAATGAATTTGTTATATACCACATTCAGGATATAATTACCGCTAGGGCGCAAGGAGGATGAATGGAGTCAAAGAGAGGTTCATGGGGGTCTTTTGTCAGGGAATAAAGCTGAACAAATATGACAGGATGTGAAGATTGATAAAGTTGAGTTATATGAATGTTCATTATATTGTACTCTGAATTTTTTAGTGTATTTTAAATATTTCACAGTTTTTAAGATTCAGATGAAATTAAAAAGCTGTCCAATTTTTCTTTGTGCTGGGTTACTTTACTGTCACTTGGATTAATTCTGACTCCTTAACATTTTTGAAAGTTGAAATATAATTAACACACAGTAAGATGCTCTTAGGTGTTCACTTGAGTGAGTTGTAACAATTGTGTATAACGGTGTCATGACTACATAAAGTACTGAACATTTCCGTCATCCCCAGAAGGTTCCCTTATTGCCCTTCCCTGTCAGTTTCTCTCCCCATTCTCAACCCAGGTAACTGCTTTCTGATTTCTTTCACCACAGATCAGTTTTGTTCTTGAAATTTATATAGGAATGGAGCCACATAGTCGGTACTGTCTTGCGTAAGTCTTCTTTCACTTTTCATTGTGCTTTTGAGATTAATGGTTTTTACCTGTATCAGTAGTTTTTTGTTTTGTTGTGCGTGTGTGTGTGTGTGTTTTTTTTTTTTTTTTTAGTGAACTCTAAGCCCAATGTGGGGCTTCGGTTTACCACCCCAAGAAGATCAAGAGTCATGTGCTTTACTGACTGAGCCAGCCAGGCGCCCCAGTAGTTCATTGTTTTTCTAATGTTGATTATTATTTCATTGTATAAGTATTCCATAATTTTCTTTTCTTAAGTTTTTTATTTATTTACATAATGTCTACACCCAACATAGGGCTTGAACTCATGACCCTGAGATCAAGAGGCACACGTTCTGAGCCAGACAGGCACCCCCATAATTTTCTTGTTATAATTTGGATTGGTTTTGATTTCTGGACTTTATGAGTAAGTCTGCCATGAACATTCTTGTTCAATTTTTGTGTGTGTGTGAGTGAATGTGAATATGTGTTTTCATTTATCTTGGGTACGTACTTAAGTGTAGAATTGCTGATTCATGGGTGATGCATGTTCAACTTTATAAGAAACTGCGAAATAATCCCCTAGAGTAAATGTACCATCTTACACTCCTAACAACAATGTATGAGAGTTCTTAATGTCCTTGCTGACATTAAATGGTATTCATCTTATTATTTTAGCTCTTAATGTCCTTGCTGACATTAAGTGGTATTCATCTTATTATTTTAGCTCTTGTAGTAGGTGTGAAATGGTATTTTGTTTTGGTTTTTAATTTCCATTTACCTGGTGAATAAAGAAAAGGTATCTTTCCATGTGTTTATTGGCCATTCATATATATATATATATATATATATATATATATATATATATATAGTTTAAAAGATTTTATTTATTTATTTGACAGAGAGCACAAGTAGGCAGAATAGCAGGCAGAGGGAGAGGGAGAAGCAGATTCCCTGCGGAGCAGGGAGCCCAGTGCGGGGCTCGATCCCAGGACCCTGGGACCATGACCTGAGCCAAAGGCAGACGCTTAACAACTGAGCCACCCAGGTGCCCATGTGAATATTTTTCTAATCTGGAGCTTGTCTGTTCATTTCCTTAATGGTAGATTTAGCTGAGCTGAAATTTTTTCCTTCATGGTTACTGTTTGTTCTGTCCAAGAAATCTTTGCCTACTTCAAGGTCACGAAGATATTCTATATTTTTTTCTATTAGCTTTATGGTGGTATTTCAAGTTTAGACCTATAATCCATCTTTTTTTTTTTTAAAAAAGATTATTTATTTTAGAGAGAGAGAGTGTGTGTGTGTGTGTGCATGAGCAGGGGGAGGGGTAGATGGAGAGAGAGAGGGGAAGCAGACTCCCCACTGTGCAGGGAGCCTGACATGGGGCTTTATCTCGCGACCCCATATCATGACCCGAGCTGAAACCAAGAGTCCCATGCTTAACCGATTGAGCCACCCAGGTGCTCCATGATCCATCTTAAAATAATTTTTTTGTATTGACTATGTTTCTTTGCTATTACTTTGTCCTCACCTGACTGATAAGATTCTTCTACCCTAAAGATCCTCATTATTTCTCTTTGTGGGGTAATGGCAGAAGACTGCTGTGTAACTTTTACCAAACACTTTAGTAAACACTGCTGACCTATTCATTTATATGTGTTCCCTCTTCAGTGATGTGTCACTGAAATATCAGACAAATGGAGTCATCTCTCTCTGTTTTATTATAATTACTCCCCATCACACTTTCAGGGCCACCAAGTGTCTGGTTTTGAAGCAGAATACTCAGGAAAGCCATAGGGAAACAGCAGCCTGGGCTGGAAGTTGCCACCTGGAATCATGAAGTATTACATGTGAAAACATGATTATTTAGAGGATTTTGATGCCTTCTTCTAAGCATCTTGTACAGCATCTTGTAATGGTATTAATGTCACAGAACGAGAAGAACTACTCATTAACACTAATAAATGGGAGAGAATGCACTGAACCAAAAGTTGCAGTCTTATAACTTGTAAGACTCCCTCAAATGCAGGTCTGTAGTTAAAATAGCAGGCTAATTTATTTTTTGCCATGTTGATATGCTGAATGGGGAGGGGGAGGATGTGGCAAAATAGAAAGGATTAAGGAGGCATGGACATAAAATCCTTTAATACTACTTGGTAAGGTATTCATTTTATCCATTTGAAGAAATCTAAAATTATTTATGAAAGGAATGTATTTTTAAGTTGGAGTTGGGAACTAGTGGCAAATCATTGGGTATTAACCAGTTAGGAACAAAGTGCAGCTGAAACGAATGTTAACCCTGTTAGATTGTGTTTATTGTCAACAACAATACATCCTCCCCCCCGCCAAAAAAAAAAAACTCTCCTGAGACACTGTTCTCAGATTTTCAGAAAAAAGTTTGAACAGTTATTTTGGATTTCTTATTTGGAAGATAATAATCTTGAGTTTGGTTAAAACATTTTCTTTCTTTTTTTTGTTGTTTTGTTTTTTAACTTTTATTTTTCACATTTAAGTTCTCAGTGCACCTGGAATTTTTTTTTTTTTAAGATTTTTATTTTTATTTATTTGACAGAGAGAGACACAGTGAGAGAGGGAACACAAGCAGGGGGAGTGGGAGAGGGAGAAGCAGGCTTCCCGCCGAGCAGGGAGCCCGATGCGGGGCTCGATCCCAGGACCCTGGGATCATGACCTGAGCCGAAGGCAGACGCTTAACGACTGAGCCACCCAGGCGCCCTGGAATTTATTTTTGTATAAATTGTTTTTGTGGGTTTTTTTTCTTACTTTTGGTTAAAATATTTTCTGTGAGCAATCAACTCTTTTTATAGATTTATTTATTTGAGAGAGCGCGCACGAAGAGAGAGGAGGGGCAAAGGGAGAGGGAGAGAGAAACTCAAGCAAACTTTGTGCTGAGCATGGAGCCCATGTGGGGCTTGATCCCGCCGAGATCACGACCTGATCCAAAACCAAGTGTCAGATGCTTAACTGACTGTGCCACCTGTGCCTTTTCCATGACATTGTCCCTGCAGCATCTCCTCAGCAGTAGGAGCAATCTGTACAGCTGTCATGAACACTTTAGGCACAGCCTGATCAAGGCAAGAACTAGAGAATCTGGGGCTTATTATGGCCCAGGAAGGTGTGAGAACAGGCCAGGGTTGCCTCTCTTCCAGGGCGAGAGAAAGTGCTGTTGAGCAGAATAGATCCAGGTGAATCTATGCTGATGATCATGTTCTATTGTAGTAAAAGCTTTGGAGCCATGCAGGCCTAGTGTTCTACGTGATGTCAGGAAAATAACTTTAAGCCTTGGTTTCTTTCTCAAATGATTGTGAAGGTTATGTAAAGTTTTTTTATATAAAGTACCTAGCACATAATAGGTGTTCAAAAATGTTAATCTCACTTCTTCTATACTTCATATCTGGATGGAAAAGAGAATCTCTTTCTGCCTGTGTGGAGAAACTGGTGCTAGCTAGGAGCAGGTCAATGAAGAAACGGAAGCTGATAGGACTCTGATTCATCTCTTTTATGTACACCCGATGTTTAGGTCATCTACTCCTATAATTTCAGCTGTTACCTGAGTCTCTATAATGTTTAGCTACATCTTTTTGTTCCCAGTCTTTCTGTGATCTCTTACCAGCACATCACATTTAACCAGGCAAACTTTTTTGCATCCATATGTTATATAATCAGTGGATGCAGTCTCTGGCCCTGTCTTCTCTGTTCCCTTTGGCTAGGAGGCTTTCTCATTGTTCTTGTCCTTCCCAATTTTCATTCAAGGCTAATGAAGAAAGCAGGAGTGGGGCGTCTGGGTGGCTTAGTTGGTTGATCGGTGGACTCTTAGTTTTGGCTCAGGTCATGATCTTAGGGTCATGGGATTGAGCCCGACATTGGGCTCCACACTCAGCATGGTCTGCTTGAGATCCACCTCCCCCCATCTGCTTCTCCTCCTGCTCGCCTGCACGCACGCACGCACGCACGCCCTCTCTCTCTCAAATAAATAAATAAGCTATTAAAAAAAAAAAGGAAGAAAGCAGAAGTAACTCCTCACATCTCCCCAGGTAGTAGGCATTATTTTGAACAAACAAAATTCCTACCTTTAAAGAGCTTATAACAAGGTAATATGATGGTTACTGTTCATACTAAATGCAGATCGTGACTTTTATGCACTATTTTTAAATAATTTTATTTTTAAAAATAATGTTCACCTTTCAGTTTTTGCCATTTCTTTGCCATTTAAAACAGCTTCCTTAAACCCTCTCCTTCCCTTTTTTATTACAGTAGGAATCTGTTATTCATTGAGCACCTCTCCTTAGTAATTGTTTTATAAGCTAGAGACTGGTGAGGACTGTCCTTTGTTCAGGGCATGAGGAAGCAGAAGTGGACACATAGCATTGCTGCTCAGCTGTATTTGCTTCTATAGGGTCTTCAGGAGCACCAGAAATCTCCCAGTGGGCACCAGATTCATTGGGTTGTGTGCTATCAAGTCTTATTCCATATATGGAATTTTATTGCTCCTCAAAAGAAAAACATGTTGAGACAGTAGTTTCTAAGAGTCAGACTTTGCCACAATTCCTTTTAGACCTAGTACCTCAGGCCTTTCCTAGCATAGATTTAAAATTCTTTCAGAAGCCCAAATTCTTTACAGGGACAGATGATTGATTAATTTTTGTCTGTGGAAAGAAAGGATCTTAAGTTAGTGCATTGCCCACAAACTAAATTAACTGACTGCCGATTTAAGCTTTGGGAAACTTAAAACATATTTAAGAATATCCCATCTGAAACCGAAGCCAGATATTTTCAGATGATGTACCAGCATAAGGAAATCTACAGCATGGGTCCCTTCAGTAATCCATCTCAGTTGAATAGTTTGTGGCTTAAGCAAGTATTTTTCCACTCTCCAGTTTACCACATCTTTCTTGGCATCAAATTACCTTTCTGCTTAATTCAAATCATTAGTTTGACTGTTGGGCTAAATTCAGTTATGGAAGTAGTAATGGAAATTATACAGTGATGTTACTGCTGCATCGTTCACATATGGTCATAGTATTTATGTCCTGATGATCTTGTTTTGTTTCCCTAAAGTTATGTTTTAAATTGGCTATGTACAGAGTGGGACCCATTAGCAAAACGGGAATCTGCATATGCATGACCCAATTTACTCTCAAGGGAGGAAATAAGTAATTTCTCTGTAATGGCCCTCAATTCCATCCTAGGGAGGAGGTTGTTACTGGAATTCACATTTCACAGATACTTTCTGTGACCCTTCATAAATAAGGTAGGGAGAAAGACTTTCAGTTTTATCTTCCTTCTTTCCTTTCCCCTCTCGCCATTTGATCCTCGGGTGTGTGTTCTGGCATCTGGTTTGGTGGGTGTGACATACGGCTTTTTTTTTCCCTTTTAAGTTTTTATTTTAATTCCGTTTAGTTAACATAAAATGTTATATTAGTTTCAGGTATACGATATAGTGATTCAACACTTGCATACATCACTCGGAGCTCATGACAAGCGCACTCCTTAATCCCCGTTACTTACTTAACCCATCCCCCCACCCACCTCCCCTCTGGTGACCATCAGTTTATTCTCTATAATTAAGAGTACTTCTTGGTTTGTCTCTCTCTCTTATTTTTTTTTTCCTTTGCTTGTTTGTTTCTTAAATTCCACATATGAGTGAAATCATATGCTATTTGTCTTTCTCTGACTTATTTTACTTAACATTATACTCTCCAGCCCCATCCATGTTGTTGCAAATGGCAAGATTTCATTCTGTTTAAGGCTGAATAATATTCCATTGTGTGTATATATATCTACACATCACATCTTCCTTATCGTTATCCATTCATCAATCTGTGGATCTTTGGGCTGCTTCCATATCTTGGCTACTGTAAATAATACTACTATAAATGTAGGGGTGCATGTATCCCTTTGAATTAGTGGGCTTTTTCTTTTATTTGGATAATATTATCTTTCCCATTTCCTCTTCCCTGCATCTAGCATTTCCATGCTACTTCTTTCATACTTCACACACATGGTCCCCTAGTGATTCCAAACACACATGGTCCCCTAGTGATTCCATTTCTTATATCAGAGAGAAAGAGACAGCACAAGCAGGGGGAGTGGCAGGCAGAGGGAGAAGCAGGCTCCCTGCTGAGCCAGGAGCCTGACTTGGGGCTCTATCCCAGGACCTTGGGACCATGACCCAAGCCGAAGGCAGATGCTTAACTGACTGAGCCACCCAGGCGTCCCCCAAACACAATTTTAAGGTTCTGGTAACTTTAGATGAATTTGAGGGAGGAAAAGTGGGATAAGTAACTTTTCCTCAAATAAAACTGAAGTTTCTAATAATGCTTCAAAAAATGCAACCAATGTGTTATGAAAAAGAAACTGGTATATTTATGAAATCCTGTCTTTCTATTCAGGTCCTATACACAGTTATGCTTATTAGGAAGTGTAACAAAGGTGGAAAGCCATTCTGGGCTCCTACCTTTAAACTTTTTGTTTAACAGTCATTACTTGTCTCTCCAGTCTGTACTATTTGGGCAAGATGTAGGTAATTAATCTCCAATTTCCCTACAGGAAAATATCTTCTGCATGCATTTTTTAATAAGGAATTTGCTAGCGTTTTTATTCTTGCAGAATATGAAAGGAATTCTTACATAGTACAGTAACTATGCATCTGTCTATGTTGATAGAAACTATTTGACAAATTTAAAAGCTTCCACACCATAGCCATAGTGACTGACTAGGTTTGATTGTTTTGCTCTCAGTTGCCCTATATTTTTCCTTACTTTTGGCCCATAGGATGCCATTATTTAGGTTATTTTTATCTCCTAAAACTAATCAATTTAGGCTCTTTTTCTTTAAGATTATTTACTTGACAGAGAGAGAGTGTCCCCCCTCCAGAGCCTATACTCTTAACTACTGTGCTAATTATGATCAGAATTCATCCCAAATGTTGATTCTGAGATAGCTACTTAACTAGGAAAATGTACAACTTTAGGGGACGAAACACTAAAAGTTTAGCAAGATAGTTACATACACAGCAAAATTCTGGAGACCTCTCTTGTAATTTCTTCACTTTTTGGTAAATTTGACATTTTCATTTTTATTATTTTTTAAAATAACTTTTTAAAAAAGATTTTTATTTATTTATTTGAGAGACAGAGAGAGAGAGAGCAGGAGCAGCATGGGAGGAGCAGAGAGAGAGGGAGAAGCAGACTCCCTGCAGAGAAGGGAGCCCAATGCAGAGCTCGATCCCAGGACCCTGTGATCACAACCCGAGCCAAAGACAGACGCTTAATGACTGAGCCACCCAGGCGCCCCTAAAGTAACTTTTTATCACAAAATAATCAAGTACTTTTAAAAATTCAATCAATAGGAGATTATATAAATTAAAGATTTCCCTTTCCCCAGGTTTTTTTTTCTGTCCATGTAATTTTCTTTACTTTGGCACATTTTATAGGGTAAGACTTTATATTATTGTATTCTTATAGATGTACCTACATTATCTATTATAATAATGGTAAGCATTTCGTGTTCTCATAGTGATCACTTAGGGAGGTTTCAGAGAGCCATCTCATGTATGTTATGTGCTTCTATGATATTAACATATTTACAGAGTGCCCAATTCCTTTTGTGATTTAAAAAAAATAGGGTTTGGGGCACCTGGGGCTGTTGGTTAAGTGTCTGCCTTCAGCTCAGGTCATGATTCCGGGGTCCTGGGATCGAGCTCTGTGTTGGGCTCCCTGCTCAGTGGAGAGTCTGCTTCTCCCTCTCCCTCTGCTGCTCCCCTTGCTTGTGCTCTCTCTCTCTGTCAAATAAATAAATAAATAAAATCTAAAACAAATTTTTTTAAAATAGAGATAAATTTGTTTTAAAGCAAGGAAAGAAAAAAAGAAATCTTATATTTATTGTACTGAGGCTTATAGCAAAATTCCAGATTACTTTGGAGGGAAACAACTTCTGGTTTCTTTTTTTTTTTTTTTTTTTTAGAATGAGAGACAGAGAGCACAAGAGGGAAGAGGGCAGAGGGAGAAGCAGACCCCCTGCTGAGCAGGGAGCCCGATGTGGGACTCGATCCCGGGACTCCAAGATCATGACCTGAGCCGAAGGCAGTCGCTTAACCAACTGAGCCACCCAGGCGCCCCTGGTTTCTTAAGTACATGCCCAGTAGTGTATATATTTTAGGTGGCTTAATTAACCATTTCAAATGTAAAGATCCTAATGATATTTAATCATTCTTTAACTATTCTTCAATATAGACTTGAAATTAAAAAGAAACAAGTTGTATTGAAAAGGCCCATGTGGCCTTTGTTGTGGTGGTTTGTTTTACTTGGATTTATAGATTAAGGCTAAAGTCAAATTTGGGATAACCTGTGCAGGTATCTGGGGAGTGCACAGAGACAAGCCCTTTACCTGATTATATGCGATTATTTGAGGGCAGGAACGCTGTAGTATACATCTTACAGTGTCCTGTTCACAAATCATGTGATGTGTTTGATGCATGAGTGAGATCTATGTTATGTCCTTTCTTTAACTCAGTTCTTTAAAAATATTCATTTATCCATTATCTTAGGAAGTTTGTGATCTGTGCTTTGGTAGTGATCTCAAACTCTGCTTTGAGGGAAAAGTCTTTTGTAGTTTTAAGGGCACTTCTTTCCTTTTGTACACTTACCTTGGTAGGTTTTCTTTTTTTAAAGAAATTATTTATTTGACAGAGAGACAGCGAGAGAGGGAACACAAGCAGGGGGAGTGGGAGAGGGAGAAGCAGGCCTCCTGCTGAGCAGAGAGCCCGATGCGGGGCTCGATCCCAGGACCCTGGGATCATGACCTGAGCCGAAGGCAGACACCTAATGACTGAGCCACCCAGGTGCCCCTACCTTGGTAGCTTTTTAAGGAGGAATAATCCATAACAGCCAAGACTACCTTTTGTGGTGGCTGATAACCCTTAATTGAATATCACCAATCCTTCAACAGCCGATCACTGCTTTCCACCTTGAACCCTACACCTTTCCTATCTACTTACATTTCTTGGAATGTTTCATGTTACTCCTTCCCTCTATGCTGTAACCCCAGCCAGGCTCACTCTTTTCCACCTTGTCTGTCTGAGGCTCTTTGTTTATCTTTCAAAGATTGAGGTCTCCTATGCGAACGTTTCCAGACTGACTCCATCCTATCCTCTTCTTTCAAAGTTAAGCGCTTGTTTCAGTTAACCTTTTTTACTTTGTACATTTTATATCTATTTCTATAATAGTCCTTAATTATTTGTTCATTGGTAAAATATAGGAGTACTAATTACATGCTTGGTCTTTCTTTCCATCTTTGCTATTTAATGGCAGAGTGTCAAGTGGCAAGTTTGTGTTTTGTTTTGTTTTGTTTTTTTTACCTTCTCTGAGACCTTGGTTTCCATTTGTAAAATGGGAGTAATGTACCTATCTCATAGGGTTGTTGTGAGATTAAATGGAATTATACACATAAAACATAACTCTTTTTGGGACACACAACATTAAATGAGTAGTGAGGATGGTGTTTGCATATTTATATCTTCTTTTATATTTTGAACTTCTTGAAGACATGGAATGTGTTCTATTCAGCTTATGTTTCCCAGTATTTTGCCTCGAAAAGGTTTGATCTGTAAGTGCTTATTCAATGGGAAAATGACTGTCCAACACCATGAGAGCTTTACACCTATTTTCTCTTATGTTCTTACTTCTGCACTTGTTGTTTTTCTTCCTTATTCCAATAAGTTATACTATAAAAAATACTTAGGATTTTTGTTCAGTGTGTTGTGTCTTCAGCACAAATAGAATTCTAAAAAACATCTATTTTAGCCTTTAATAAGAATTATTTACCAATAATATAAATTAAAACATGCTGTGTTCATATTAGAATGGGGTTTCATGACTTGAGGGTCTTAGGAGTTCAATATCTTGCCACAGTTTTGGATGTATGAAGTACATAAGTTCTTGCAGAGTGAGAATTATTTTATGTGAGAACAAGGAATCACATTGTCTCTTGGGGAGAGTGTGGGTGACTGAGAAAGAAGACAAGAGAAAAATAACTGGGCATTTCTATTTTTGCATGAGGCTGGGGAGCCCAACATATGAGTTTTCAGAGATTTCCAGTTTTATTATTTTTTTTTTTAGTTTTTTATTTAACTTCCAGTTAACATACAGTGTTTATATAGTTTCAAGTGTACAATATAGCGATTCAGTAATTCCATACATCACTCAGAGCTCAGCACAACAAATCCCCATCACCTATTTCACCCATCCCCACCCCATCTTTCTCTGGTAACCATCAGTTTGTTCTCTTATAGTTAAGAGTCTGTTTCTTTGTTTGTCCCCCCCCCTTTTCCCTTTGCTCATTTGTTTTGTTTCTTAAATTCTACATATGAGTGAAATCATGTGGTATTTGTCTTTCTCTGACTGACGTATTTGACTTAGCACAATACTCTCTAGCTCTATCCATGTCATTAAAAAAGGCAAGATTTCATTCTTGTTTATGGCTGAGTAATATTCCATTGTGTATATTGTGTGTGTGTGTGTGTATCTCACACATCTTCTTTATCCATTCATCGATCAATGTACACATGGGCTGTTTCCATAATGTGGCTGCATCGCTGCTGTAGACATCAGGGTGCATGTATCCCTTTGAATTAGTATTTTTGTGTTCTTCCAGTTCTTATTTTTAACCCACATAAAAAAGGGAGGCATTTCCTACTGAAGAACCCATTATGGTTCATATGTGTATGCTTTCCTACTCATTCCAGGCATCCTCTTTGCATTGTTGCTGAGATAGTATTTATTTCACACTTTTCTACTGTTGGGATTTCTACCAACAGAAAATAAAAACATAATTGTAAAATTAGAGCACGGAGGCATTTATGAAGGATGGTATGTATAATATCAAAACATTTTATTCACTCACTGAACATTTCAGCAGAATAATCCAAGTTTAAGAATAATTCCAACAATTTTCTCCACTGTTAAGGGGCTATGTTACTGCTTGAATTTTCAGCTTTATTTTGCTCTGTGTCCTTTGTGTGACAGGCTTATACATTCAAGAACGATGGTCCTGAGAGGACCTTTTTTCCGGGAGCCCTGGTCTCCTTTGTGAGCTTTATCTCATTAGCCCTCCCAGTAGTTGTCTGGCGTGTATAGATCAGACTCAGAAAGGCACAATGGTCTATTTCTGAATTCCCACCACATGTAATCCATTATGCTATATGATAATGCCCTTGGGAGGAGGTCTTAGCCAGGTTTGTACACTTAATTCATTTAATAAACACTTACTGAGAACCTGCTTTTTGCCATGTACCATGCTAATTTCTGGACCTGGTGAAATGATTGTCAAAGTCTGCACTAGGTAATAACAGTAGTATCTCAAATTGGTATGGCTTCTACAATTTCTAAAATCCTGTTCCATACTTTAATTCATTTAATCTTCACAATAACCCCCTAAGGATAGGCTTTCCCTACAAAGAAACTGAAATCTAAAGAAATGGAATTGAGATACTTGTGTGAATATCACCAGTTCTGAAGGGATGGACATTGAAGCATGATATATTCCAAAAAGTAATAACTTTCTTTTGAACAGTTATATTCTTGGGTGCCTGGCTGGCTCCATAGGTAGAGCATGTGACTCTTGGTCACAGGGTCATGAATTCAAGCCCCACACTGGGCATGGAGCCTACTTAAAAAAATAATAATAATAATAAGTGACAAGTTGTATTCTTAAATCCTGCTTTTCTTTCTTTTTTTTTTTTTAAAGATTTTATTTATAGATTTTATTTATTTGACTTAAATCATGCTTTTCATTTAGTTTTAGCTTGGCTAGGGCTGCTGCACCACTCGTCTAACCACCCTCTCCCCGTGCCATTGTCGCTGCTGCCATGGCCGTGACAAGGAAGGGGACAGTGGCTTTGACTGCTTCTGATGGCTGAGAAGGCAGCATTTGCTTTCAGAGGAGGGGCCCTAGAGAGTTAAATATTGATCTCTGATAGGAAAGGTGAATTACAAGGTCAAAGGACTCTGGCCTGGGTTTTTAAAATATGTTAAGGTAAAGTAGTAGTAATAAAATGTATCCTTCTGCAGGATTGTTAGCCAGCCAGTTACAATTCTACACTATCTAAAAAACCAAACTGAAAGTTGAGGATGTACTCAGGAAAAGATGACATGGGTTTTTAGCCATGGCTTTGCCACAGACTGTGACTTGGAAGAAGTTTTATTATGTCTTTGAGCCTCTTTTTTTCTTAGGGTTTCAGTTTCATAGCTTTAAAAATGAACAGGTTGGACTGAATTATCACTAAGGTGTCTTCTAGCCCTAAAATTTTCTAAGTTATTTATTTTTAGATTAGTGTTTGTCCCCAGGACACTCTGGATGAATGTGTGTGTGCGTGTGTGAGAGTGTATGTTTGTGTAGGAGGCCAAACATAACACACTTGAAATTTATAGCTATTTCATTAATTTCTAAATATGGTAATTTATTTCAGCTATATTGAGCATACATCTGTAATTCATGTGTACTTACTACATTGGTGAATCTTTCTCCTTTCCTGGAATAATCTCCGAGAGAGAGAGTGGAGGGTTTAGCATGCGTAAAGATGAATATAATCTCAAGATAAACACTCTTACTGATTATAGGAAGCTAATAATAATGCAGATTGACTGTCAATTGCAAGGGCAAACCCTCACATGTCCAAAGCTGCTCTATAATATTACCTCAATGGAGTTTTGGAATTATATACAGATACCTCTAGAATGATGGTATTTTTCAGTTTCATCATTATTCTCACACCTCAAATTTACTCTGGCTCATTAAGAATGAAGTGGAAGTAAGTGGGGGGAATGGGAAGATGTTGGTCAAAGGCTACACACTTCCAATTATAAGGTGAATGAGTTCTGGGGATCTGTTATTCAGCATGGTAACTGTAGTTAACAATACTGTATTACATACTTTAAAGTTGCTAAGAGAGTAGATCTTAGATTTTCTCTCCACAAAAAAATTGTAATAATGTGAGGTGATAGATTTGTTAACTAACCCTATGTGGTATTCATTTTCGAATCATTTGAATCATTTTGTAAAATGTCCATCAATTTGGATTTGTCTCTTGCTTTATCATGAATAGACTGAGTTTATGTGTTGTTAGCAAGAATGCCAGAGAAGTGATGCTTCCTTTTCATGGTTTATGGGAGCGTTGGGTGCATGACATCAATATGTCTCAATACCAGTATTATAAATTTTGACTTCTGTTGGATTTCTTCACATAACATTACTGTTTTTCCCTTTGTAATTAATAAATACCTTGGGGGAAATTAATTGAGACTGGAAATATCCTGTTACTCTTTAAACTTTCACCTGTTACTCTTTAAACTTTTCACTAATTTTAACATTCATCAGTGGGCCTTGCCTGCAACAATTATTACTGTAGTGGTCTAATGATGATTTTCAATTTCTCTCATTCCTTTGACACTTGTTAATAGGAATTGTTCAATAAGGGCTGTCCCACTCCTATTTATTTATTCAATTTATTTATTTATTCAATTATTTATTTATATCAGTATGGACTCAGGGATATTTGCTTTATAGGTTATAATTCCATGCCACTATTATTTATTTTGAGGCTCAAATGTTCCAACTTTTGTCTTCATTACCTTTTAATTAAAACAATAAATTATCAGTGAATACAGTTGTTTGATGTGGATTGAGCAATGTATTTGCACTATATAGCACAGCATTCACCAGCTGATTTCTTTCTTTTTTTTTTAAGATTTTATTTATTTATTTGACAGAGATAGACATAGTGAGAGCTGGAACACAAGCAGGGGGAGTGAGAGAGGGAGAAGCAGGCTTCCCGCCGAGCAGGGAGCCTGATGTGGGGCTCGATCCCAGGACCCTGGGATCATGACCTGAGCGGAAGGCAGACTATTAACGACTGAGCCTCCCAGGCGCCCCTCACCAGCTGATTTCTTTTTTTTTTTTTTAAGATTTTATTTATTTTATTTATTTTATTTTATTTGACAGAGACACAGCGAGAGAGGGAACATAAGCAGGGGGAGTAGGAGAGGGAGAAGCAGGCTTCCCGCCGAGCAGGGAGCCCGATGCGGGGCTTGATCCCAGGACCCTGGGATCATGACCTGAGCCGAAGGCAGACGCTTAACGACTGAGCCACCCAGGCGCCCCACCAGCTGATTTCCAAGTCTAACAATTCTCAGTCTACTACAACTGAGTCCTTAGCTTAGTTACATAAGAATGAGGAAAAGAACATGAACACGTCTTCGTCTTTTCTCCTCTTCCTGAACTCAGTTAATTCTGCCAATTTGGTCAGAAAATCCCTAATGACAACAAAAGCTTGGCAGTTACGAATAACAGTTCTTTTATACGATAAAAAAAATTACAAAGTCTTTAAAGATATGGAAACTTGGATGGCATTCTCCTTCCCCAGTGGTAACTCTGACTGGATGTGCAGGATGGAGTGCTTGCTGACCCCTCCAACACAGCTATTGTGCTTGGTTAATATTGTGTTTCCGTCTATAGTTATCACTTAGGTGCTGATCTAAACAAACCATCCGGTGTGTCCAGCTAGTCCAGGACACATCCACTTAGCAACAAAAATATGGACAAGGATTTCCTTGAGCTTCAACAGCTAGAATTTTTTTTTTGGTCTAGTAGGAAAATGTTACTTTATTAGTATTTTTATTAAGTATTTTTCCGTTATTTCATTTTATTTGTTTTTGTTACATCCAATTATATGTAACATTTTATTTGTATTTCCCTTATAGCATTTATCACGTTTTGTTTTTTATAATTTCTACTTTATTAATTGCTCTTTTGAGGGGTACATATTTTCTTTTTTCTTTTGAACTAAACAATGTGAGGACAAAATCTGTATATCAGACATTTTGAATATCCTACATGTTTTATACATAAGAGACAGTTCTTTGTTGATGAAAAGGGGTAAACATGGTTTTTAAGATGAAAAAAATTCTTATCATTAATGTTAGGAATAAATAAAAGCTTATTGAGTTTATTGAAGCAAGGATTTTCTTTACTGATGGAGGAATGTTTTAATCCATTATTGACCTCTCACAATAGGATTAATTTTTTATGACACTGCAAAAGCTAATTGTGCACCCATAAGCCATGTGTTTAAATTGGTAATAGTTTGGGCGCCTGGGTGGCTCAGTTGGTTAAGCGACTGCCTTCAGCTCAGGTCATGATCCTGGAGTCCCAGGATCGAGTCCCGCATCGGGCTCCCTCCTCGGCAGGGAGTCTGCTTCTCCCTCTGACCCTCCTCCCTCTCATGCTCTCTGTCTCTCATTCTCTCTCTCTCAAATAAATAAATAAAATCTTTAAGAAAAAAAATTGGTAATAGTTTATTAAGGAGAATTTTGTTCTAGTGGCAGATTAGTTTTAGTAGCAAATTTAGCTGAGAAGAACCTCAACTAAGATCATACATACAGAATTTATGTGATAACTTTCAGTATACACAGGGAGTGACCATGTCCCACATATTCAAAAGGCATATAACAATGTTGAGCAAAGATCCTTTATCCAAATATTTACAAAAGCCTTAATCTGTAGCTATTAGCAACAATTTTTTTAAAGATTTTATTTTTAAGTAGTCTCTACACCCAACATGGGTCTTGGACTCACAACTCTGAGATTAAGAGTCGTATCCTCCACTGACTGAACCAGCCAGGCATGCCCCACCATTAGCAACAATTTTTAACTGGATTTTCTTACCCAAGCCATAAATATTTGTCATGATCCAACAGGACAGGGAAATTAGGACTACAAAAATATATCTGTATTTTTGACAGAATTTTTCATACATCATCTAACCAGTATTTATTAGTGCATCTTCTGTGTGTTAGTGATCACTGCTATGAACACTATCAATGTACTGCCAAATTTTGACTAATGTGTAAAATTCGTTTGTGCAATAACTAAGCATGCATATTGTTATAGTGATGCCATGTAGAGTGGGGTACAACTTGCTCTAAAAGGTTAAAAGGAAATGTAATGTCAAGCCAGGGTCACAGAACGATTGTGTATGTACTAGAAAAATATATGAATTTTGGGACACTTGGGTGGCTCTGTCGGTTAAGCGTCTGTCTTTGGCTCAGGTCATGATCCCAGGGTCCCAGGATCAAGCCCTGCTTGGGGCTCCCTGCTCAGCGGGGAGCCTGCTTCTCCCTCTTCCTCTGCCCCTCTCCCCTGCTTGTGCTTTCTCTCTCAAATAAATAAATGAAATCTTAAAAAAGAAAAATACATGAATTTTGCCTCATGAACGTGCAAGGGAATGTGTTCAGGGCCTTAAAATAGCCCTGCATAAAATGCAGCACGGTTCTGAAGAGTGACTAGAAGGAAAAGCCAAAAGATAGATTAACACTGTAAAAGGGATGTGCTGTAATTACAGTTGGCTTTTACGGTGTCTTGAGTTTAATCCCCTCAATGTACCTTGGTCAAGTGGAAAAGATGGGCAGAAAAACAGAAACTGTGACATATGACAAGTGCCATAATAGTGATATGTGGAGTGTTAGGGGAATGTAAATGAGGAAGGCTATGTGCTGTCAAAATTGGTCTTGTGAAAGGGGAGACAAAGAACAATTAACTTGCTCTTTTTCTGAAGATATCTTCATTACCATCTCCAGATAGTCATTAAAGAGTTAGCATTGGGGCGCCTGGGTGGCTCAGGCGTTAAGCGTCCGCCTTTGGCTCAGGTCATGATCCCAGGGTCCTGGGATTGAACCCCATGTCAGACTCCCTGCTCAGTGGGGAGCCTGCTTCTCCCTCTTCCTTTGCAGCTCCCCCTGCTTGTGCTGTCTCTCTGTCTCGCTGTGTCAAATAAATAAAATCTTTTAAAAAAGATGAAAAAGAATTAGTATTAAAGTTGCATAATAATCCCATTCTGTAGCTCATTTTTGTTCAATGCCTACTACCTTCCAGGCAGGCTCTCAAACAATTTACTTTTATTTTATTAGTTAATCTTATTTAATCCACTCAGTTTTCAGTAAAATTGGCATTAGGGTTAATATTAGAGTTTTATGGATTAGAAATTGAAATTGAGAAGTGAAATTATTTGTCCAAGTCACAAAGTTTATAAATGACAGAACTGAAATTCAAATCTGGTCAATTTAAACTAAAATCTTAGACTCCGTCCACTAAACTATACTCCCACCTAAGTATATTATATTAATTGTACACACACACACATACACACTAATATTCAGTACCTACTATGCTCAAGCCCTGGCCTAGGTACCTTTCATACATTATCTCATTTAATACCCACAACAGCCCTTGGGGGGGTTAGTCTTTTTTGTTTTATAAATGAGGAAACTGAGGCCCAGAGGTTAATTATGTGCTTCAAACCTCCCAAAAAGCAAATGTAATAAAAAGACTTGAATGGAGAGTATTTGACTTTAAAGTTTATTGCTCTGCTTTTATACTTTAATGATTTTACAAAGATGATCCAAAGGGCATCAATTGTAGGTTAATGCAAATGCATTATAGGGTGTGAGCTGTGGATCTAAGATAATTCCATACTGATACTCCATTTTTTTTCAGCGTTTATTGAATAGTGACTTTCCCCCATTGTTGTCTTGTTTCTGCTATTGAATCTATTTCTGAAATTACTTTTCTAATCCATTTTTATTAACTGATAGCATGTGTTTAAAAGTTAACTTTAATATTATTTATTATAGAACACATGCTTATTATAAGAAGGTCAAACATTATAGGAACAGTTAACTTCAAAAATAGAAATCCTGGGACGCCTGGGTGGCTCAGTCGTTAAGCGTCTGCCTTCGGCTCAGGTCATGATCCCAGGGTCCTGGGATCGAGCCCCGCATTGGGCTCCCTGCTCAGCGGGAAGCCTGCTTCTCCCTCTCCCACTCCCCCTGCTTGTGTTTCTGCTCTTGCTATCTCTGGTCTCTGTCAAATAAATAAATAAAATCTTTAAAAACAAAAACAAAAACAAAGAAACAAAAATAGAAATCCCTATAATGCAATGCAGATGTAACTGCTATTAACTAATTGGCGTATTTTCTTGCTCCCTTTATGGACATACTAAATATATATATATATAATTTTTTAAATATAAAACTGAGAACTTGCTTTTGGCACTTAGCAACACTGATACCCTTAGTTTGGCCCTTAGTTTTATAGTGTATGAGTCATTTTATGGTATTTTTAAAAATATGGTAGGGTTCATTTTTTTCCTAAAAAAACCTAGCCTCTACTTTAATATTTCAGCAGGAGACTAAGAAGCAATATAAATTATTCCTAACCAGCCTGTTTCTTCTTACACAAATTGCCTTTCTCATTGCCTCTGTTTCAGTGGAAATAAAATTAAATGAAGTCCTATCTTTCTATTTTTTCTAATCCTATAGGTGGTCAAGACTTTTCTACTGCTGTCAGCAGTCTTCTCTGCTTTGTATGCAAGCAGAAGGGTCTGAAACAGATTGGAACGTTGTTTCACATAAAGCAATACTTTTTTTTAATTAGGGGAGGGAGAAGTACTAAAAGTGGAAATGACTTATAACAACAGAGATACGCCATAGAAAGTAAACATAAGTCTTAATACCAAAAGGAAAAGAAAAATATGTAATTTGAAGTAATTTTTCAGATACAGTGTCTCCCAGGTTTTGGATTAGTTATATAAAGGATTTTAAACACAGATACTTTATGGCACTTTCCACAGGGAAGTTTGCTGGTAGCTATCTTCCTTACAAAAACATTTAAAGATGCAAGCCTAAGTTGTTTGAAACTTATTTTTTTAAAGATTTATTTATTTATTCATTTATTTGACAGAGACACAGTGAGAGAGGGAACACAAGCCAGGGAGTGGGAGAGGGAGAAGCAGGCCTCCTGCTGAGCAGGGAGCCTGATGCAGGGCTCGATCCAGGACCCTGGGATCATGACCTGAGGCGAAGGCAGACACTTAACGACTCAGCCACCCAGGCGCCCCTAAAACTTGTTTTTTATAAAAAGTTGAAAAGCTTGCATACTCTTTTCTAGCTTGAGGAAACATTCCAAAGAAAATCACTTTTTAAATTCACTTAAATATTTACTTTATAAATGACCCACAACTAGTTTTACTGTGTAAGATTAGTAGTTAGAGAAAACTACCAAGGAGAAATTATATAGTAAACAATTCAAAAACCCAAATTATTTCAATCTAGCTTTTTGTTCTATGCTTATATATAAGTGTGAAAGCTAATACTTTTGTATAAAAGTAATAGATATTCATGTTAGAATTTGATTGAAGCCTAAAAAATATATCTTTTCTTGCCAGTTTGCATAAATTTATTATAAAAGGCCATAATTTAAAAATCCTGAAATTTTAACGGCTGGACAGAATTTCAGAGCTACCTTATTTCTGGCTTATTTGGACTCATTCCACTGCAGCTCAGAGGTTCCAGAAGAAACTTGAGTTCTCCTTGTCATTCCAATAGTAATTTGAAATCCTTGAAAAAGATAGGTCAACTTTTATTTAACTTGGTAAGGCCTTGGGTTAAAATGGAGGAGAGCGCCTGGGTGGCTCAGATTGTTAAGCGTCTGCCTTCGGCTCAGGTCATGATCCCAGGGTCCTGGGATCGAGTCCCACATCGGGCGGGGAGCCTGCTTCTCCCTCTGCCTCTCTCTCTGTCTCTCTCTCTGTCTCTTATGAATAAAGAAATAAAATCTTAAAAAAAAATAAAATGGAGAAGGAAAGATGAGTAATGAAATGAATTGAAAATCTCAGAACCAATATAAGCTACAGTTATTTTTTTTTTTAACCAGAAGATACTGAAATCACATATTATAAGCACATGTACTGCTTCTGAGGACATGCTTGGGTTCTTTATTGGGAATATTTTCCTCCTGGTGACTGGCATGGACAAATGAGCTAACTTCACAGGGTTAAATGATAAGGCAATAATGGTAAAATGAATATGACTTTGGAAATGATGGTACAGCGAATCCGAAGAATTGTAACTCAAATTTGTATTAGATCTGAGGTTCAGGTGATCATCATGTAATTCCTCACTGACACAACCTCCCAAATCACTCCTCCTATGTCTTCAGACAAAGAAAGTATAAAGAGACATGGATTTCCTGCTTTTAAAGAGAAAAAAAGTAGGGTTGCCTGGGTGAATCAGTCAGTTGAGCATCTTCCTTAGGCTTGGGTCATGATCCCAGGGTCCTGGGATCAAGTCCTGCATCCGGTTCCTTGCTCAGCAGGGAGCCTGCTTCTCCCTTTGCCTGCCGCTCCCCCTGCTGTGTGCGCTCTCTCTCTCTCATAAATAAATAAATAAAATCTTAAAAAAAACCCAAACACACAAAACGATGTTCCTTCCATAGTTGGAAGCCCTCCATAACTCCCCTTCACCCATTTTGCCCCTCCCCTCTGGCAACCATCAGTTTGTTCTCAGTATTTATAGGTCTGATTCTGCTTTTTGTTTATTTATTCATTTGTTTTGTTGTTTTAGATTCCACATATAAGTGAAATCATACGGTATTTGTCTTTCTCTGTCTGACTTACTTCACTTAGCATAATACCCTCTAGGTCCATCTATGTTGTCCCAAATGGCAAGATCTCATCCTTTTTTGTGTGTGGCTGAATAATACTCCATTATAGATATATCTATCTATCTATAGATAGATAGATAGATAAATAGATAGATCTCACATTTTCTTTATCCATTCATCTATCAATTGACATTTGGATTGCTTCCATTTTCTTTTCTTTTTCTTTTTTTTTTTTTTTTAAGATTTTATTCATTTAACACAGAGAGACACAGCAAGAGAGGGAACACAAGAAGGGGGAGTGGGGGAGAGAGAAGCAGGCCTCCCATGGAGCAGGGAGCCCTATGTGGGGCTCGATCGCAGGACCCTGGGATCATGACCTGAGCTGAAGGCAGACGCCCAACGACTGAGCCACCCAGGCACCCGCTTCCATTTTCTATTGTAAATAATGCTGCGCTAAACATGGGGGTGCATCTATCTTTTCAAATTAGTGTTTTTTGTGATTTAGTTTTCTTTGGGTAAATACTCAGTAGTGGAATTATTGGATCATATGGTAGTTCTGTTTTTAATTTTTTGAGGAACGTCCATATTATTTTCCACAGTAGCTGTACTAATTTACGTTACCTCCAGTAGTACATAAGGGTTCATTTTTCTCCACATCCTTACTAACACTTGTTATTTCTTGTCTTTTTGATTCTAGCTATTCTGATGGGTGTAAGTTGTTATGTCATTGTGGTTTTGGTTTGCATTTTCCTGATGATTAGTGATGTTGAGCATCTTTTCATGTGTCTTTTGGCCATCTGTATATCCTCTTTGGAAAAATGTCTGTTCAGGTCCCCTGCCTATTTTTAATTGGATTATTTGGGGGGGGTGGTTTTTGGTGTTGAATTTTGTAAATTCTTTATATATTTTAGATGTTAACGCTTTATCAGATGTATCAATTGAAAATATCTTCTCCCATTCAGTAGGTTGCCTTTTCATTTTGTTGATTGTTTCCTTCACTGTGCAAAAAACTTTTTATTTTGGTGTAATCTCAATAGTTTATTTTTGCTTTTGTTTCCCTTGCCCTAGGAGACAGCTAGAAAAATGTTGCTGTGGTTGATGTCAAAGAAATTACTGCTTATGTTCTCTTCTAGGAGTTTTGTAGTTTCAGGTCTCACACTTAGGTCTTTTTTTTTTTTTTTTTAAGATTTTATTTATTTTGACGGAGAGAGAGAGATAACGAGAGAGGGAACACAAGCAGGGGGAGTGGGAGAGGGAGAAGCAGGCTTCCCGTGGAGCAGGGAGCCCGATGCGGGACTCGATCCCAGGACCCTGGGATCATGACCTGAGCCGAAGGCAGATGCTTAACAGACTGAGCCACCCAGGCGTCCCATCACGCTTAAGTCTTTAATCCAAAATAAAATACAGATTATTGGGCTTTATGTTGTACTTTCTATACTACTGGTTTAGATACTAGAATGGCTAGAAAGATGTTGATGCTAATGCTAACAATGAAAACAATGCACGAGAGGATTAAGGATAACGAAGACTAGTTGACAGTTGGATATGGTGGTTTTGAAGGATTGGGACAGCACCTAAGTGGAAGGAATTGGGACCGACAAGAGACACTGGTTATAGAGATCTATGTTAAATGTAGGGATCTAGCATGGAAAGTTGAGGGGGACTAGAGGATAAAGTGAGAAGAAAGTGCAAAAATTGGAGCCTTGGGGAGCAGCTACATTGTAGATATAGGAGGAAAAACAAGGCATTAGAAAATAAAAGGACAGAAAGGGATAAAAAACAGTTGATAGAGTGTACTGTCAGATGTTGGAATGGGCAAGAATAAGGACTGAGAAATTTAGATTGGGTGAGTAAGAAAACATTAGTGACTCTTCAGAATGCAGTTTTATTCAGAAGAGGTTAAGGAGCAAAAGGAGAAAATAAAAACAGCAAGCATAAACTTTTTTCTTTTTTTTCCCAAAATGTGGTAAAGAGAGGAAGGAATCAAGTTGGGATTAGTAAGATCAAAGCATGGCTTTTAAAGTTTGGGTAACTTGGTACTATTTTAGGTCAGTATTTCTGTGGAGTACTTGTGTCTTGTAAGTCACTTGTCTCTTTTGCTTTTCTTTCTCTTCTCTCCAGCCCTTTAACAGTAGAATGTCGTCTTCCTCATCTATACTCACTCCCTTGGTGATCGTGCTGGTAGTCTTCCATTTGCCCCTCTAGGTTCACTCTTCCTTCTCTACCTGCTTTCTTTCCCAGGAGGCTGACCTGCAGGAATTACATCAACAAGCTTCTTTGACCTTTGGCTTTTGTAGAGTTTGGCCAATGTAGAGTCCCAACAGGACACTGGAGGGAAAGAAGGAGGAAAGTGAAATTGGAGCATTTATCCCCTTGGCTCCAAACTGGCTGAATTGACTGTGAAGGTCACTGCTCCTCTTGAGTCAGTCCCCTACAGGACTCCCCTGGGTCTGGTAACCAACCACTTCCTCTCCTGGTCCCTTTAGGCCTAGGTATGTAAACAGGATATCACACTCTGTTTTCCCTTGTAGTTTCCCTAACATCTTGCCCACACCTTTATAAATTGTCTCTTTATTAATCCTGTGCATTCGTTTGCTGCTGGGACTCTGACTGATACAGTGATCTTTTCCAGTTTCATGGCTTTAAATGTCAGCCATACACCAATTGCTCCCAAATTTATAGCTCCAGTTAAGACCTGTCTCCTAAACTGCAGACTCATGTATCTGGCTGCCAGCTAGATTTGGTTGTTTAACATAGGTCTCAACTTACTGATCTTTCTTCCTAAACCTCTTGATGTCAACTCCATCCTTCTGGTTGTTTAGGGCAAAGATCTCAAAATCATCCTCAGTTTCTCCCTTTTTCTCACCCCCCCCCCATTTCTATCTGTCAGAATATCTAAGTAGGTCTACCTTTAGTAGAGAATCTCACCACTTCTCACCAACCTCCATTCCTGCCACCCTGGTCTCACTTCCATAATTTTTCACTTCTAATAATTGGTCTTCCTACTTTTTACCTTTGCCCTCTTTCACTCTATTTTCCATATAGTAGTGAGAATGATTAAAATACAAGTTAGATCATGTCACTTCTCTGCTTAAAACCTCTCTATGTCTTACCACTTCAGAGTAAAAGCCAAAAGTCCTTACAATGACCTCAAAGTCCCAACATTATCGGCCTCCTACCCCCATTATCTCTGTGCCCCCATATTCTACTCTTTCTCCCTCGATTACCCTGTGCTAGGCACACTGGCTTTCCTTACTGCTTTAACACTCTTCTCCCTGTCTGTAACGCTTCTCCCAGACATCCACATGACTGATCCCCCACCTCCTAATTTAAGTCTTTGTTCAGACATCTTCTTAATGAGGGTTACCTTAACCACCTTATTTAAAATTGCAAATTGACCCCCCTGTGGTACTCCTGATCTGCCTTCCCCTACGGTTTTTTTCCCCTAACACTTAACATCTTATAACCTATTATATAATTTACCTCTTTTTTCTTTTTTTTTAAAGATTTTATTTATTTATTTGACAGAGAGAGACACAGCTAGAGAGGGAACACAAGCAGGGGGAGTGGGAGAGGGAGAAGCAGACTCCCCACTGAGCAGAGAGCCTGATGTGGGGCTCGATCCCAAGATCCTGGGATCATGACCTGAGCCGAAGGCAGACACCTAATGACTGAGCCACCCAGTGGCTACTTATTTTTTTCTTATCTTTTAATTATCATGCAGTAAGATTGCCTTTTTTCCCCTCTAATGGCATACAGTTCTGTGAGTTTTAACACATGTATAAATTATTGTGACCATCACCACAATTCTGATACAGGACAGTTCCATGCTCCAAAGAATGAATCACATCTTCCCCATTCCTAACCTTGGCAACCACTGATCTGCTCTTAATCATATATTTTTGTCTTTTCAATAATGAGATCATGTAGTATGTAACCTTTCACCACTGGCTTTTACTCAGCATAATGCCTTTGAGATTCCTCTAAGTTGCTCAGTGTATCAGTAGTTCATTACTTCTTATCACCAAGTAGTATTCTATTCTGTGGCTGTACTACAATTTATTCAGTCACCCATTGAAGGAATTTTGGGTTGTTTCCAGTTTGGGCACTTACAAATAGAGCTGCTAAAAACATTTACATATAGGCTTTTATGTGACCGTAAGTTTTGTTTCTCCAGAATATAATTTACTTACTAATTACATTTATCTCTTTTTTTTGCATTGTTTGTTTGTGGATTTATTATTCTAAGTTTCTAAAACAGTTCTGGCATGTACCAGGAGCTCAGTAAATTAGTGAATATGCAATGTTACTGTAAAATGGAAAGGTATAGGGACACCTGAGTGGCAGAGTCGGTTGGGCGCCCTACTTGGTTTCCACTTGGATTGTGGTCTTGGGATCAAGCCCCGCCTCAGGCTCCGTGCTTGGTGCACAGTCTGCTTAGATGCTCCCTCTGTTCCTCCCCTCCGAGAACGTGCATGCGCGTGCTCTCTCTCTTTCAAATAAATAAATAAATCTTAAAAAAAAAGGAAAGGTATAGTGAAACCATAATCACTCTGAATACATTCAGGGTTTATGTTGACAATCCCTAGACTGTGCAGTTTCCTTAAACCCCAAATGACAGGATACTTGAACTGAAAGACACCTGCAAGTTGAGAATGTAAAAGGCTTTTTACTGAAAGTAAAGTAATTCCTCCCTAATGTTTCTGGTGACCATCTATCAGATTCCTGATGGAGGAGGAGCTTGGGATGAGGTTGAGGAGAAACCTCGTGGGAGAATACTTTAACAGTGATGTCATCATAACTCATTTGTGAGTGAAATGACAAGCCAGCTCTTTCACAATCAGGATAACCCAGAGACAAATTTGTTTGCAAAAGCTGGGGAAAATAATGGCACCATTCTCCCACATTGTCTGACCATTAGTTTCACTTAAGCTCATAGTATAGGCCACCAGATTAGGTAAGAAAAAGATAAGTGTTAGAGATAAAGAAGAAAATAATGATTATATGAAGGGTCGATATTTGGGAGGGGAGGGGATTGATTTGCTAGAATACTTGTGTTTACAGCCCTAAGTTATGTTTGCACTATGAAGTATCTTTTAAAAGCCACATAAAAAGACATTCAGCTCAAAATCAGATGCTGCCTAATGCCCCAAACCAGGATCACAGGGTACCTCATTAAAATACATGGACCTCCTATAAACCTGTTCATTAGAGCATGGAATTCAGTAAGAATCAGTTGGATCTTGGATCCCATCCAGTGCATTATAGTTTTTGAAGGCTCAACAAGATTTCAGTTTAAGGTGGTTCCATTTTTAAAGTTTGAACAATGGGTGCCTGGGTGGCTCAGTTGGTTGGGCGATGGCCTTCGGCTCAGGTCATGATCCTGGAGTCCCGGGACCGAGTTCCGCATCGGGCTTCCCACTCAGCGGGGAGTCTGTTTCTCCCTCTGATCCTACCCCCTCTCATGCTCTCTCTTTCTCATTCTCTCTCAAATAAGTAAGTAAAATCTTTTTTAAAAAAGTTTGAGCAAGGTTTCAGAATAAGTTTTCTTCATTTCTTAAGTTTTTCAGGGGTGATATAAGTTATATGGACTCATAAGAATTTCAAATATATAGAACTGTATAAAGAAAAGAAGGCGATCCTACACCTACATATAAGCACTATTGATATTTTGATGAAAATCCTTCCAGACATCTTTCCACATGTGTGAACAGTACATGTATATGTTTTTGTCACTCTCATGAAAAGGGGTTATAGTGATGCTCTTAGGGTGAGGGGAAGACTCTTTTTTTTTTTTTTTAAGATTTTATTTATTTGACAGAGAGAGCACAAGCAGAGGGAGAGAGAGGGAGAAGCAGGTTTTCTGCTGAGCAAGGAGCCTGATGTGGGACTCGATCCCAGGACCCTGGGATCATGACCTGGGCCAAAGGCAGCCGCTTACCTGACTGAGCCACCCAGGCGTCCCAACTGTATCATTTTCAATAAGAGTGATCAGTACATAGAAGAAAGGAAATTAACTTCAACATCTAAGCACCTAAAACAGTGCAAACATCAGTGTTTCATTAAACATTTTGAGAATAATCTTCAACTATCAGGAAAAATGAAATAATTCTGAAATATATTGTGGGTTCTGAGTCAAACTGAATGCCATGTAGGGGTGTAGAGTCTTTACTAATCCAGCCAGGTATCCAGGTGAGAGTACTGTGGTAACTGGAGAGGTCTAATTATAGGACTAAAACAGAACACTGTTAACTTTCCACCTCTCTCAAATCTCAGGTAAATTACAAACAGATGTCTATTCACAGTTCTTCAGCCATTATGGATGGCCAGTTAGATTGGCGTATGGACGTCATTGACATCAATTCAAGTGAAACTGCTGCTCTTTTTCATAAGGCCATGAAATAGGCTGTGTATGTGTGTCTGTCTTAATATATGTGCAGTCATCAGTTCAGTGATGCTACTGTGTGACTGAGTGAACTTCTGAGTAGATCATGAAGGGTCCTTTTACGCTACTATAATATTCACGAGTAGTCATTTAGAATGCCTTTAATTTCCTCTGATTGGTAGCCCAATACTTGGTATACTGCCTTAAATGTTCACAAAGCAAGTCTCTGCCATTGGCCATGACTGGAAACTTAGGAATTTCTGCTGAAGTTCTTGTGATCTAATCCTCTCTTGAAAACACAGAACTAAAGCATGTATTGAAATGCCTGAGTCAGCCGTTCCAGGGATATACTGGCTGCACTCTTGCTTATTTTTCTGGGATGAAAAAATCTCCTTGGTGACCTGAGGCAGCTAGCTTTTACCTTCTCCACCTAGAAATGCATGTGTTATAACTGCACAGAAAACACACATACACATATACAAACACACATAAACTATATCTAAATTCTGATATTAGCATTATTATATTTTCTAGGATTTTAAAAAATATTTTATATTTTCTAGGATTATGCTTAATTTCAGCAGATCTTGTTTAATAACTTATAAGAAAATAATTTCACCTAGTTTCTACTAATTGCTATTAAAATTTTTTAACTTTTCTAACTGTTTAGTTTAGGGAAGGAAAAGAAAGACATGTTGGACACCTGGCATGCGTCGTGACGTTGGGTGTAGAGATTACTGAAACTTTTACTTTTACTTGTTTAGTGTTACTTCTATTTTATAGATGAGGACCTCAGAACAGTCAAGTAACTCTGAGGTAGAAAACACAGTTGGTATTTGAACCAGGTACATCTGAGGCAAAAGGTCTATAACCTCATCATGCTATAGAATGAACTGCAGAATGCTGGGCTTATAAAAAACTATATCAATATTATTAAGTAAAAAAAGCAAGGTTCAGAGCAATAAGCAATATACTACCATTATGTGAAGTGTATGTATGAATACATATGTACATGTGTGTGTTTATTTTTACATATGCTTAGCATATCTAGCATATGTCTGGAAGACCATATAATGGTTGCCTCCAGGGATGGGAATTGGGCTGCTAGAAATCTAGATGTTTTGGGGCACCTGGGTGGCTCAGTCGGTTAAGTGTCTGCCTTTGGTTCAGGTCATGATCCCAGGGTCCTGGGATCTAGCCCCGCGTAGGGCTCCCTGCTCCGCGGGAAGCCTTCTCCCTCTCCCACTCCCCCTGCTTGTGTTCCCTCTCTCTGTCAAATAAATAAATAAAATCTTAAAAAAAAAAAAAAAAAAGAGGGCCCATTTGCCCTCAGGCCTAAGTCTCAACGTCTGGAACAAAGTAGCTCTTGTGTGACAGGGAAGAGAGGAGCCCTGGGGACAGGAGTCCCACCTGGAAGAAGAGCTCATCTAACAGGAACCACCCTCACCACAGCTTCAGAACATGCAGAAGAACCCAGAAAGGAGTGGGTCCTAATTTGCTCCACCAGAAGCAGTTCTTACTTACCTTGTCCAGAAAGAGCCAGACTTCGTGATGTCACCACATCCAGAAGCTATCACAGACTGTGTGACAGTGGAAACTGGACCAGCTTGCAGAAGCTTATCCGTCACAGTTCTCTGTAGTCTCCCAACAACAGCAGAAAATGAACACATCTCAGGCATCAGTGTCATTCAAGGACGTGACTGTGGAATTCACCCAAAAGGAGTGGCAGCAAATGGGTCCTATTCAGAGGACCCTGTATAGAGATGTGATGCTGGAGAACTACAGCAACCTAGTTTCAGTGGGGAACTGCATTTTCAAACCTGCAGTAATCTTCAAGTTGGAGCAAGGAGAGGAGCCTTGGTTCTTAGAGGAAGAATTCTCAAACCAGAGCCACCAAGAAGATTACAGAGATGATGACCTGATGAAGAGGAACAAGAAAATCCAAGATAAACACTTGCAGGAAATAATATTCATCGATAATAAACCATTGCCTGGAGAGGAAGAAGAAGTTTTGGGAAAACAGTTTAATCTGCACATAGCTCCTGTTTCAACAAAAATATCCTGTAAATATGACTCATGGGGAGTAAATTTGCAAAATATTTCCCAACTTATTAATAATAGAACCTATCCAACAAAAAAAAAAAGAAAGAGAAAGAAATCTGGATGTTTTATTATAAAATCCTTTCGGGGCACCTGGGTGGCTCAATTGGTTAAACATCGTGACCTGAGCAGAAATCAAGACTTAGCCAATTAATCGACTGAGCCACCCAGGCACCCTGGCGTGTAAAGCTTCCAGTGCTGTAGAATATTAATACTATTATGATATTGATAAGCATTGATAATAATTATATCTTTCTAGTTTTTCAATTCCTATGATACTACTCTAATGACCTACACAGTAGAATTTGAGAGTGAGAGGCACCTGGGCGGCTCAGTCGGTTAAGCATCTGCCTTTGGCTTAGGTTGTGATCATGGGTTCCTGGGATCGAGCCCCACACTGGGCTCCCTGCTCCGCGGGGAGCCTGCTTCTCCCTCTCCCTCTGCCTGCTGCTCCCCCTGCTTGTGCTCTTTCTCTCTGTCAAATAAATAAATAAAATCTTTAAAAAAAAAAAAGAATTTGAGAGGGAAGTAGAATACTGATATAATATATCATGATAGCAGAGGTAATGATGACTACATTCTGCATTCAACTATTTACATTTTTAATGCCACTTGAAATTTTAATAATCCTCGGTTTATCTGTTTTTTGAAACAAGAACACCATGCCTCAAATGACAGCAGTTGCCAGTCATGACTGAGGTCAAAGGAGTATTTTATGGGTCTTAAAATTGAACTTAAAAAGAAAAAAGTTTGTCATATACTAAAAGCTATGTTTTAATTTGGAGCTACCATTAATCAAAATACCTTACCTTGAATACACTTTATTTTTGTATTTGTTTAATGATCTGTTTATAAAGCTGTCTCCCTTACTAAATTAGACAGGGTCCACGCTTCTTCATTTGTTACCGTATTTTTAGTGGGTAGCCTAATGCCTGGCAGTTGGTAGGTAGCTAAAAATATTGGTTGAGCTGAATTGAATTGAACTAGAGATATTTAGCTTAGTTGGGAGAAGAGAGAGAGAAATAATCTCAGTTTTTAGATAATTGAAATGTTTTCATGTGAAAGAGGTTGAGTTTTTTTCTGTATGCTTCAGTAGACTGCAAACCAGTGGGTGGAAGTTTCAAGAATTTTCTGAATGTTGAGTTGTCTAAAGCTAAGTGGCCCTGTCTCAGGAGATACTGATTCTGTTACCAGGAGATTCACTCATGGCCGGTCAACTATGGAAGTAATTCAAGTATTTAATTGTTCACTGGTTTCTTTCTTTTTCACATCTTGGGGAATTTTTTAAATTTTATTTTTTAAAGATATTTATTTATTTGAGAGAGAGAAAGCACGTGCAGGGGAAGGGGCAGAGGGAGAAGCAGGCTCCCTCCTGAGCACAGAGCCCAATGCAGGGATCCATTCCAGGACACTGAAATCATGGCCTGAGCCGAAGTCAGATGCTTAACCAAATGAGCCACCCAGGCACCCCCATTTGTTTCTTTACTCATTTCTGCAAACATGTATTGAGCACACACTGTCCTAGGTGTTGGATACTAAGACTGAATACATCATAATTTCTGCCTTCGAAGAACTCAGACCCAGCAGGTGAATGGAATTTTAGCAAAGGATTACAACCCAGGGTGCTAAGAGGTTGTTACAGAGGTGTAATGGTAATACCCTGGAGAGTTAACAGGAAAGGTTGCTGAGGAGGTGACTCTGAAGTAGAGTTGACCAGGCAGATAGAGAGAGAGGAGTCCTAAGCAGAAGGAAAAATACATGCAAAAGCACAGAAGTTAAACTTTTTAGAATACAGTGGTATTTCATTTGGATTAGGTAGCCCTAAAATACCTCCAATCCTAAGATTCTGTGTTCTGGCTCTTTAACTTAGTGTCTTTTTTCACTTCCTGGCAGATATTACATGTATGTATGTATTTCAGTTGTCTTTTTTCATAGGAAGCAAAAACAGTAACCTTCTTCTTTGATTTTTGTTCGTAGTCAAGTTCATCCGAGAAGTAACACCATATATCAAGAAGCCATCATTAGTATCAGATCTACCATGGGAAGGTGCATCTCCTCAGTCACCAAGCTTTAGTGGCAGTGAGGACTCTGGTTCTCCAAAACACCAGAACAGCACCAAGGACAGGAAGGTCATCCCTCTCAAAATGTGCTTTGCTGCTAGAAACCTAAGCATGCCGGATCTGGAAAACAGGTGAGCTGTACCTAAGGAGAATATCAAACTTAAGGCTTTACAACTTAGGGACATGTTGTAATATTGCTAATGCATATTATTAATAATATGACTGTTGACTACATTATACAGAGGAAAACATCAGCCTGAGATGAAAGAATAATTTTTGGAGTTCCATATTTAAATTACTTCACACATATATGTACATATACATATATAGAAAAATTTGGGACAAACACACAAGAAATTTAATGCTGGTTACTCCCAGGGAGTGAAATAAGATTAGAAAGTAGAAGGAGAGAAGGGGCTTCTACTCTTCATTTTATACTTTCCTGGAGTTTTAGTACTTTTCTCACTATGAAGTTACTTTATAATTTTAAAAACATTATTAAAGAAATCTTAAATGTCCCCTCAGATGGAAACTCCTTATATTGTAGATAACATAGAGTCAGAGATCTGATTATAGATATGGCTGCATCAACTAGCAGTGGTACCCTGGCAAGTTGGCATCTCTTGACTTGAGTTTCCTTATTTGTAAAAAGAGAGAGTTGGATTGAATAATTTCTTATGTCCCTCATAGTTCTATAACCAGTTGGGGTCTCTAACTCTGTCTTCAGTGATTGCATGAAGTGGTACTGGTAAACCTAGTTAGACTAGACATTAGGGGGAAAAAGGGAGAGAGAGAGAGATGAACTTATCTAGAGACCTAGGCAAGGGCCAGGCTTTTTATAATGTACTTTCACTTTTATGGTCTCTTCTGATCTGAATGCACAGCCAGGTGTCCAGTCAGGATGGGATGGATCACAAGAAGACAGCAAGAGGTTGAGTGACCGTGGACATTTTTTTAAAAGTTTATTTATTTTTTTGAGAGAGAGCATGAGCAGGGGGAGGAGCAGAGGGAGGAGCAGACTCCCCACTGAGCAGGGAGCCCGATGCAGGGCTCGTCCCAGGACCCCGGGATAATGACCCAAGCCAAAGGCAGACGCTTAACCAACTGAGCCACCCAGGCGCCCCAACATTGGGCATTTTAGGCCATAGGGACATTACAGATCCTACTCTGTAATATGTTGTGTGGTACACTAGAAAGAGTTGAGCTCTGCAATCAGATAGACCTTCTTGTGGAAATCAGACAATCCTAATTAGGGTGACCTGCTGAAAAGAAGGCTCTAAGCAAATACTTTCACCTCCATAAACCACTATATCCTTATCTCTTTAAAAAAAAAAAAGAAAGATAGGCACCTGGGTGGCTCATTTGGTTAAGTGTCTGCCTTCGGCTCAGGGCATGATCCCAGGGTCCTGGGATTAAGTACGCATTGGGCTCCTTGCTCGGCAGGGAGCCTGCTTCTCCCTCTCCTTCTACCATTCCGCCTGCTTGAGTTCTCTTGTGTGCTCTCTCTGTCAAATAAATAAATAAATAAAGTCTTTTTAAAAAATTTAAAAAAAAAGAATACTCAGTGTGCAGATTAAATGAGACAATACATATGAAGCCCTTTGCACAGAGCCAGGTTCTTTGCACAGAACATAGTAGTTTCTTAAGAAAGAGTAGCTTAGGGCGCCTGGGTGGCTCAGTTGGTTGAGCGACTGCCTTCGGCTCAGGTCATGATCCTGGAGTCCCGGGATCGAGTCCCGCATCGGGCTCCTTGCTCGGCGGGGAGTCTGCTTCTCCCTCTGACCCTCCTCCCTCTCATGCTCTCTGTCTCTCATTCTCTCTCTCTCAAATAAATAAAGAAAATCTTTAAAAAAAAAAAAAAAAGAAAGAGTAGCTTAAAGAAGTCTTAACTGCCAACTAGGTATGCACATTTTGAAAATTATATTCTGATATATTTGTATTGTTTTTGTTTGCTTTCTTTTAAAAGTTCAAGATATTATAGAAATTGTTTCAAGTTACATATAGATTTATTTATGAAAGATTGTGTGCACATTAAATCATATCTAAATACAACATAGCTTGGTCTTTAAAGAATTGCTTTATTTTTTTCGTAAAGTAAGAATTTAATTTGTAAAGTCATCACCTCTGCGTCTTGAAATCAAAATTAATTTTTTTTCTTCAAATGAGATACATTTATGTAGAGCCTTTGGTTAATCATGGACTTAAAAAAATTAGTAGGGACCACGAAGAAGGAACTAGAATAGAGAAACAATGTGATAAAGAACAAACAGCAACTAAATTTGTCAGCTGGTTGTCAGACTGAGGAATATTTTCAGGCTAAGTCTCTTCATTGTAAATCATTTCTGAGAATGAGAATAGATATCTCCTGTCTTAGTCTGTTGTGGCTGCTATAACAAAATACCATAGATGGGGGGGGGGCTTATAAACAAACAGAAAGTTATTTTTCATAGTTCTGGTAGAGGATAGGAAGTCCAAGATAAGATGCCAGCAGAATCAGTGTCTGGTGATGGCTGTCTTCTTGCTGTGTCCTCAAGGGCAGAAGAGTCTAGAGAGCTCTCTGGGGTCTCTTTTATAAGAGCACTTACCTCATTCATGAGGTCTCTGCCCTCATGATCTTATCACCTCCCAAAGGCCCCATCTCCTAATATCACAGTAAGGGTTAAGTTTTTAACACCTGTAGTGCTGCTGATATAGCTGGGTATTAGAGAAAAAGGCGAAGTATTGCAAAGTTTCTACAGAACTTAGGGTTGTGAGAGGGGAGGGGAAAAAAGGAGGAAGGGGATATGACTTGGCTGTATTATTGAAGGTTGTGCTACTTTATCTTCTACTTAGACATCTTTTAGAGCTGAGTAACCTTGGCCTTCATTAAAATACGGGGCTGCATTCTCTGTAGCATTCATGCTAAATGCTAGAGACATCTGGTGCATGATCACGTTTGAAATAGGTCTTCAGAAGCAATTGGAGAGGGCAGTTTAGGCTACAAGATTTGTATCACACCTTGCTCTTAAGATGGTCAGTCTCCTGGAACATGATATACTATACAAGGAAAAGTCTTAGAAGATTCAGACTATTGCAGATTCTCAGTCTTAATACTGCAAAGTAATTTGTTTCTCATTTTACTTGAAATACTAAAATTTGTAAATAATTTGCTTTTTGTAAAATATAAATTGGTAGAGATTCAAGGTTATTTCTATATCACTCTTACTTGCATTCCAGTGTGCTTTCTGGAGAAAAAGAGAAGCAGTAGAATTACCAGTACCTGGCAAAATTATGCATAACTTTAGTTATGTCCACAGGAATGTGAACATCTATCCTATATGTCATAGTAGAAAAAATGTTCAGAACCCATTAGCTAATTAGAAAGAAGTTAAGATGATGGGCTTTGTCACTTTGGCCAACCTCTTTGTTTTCTGTAAGCCTTGGTTTCCTGCTCTATAAAATGAAAGCTTATGTGCAGATTAAATAAGAGGATAATAGTAAAATTGACACAGTAAGCTTTCAGTATATTATTATTATAGGTGCCATTTGTGTCCTATGACCTTAAATAAATCCCTTAATTTCTCTGTCCTGTTTTCTCTGTCTATAAAATGGACATAATAGTGCTTGCTCAACTAGAGTCTTTTAGAACTACTTCAAGGAGAAATAAGATAATATCTATAAAATCACTTGGAGCTCTTTGATCCTTAAATTTATCTCAGCTCTGTCTCAGGAAAATGTCATGACAAGTAACACAGCTGCAACATTTAAAGCCGTGAAAAAAAACAGTCCGTCATAGGAACAGTAAAAATAAGTTTTGTTAGGATATCTGTGAGCAAAACATTTATCAAGTTGCAGTTTTATATAACTGACCATATTTCTATTTGAAAATTTTAATCTTCAGCATAGTCTCTTGTAAAACCCAGAGCAAGAAATAGGCCTAGATGTTCCCTAATGTGGAAAATACTTATTCTGTTCTTTAAGCCCTTGGTAGGCATGTGGTTTCCCAACATTCTTTACTTTTTTCCTAATATTTTATTGTGAAAAATCTTCCAACATAAAGCAGGGTCAGAGAATTCTATGCTCAATACTCATTTTCCCACCAACTAGATTCTACCATGAATATTTTATTTTACTTGCTTTAGCACAGATTGACCCATCTATCCAGCCATCATTCCATTTTAATTTTTCTTGATACTTTTCAAACTGAATTGCAGGCTTTAACATATTTCCCTCTAAATACTTAAGTATGCATATAAAGAAGTAGAGTTCAGTGTTTCATTATAGTTTTTTTCTTTTGAGAAAATATTTACATAAAATAAAATGCACAAATCATAAACTTTGACAAATGCATACAATTATGTAACCCGAGCCTATCAAGATGTAGTATATTACCTGGGCACCTGGGTGGCTCAGTCCGTTGGGCGGCTGCCTTCGGCTTGGGTCGTGATCCTGGGGTCTTGGGATCGAGCCCCGCCTCCGACTCCCTGCTCAGCGGAGAGCCTGTTTCTCCCTCTCCATCTGCCTGCCACTCTGTCTACTTGTGCTCTCTCTCTGTCAAATAAATAAATAAAATCTTTAAAAAAAAAAAAAAAAGATGTAGTATATTACCATCACCCTGGAAAGTTTTCTTGTGCCCTTTCTCACTCAATTCCCTCTCCCACCTTCAAAGGTTACTACTCTTCTGACTTTCTACTATAGATTAGTTTTAACTGTTCTGAAATTTTGTATAAATGCAATCATATGTACTCTTTTGTGGTACAATTCTTTTACTCAGCATAAGGTTTTTGAGATTCATTTATCTTGTTGCATATATCCTTAGTTTTTTTCTCTTTTATTGTTGAATGATACGTGTTATATGTCACAGTTCTGTTATCTGTTTTCCCATTGGTGGGAGCCATTTCCAGTTTAGAGTTAATATTAATAAAGTTACTATGAATATTTTTGTACAACCTTTTGTAGGCATACATTTTCATTTTTCTTTGGTAAATTCTTAGGTGTGGAATTGCTGGGTCAAATAGTTTAATTTTCTGGGGCGCCTGGGTGGCACAGTGGGTTGAGCATCCAGCTCTTGATTTTGGCCCAGGTCATGATGTCAGGGTCATGGGATTGAGCCCCGTGTCGGGCTCCTTGCTCAGCAGGAGTCTGCTGGGGATTCTCTCTTTCCCCACCCCCCCGCCCTGGCTCTCTCTCAAATAAATAAATAAATCTTTAAATAAAAGTTTAGTTTTTAAATGCTAGTCTTTTTTCCAAAATGATTGTGCCATTTAAATGAATACTGTTATTAATAAATTAAATACACCAGCATTGTATGAGAGATTGTGTTGTTCTACATCGTCACCAACATTGGTGGTGTCAGTCTTTTTAATATTAACTCTTCCTGTGGTGTATAGTAGAATCTCTTTGTGAATCATCCTTCATCTCGATATCAAGGTTTCACTTTCTAAACCAAAAATTTACTTGACATGAGAGGGAAACTTCTTTTTTTTTTTTCTGTTTTACTACTTTGATTTAGTTTCAGTGTCTAGAGCTGAAAAAAAGTGCTGACCATCAGTATGAGTAAGTAAGGAGGAGGAAGAAGTTTGTTTTCTTCCTCCAGCTTGAGTTCTCAAGACCTCACTAGAGGCTTCTGGAGGTTCTAAGCAGTTCATTGTGGGAAGTGAAGGCTAAGTAAATAATGATGAAGTCCAGGGAACATGAGCCCATTCCCTCCCAAACAGCACTGTGGGCAGTGTGGAGTTTAGTAGTGAAAAGGTGTTCTTAAATGCTGCTTTCCAGAAATATTAGCTGTTAGCTTGAACTGGTTCACAAAGTCTTGGTCATCTTCACATTGGCTATTTTCCATGTAAAAGGTAAATTTTGGCTTTATGGCATATAAAACAGTATGATTATTATTAAATATATAAGTTGTGTCAAAGACTACTAAAAGAAGATATAAACAGGCTAAACTTACAGAATCCTATGTTCCAGTGTACCTAAACATTGATTTGATTCATCTGATCAAAATGTACTTGCATTTCTCAGAAATCCTCAGTGGTTTGATTAGAGGCCAAAACTCTTCACACTGTAGCTGTCTCCTCTCTCCTGTGAGCCCAAACAATTACTAGCAGACTGCCTTTAAATTTTTATTAGCAGAGTTTACATTTGAATTTTTCTTTTAGAACAGCAGTAGACTTTCTGAAATACTTTGTCCCCTTTATCAAAGTTTTAGGGCTCCTTCTCCAAAGGCAAAGTCTTCTGGATCCTAGAATCATCAGTTCTGTTTTAGAGTTTCCTTTCAATTTCTTGTTAGTTAGTTTTCTATTTCACAATCCCTTCTTAAGAAACACTTAAATTTCTCTTTTCATGAAAAATTGGTGCTCCTGCCTTGTGAACTAATTTACTGTCAGTTTTCATCTTTTTCCAGCTTAATGGTCCCAGTATCTGTTTAATCAGGTTTAGTTTTATTTTGTAACAGATTTATTTTCCATTCTTCCATTTATCTTCCATTCCATTAGGATCCTTGACATCAGGATTTTCAGAGTTCAGACTATGTCAGGGGAGTCTGAGAGACTGTCCCAGAAACAGTATGAAGTGTAAAGGCTTTTTCAGAAGGTGGAACGTTTTGTGCCTAGGGAAGGATGAACAGATACCTATCTTTAGTACTAAGTAGGTCAGTAGGAGGAGTGAAAGAAATTTCTCATGGTTTTGCGACTGAACTTTTTAGCATGTGTTTAAAGGATGTTAAGCTGGTTACAGTGCAAAAACAACCAGGTGGAAATAAATAGCCCCAAACAACTAGCCTGATATAGGGACTGAATTAGGGATATCACTGGCTCTTCTACTCAGTTCAGTGGGATGAGGGTGGATATGAATCTTTGTCTGGGTTGAGGGTGGGGCAGTCACTGGCTGCTGGGCGTGGGGAATGCGGGAACAGACTTGCAGCCAGCTTCTTTATTTTAGCTTTGTGCTTTACTCCTACTCCCAGAGGTAACTGGTGCCTCTAATTCCCCATCCTCTTCAGGATTCTGCAACATGGATTGACTGGGATTTTACTCCCCACTTTTCTTAGGTCTGCTAAGTCATTTAACTCTCTGTCTGCTTGCCGCCTTCCAAAATTTTGTTGTAGTTGCTTTTCTCCTGTTCTCTCTTGTAAGATTATGGTTCTTGAAAGTCCTCTTTAGGGGCACCTGGCTTCTGGCCCAGTTGGTAGAGCATGTGACTCTTGATCTCGGGGTTATAAGTTTGAGCCCCACATTGGGGGTAGAGATTATTTAAAATCAAATCAATCAAGGGACGCCTGGGTGGCTCAGTTGGTTAATCCTCTGCCTTTGGCTCAGGTCATGATCCCAGGGTCCTGGGATCAAGTCCCGCATCAGCGTCCTTGCTCAGCAGGGAGCCTGCTTCTCACTCTGCCTGCCGTGCCCTGCCCCTCGCTTGTGCTCTCTCTCTCTGACAAATAAATGAATAAAATATTTTTTAAAAAATCAAATCAATCAGCCAATCCCCTTTAAAGTTTGCTGATGACTTCTTAGATACATCAAAAGCAGAATACATAAAAGAAAAATTTGATTAAAAAAAGTTGAACTTCAAGAAAATTAAAAACTGCTCTGTAAAAGACACTGTATAACAGGGTCTCCAGGAAAACAGAACCAGTAGGATAGATGGATGGATAGATGGATGAATGGATGGATGGGTGGATGGATAGAGAGATAGATTATAGGAATTGGCTTATGCCACTATGAAGGCCAATCCCATGATCTGCTCTCTGTAAGCTGGAGAACGAGGAAAGCCAGTGGTATAATATAGTCTGAGTTCAAAGGCCCAAGAACCAAGAGTGCTAGTGTGCAAGAGCAGGAGAAGATGGATGTCCCAACTCAAGCAAAGAGCAGATTCACCCTTCTTCCACTTTTTTGTTATATTCATACCCTGAGCAGATTGGATGATGCCCACTCGAATTGGCAAAGGCCATTTTCTTTACTGTCTTTTGATAATGCTAATTTCTTCCAGAAAAACCCTCACAGACATACCCAGAAATATTGTTTTGCCAGGTATCTAGGCATCCCTTAGCCCATTTCAGTTGACACATAAAATTAACCATCACACACTGTTAAGAGAATGAAAAGATAAGCCACAGCTGGGAGAAAAATCTTTGTAAAATACTTATCAGATAAAGAACTGGTACCCAAAACATACAAAGAATTCTTAAAACTCAACAATAACAAACCAACCGAATTAAAAATGGGCAATAGATCTGAACAGACACCTCAACAAAGAAGAAATACATATGGCAAATAAGAATATGAAAGGTGCTCAACATCACATATCATTAGGGAATTGCAAATTAAAATAATGAGATACCACTATATGCATATTAGAATGGCCAAAATCCAAAACACCTACAGCACCAAATGCTGTAGAGGAATGCAGAGCAACAGGAACTCTTATTCATTGTTGGTGGAAATGAAGAATGGTACAGCAACTTTGGAAAACAGTTTGGCAGTTTCTTATAAAGCTAAACATAGTCTTAACATATGACCTAGCACTTGTGCTCCTTGGCATTTACCTGTAAAGAGTTGAAAACTTACATTCACACAAAGACCTGCACATAAATATTTATAGAAGCTTTATTCATAATTGCCAAAACTTGAAAGCAGCCAAGAAGTCTTTCAGTAGGTGAATGAATAAAAAACTGGTACATACAGACAAGGAAATATTATTCAGCAATAAAAAGAAATGAGCTCTCACTCAGTAAACTATAGAATACTCATGAAAGAAATTGAGGAAGACACAAAGAAATGGAAAAATGTTCCATGCTCATGGGTTAGAAGAACAAATATTGTTAAAATGTCTATGCTACTTAGAGCAATCTACACATTCAATGCAATCCCTATCAAAATACCATCAAAGTTTTTCATAGAACTGGAACAAATAATCCTAAAATTTATATGGAACCAGAAAAGACCCCGAATAGCCAGAAGAATGTTGAAAAAGAAAAGCAAAGCTGGTGGCATCACAATTCCAGACTTCAAGCTCTATTACAAAGCTGTCATCATTAAGACAGTATGGTACTGGCACAAAAACAGACACATAGATCAATGGAACAGAATAGAGAACCCAGAAATGGACCCTCAACTCTATGGTCAACTAATCTTTGACAAAGCAGGAAAGACTGTCCAATGGAAAAAAGTCTCTTCAACAAATGGTGTTGGGAAAATTGGACAGCCACATGCAGAAGAATGAAACTGGACCTGGACCATTTCCTTACACCATACACAAAAATAGACTCAAAATGGTTGAAAGACGTAAATGTGAGACAGAAATCCATCAAAATCCTCTAGGAGAACACAGGCAGCAACCTCTGTGACCTCAGCCGCAGCGACTTCTTGCTAGACATGTCTCCAAAGACAAGGGAAGCAAAGGCAAAAATGAACTATTAGGACTTCATCAAGATAAAAAGCTTTTGCACAGCAAAGGAAACAGTCAACAAAACCAAAAGACAACTGACAGAATGGGAGAAAAAATTTGCAAATGACATATCAGATAAAGGTCTAGTATCCAAAATCTATAAAGAACTTACCAAACTCAACACCCAAAGAATAAATAATCCAATCAAGAAATGGGCAGAAGACATGAACAGACATTTATGCAAAGAAGACATCCAGATGGCCAACAGACACATGAAAA